>NC_080038.1:73884928-74189669 GCF_030020395.1 Manis pentadactyla
AATAAGTACATACCTATCAACAATTTCTTTAAGTATAGACTAACTACTCCAATCTAAAGACATAATGTGACTGAATGGATAAAAATTAAGACCAATCTATCTGCTGTCTACAAGAGACTCTCTTCTTACCTAAAGACACACCAAGACTAAAACTGAAGGGATGAACAAAGATAGTCTATGCAAATGGAAATGAAAAGAGCAGCAGTACTTATATCAGGCCAAATAAATGTTAAAACAAACACTGTATCAAGATACAAAAAAGGACATTACATTATGATTGAGGGCTCAATCCAGCAAGAAGGTATAATAATTGTAAACATCTATATTTCCAATTGCAGATTATCCAAATATACAAAATGAGTATTAACAGGCATAAAAGGATAAATTGATAGTATTATAATAATAGTAGGGGATTTTAAAATCCTACATACATCAAGGATAAACCATTTGTACAGAAATTCAATAAGCAAATAGTGCCTTTGAAGAACACATTAGTCTAGATGGACTTTACAGATTATACATATAGAACATTCCATCCAAAAACAGCATGATACTATTTTTTTTCAAATACATGTGTGACATTCTCCAAGAAAGATCACGTAGTATCCCTCAAAACAAGTCTCAATAAATTTAATATTGAAATAATATAAAGCCATCTTTCTGATCACAATGGTATTAAACTGGAAATCAATTACAAGGAAAAAAACTGGAAAAAGCACAATCATGTGGAGGCAAAATAGAATGTTTCTAAAAGAACAAATTGATCTTGAATAAATCAAATAGGAAATTAAAAAATACTTTTGGAATAATGAAAATAGAAACACAATGGTTTCAAATTTTTGGAATGAAGGAAAAGCAGTTCTAAGAAGGAAGATTATATCAATACAGGCCTACTTCATGAAGTAAGAATAAATCATCTAACCCTATGTCTAAAGGCACTAGAAAAAGAAGAACAACAAGGCTTAAATTTAGTAGAAGGAAGGAAATATTAAAGATCTGAATGGAAATCAATATAATAGAGACTTAAAAAAAATCAATGAAACTAAAAATGATTCCCTGGAAAGATAAAGCTGATAAAACTTTAGCTAGATTCATCAAGAAAAAAAACAGAGAAGATTTTACTAAATAAAGTAAGATATGAAAGAGAAATTACAACTGACCCCACAGGAATATTAAGGATTATAAGAGATTACTTTGAAAAATGATATGCAAACAAATTGGACAAACTAGAAGAAATAGATAAGTTCTGAGAAACATGTTATCTTATAAGATTGAACCAGTAAGATATAGAAAATCTGAACAGAATAATTACCAGTAATGAAATAGAATCAGCAATCAAGAAACTCCCAACAAATAAAAATCCAGCAACTGATGGCTATACAGAAGAATTCTATCAAACATTGAAAAAATTACTGCCTATCCTTCTCAAAAATATCCTCCAAAAAATGAAGAGGAAGGAAATCTTCCACCTTCTACTAGGGTACCATCAAACTGGCACTAAAAATGAGACAAAGAGACAAAAAAAAAGAGAAAGAAAAACACAAATATATTTGATGAACATATATAAAAACCTGAAAAAATATCAGCAAACTGAATTTAAAAATGCATTAAAAGGGTCATTCACCAAATGAGACTTATTCCAGGGTTGCAAGAAAGGTTCAATATCTGCAAATTAATCAATGTGACACATCACAATGAAAAAAGGAAGAAAAAAATCATATGATCATCTGAATAGATGCTGAAAAAAGACTTGAAAACATTCAACATTCATTCATGTTAAAATTTTTCAACAAAGCTGAGATAGGGAGAACATATGTCAACGTAATAAGGCTGTATACAAACAAACCCACAGCTAACATACTCAATGGTGAAAAGCAGAAAGCTTTTTCTCTAAGATAAGAAATGAGACATGGACACCCATCCTCTCCACTTTTCTTCAACATAACAGAAAGTCTTTTCATAGCTATCACAAAAGAAAAATTTATAAATATAAATTGGTAAGAAAAAATAAAATTATCACTATTTGCAGATGATATGACACTATTTTTAGAAATCCCTAAAGTCTCCACAAAAAAGCTATTAGCATTAATAAATTCATTTACATACAAATATGAACTAGCATAAAGAGAAACTGAGAGAACAATCCCATTTGCAATTTTGCCAAAGAGAAAAAATTACCTAGTAACAAATATAACCAAGGAAGTGAAAGACCTGTATTCTGAAAACTGAGAAGTTGATTACAAAACCTGAAGACAACACAAATAAATGGAATGGTTTTCCAGGCTTATAAATAGGAAGAATTAATATTGTTAAAGTGTCCACACTACCCAAAGTAGTCTATGTACATTCAGTGTCATCCTATCAAAATACCAATGGCATTTTTCACAAAACTATAATAAATAAAATTACAATGGAACCACAGTGTAGCCTAAATATAAGACCTGAAACCACAAAATTCCTAAAAGGAATATACAAGCAGTAAACTCTTCACAATTAGCATTAGTAATTTTTTTTTCTAGATCCAACCAGGTAAGTGAAACAAAAGTAAAAATAAATAAGTGGGGCTATATCAAACCAAAATCTTTTTCACAGCAAAGGAAACCATCAAGAAAATGTGAAGGCAATCTACCAAATGGGAGAATATATTTGCAAATGATATATCCTGGTATAATAATATTCAAAATACATAAATAACTCATGCAACTCAACACACAAAAAGTAAATGATCTGATTCAAAAATAGGCAGAGGACTTCAATATTTATCCAAAGAAGACATACAGATGGCAAACAGCACCTAAAAAAGATGCACAGTACCACCAATCTTCAGGGAAATGTAAATCAAAAGCACAATGAGATATTACTTCACACTGGTCAGAAAGGCTAGTGTCCAAAAAAGAAAAAAAAAAGAAATATCAGCTACATCAAGGTTTGTCAAAAAACAAAATCGGAAATACCATACAACCCAATAATTCCACATCTGGGAATTTACCCAAATAAAAATATTATTATCAAAATATACATGCATTCCTATGTTCATCACAGCATTATATATAATATAATATATAGATTATATAGAGAGAATATATATAGAGAGAGAATGGATAAATAAGCTGTGATGTATATACATATATAATGGAATATTATTCAGTCATAAAAGTAACCTTGCCATTTGTGAGAGTATGGATAGATCTAGAGGGTATTATGTGAGATTCTTTAGACAGGTAAAGACATAGTCTTCATAATTTCCTTTATATGGATGTAGGGAAAATGAAATTCCCTATATCCAGGATCCTCACCTGAGCCTAAACTACTTGATAATGTATTTGGTTTACTGCTAGGCAAATGCTTACACACCCATTGGCAATGAGTCATTATAGTTGTTGTTACTATATAAAGAGCTCCACCAAATGCTCTTCCTGGAGGTATAGATGAAGATGGATTGAGAACATTCAAGAGGCAGATGTGATTCTAGCACTCCATCTGCCACCATGAGAATAAAACTTGGTATAAACCCTTTTACCTCTAATGTTGTTACTCAGTCTCACCAAATCCAGAGAGGTCATGCCTGGGGCAATCCCCCTCAGCTGAGTCAGTTAGTGTAGTCAGCAGAATGTGATGAAGCCTGACAAAAAAAGGAATAAGCAACCCTTATGTGAGGGATAATTCATGGGCTGCCCCTATTGATGGGGAGACAATCAGGTATCTCCCAAATGGGCATTTGGTCCAAGGTGGCTTGCCTCCTAGAGAAGTGGGCCCCTCCCAAGGACTGGGGGAAGGTGGAGGTGATGTTAGAGGCAGTAGAAGAGGCTCTCTGGAAAATAGGGAATTCCTTAATGAAACAGCATGTCCATGAGGCAGTGGGAACTGTGGATTGTCTCTTCCTCACATTGTTAAGAACGGCCATAAAAAAGAAAAACGCACTCCTGTGAGAAGCACAGAAAAGGTAAAGGTCATGAAATAAGAAAAAAATTAATTGATGATTGAGATGACATCACTGTAAGGTGTATTGGAGATTGCAAAGGATATAATGGTAACACAAGAAGATACATCAGAAGAACGCAGGCTATGAGGAGCTGTGGAGGAAGTAAAATACTTTTTGAAGAATGAGATGGTGTCACTGTGAGGCACTGTGGAAGACATAAATGCAATGAAGGAGAAGGACATGCCCCTGTGAAAAGCACGAGAGGCAACATGAGAACTCAAACTACAAGGTGCTGTGGAGGAGGTAAAAGATTGCTTACAGAAGGAAACAGTGTTGCTACAAGTCACTGTTGAAGAGGCAAAGGCTATGAAGGACAAGAAGAGGCAGCATGAGCATGCCAGCTGTGAGGTAGTCAGGAAAAGGTAAGAAAGCTTTTGAAGACAGAGAGAGTGGCATTGTGAGGCACTCCCTCAGTGTGGTAATGGCAAAGGATGTAGCAGAGGAAGCACTCTGTGGAGCGAGAAAGCTGCTCTCAGCACAGGAAACGGTGGAGGAGCTGGGGGAGAGCAAGTATGTAAGAGGTAGTGCCAGAGGTATCAACTCCTCCTCTGTTGAAATCCCACCCAGTTTTAGTCAAGAAAATAAAGATGCAGCAACCATGGGTTCCTCTGGGAAGGTGGAGCCAACTCCCCAGGTCCTTGAGCACTCTATGTTCTTTTCCTATACACAGGTGGAGCTGGTAGATTTTGGCTCCTGATCTTTGCAGAAAGCAAAATATCAGCTTGGCTCCTGTGCCTTTGAGATGTAGGGGTGGATGGGATCATTCTGTCTGGATCAGAGACGGGAAAGCTGGCTTCCCTGACAACTCATCCTGCTTTTCAACAGTGACTGCAGAATGCACATCAGATCCGAGGGAATTATTCACCTTTGAGTGGGTAATAGACACACTTTGCACTGTATGGCCCAATCAGGTAACTTATCATCATCCCCCGCTAGATGGCAAACATATGCTGAGCTCCAACAGGTGTTAAGGGAGTTAGGCATGAAAATGCCATTTACAACCCAGTAAATTATGGCCAAGATAAGGAGTTGCTTACAGAAAGGATGAGGGATATGGTCCTACAAATGGCTCCTTCATCTCTCTTTGGGCCCTTAGGGGCAATTCTTGCCCCTCATTTAGGGCATCCAATAAATGCAGCTACCTATACTATGTCAGATTTTGGGAAGGTAGAAGTGACATGGGCATGGCAGTACAGTTCCACTACTGAGAGGAAGGGTCTAAAGGGCCCCATGAATGTCATGAGGACCAAGATGTGGGTTGATTTAATAGGAGCAGGAGGGAGGGAGGGAGAATTTGGATAGGAAGTAAAATGGAATCTTACTGGAGCTGTTGCAACAACTGAAGCCAGAACAACAGTCTCAGCTGCTGAGGACCAAAAAGTGGAGGCTGGAGACAGAGCCAAAAGACTTGCCTTTGGGCCTGAAAAATTTCCTGCTGCAGAGTGAGCCAACCTCACCTGAAACAGTACAATAGAACAATTGGGCAATATCGTTTGACTTAGGCATGGGTAAAGACACCTACCTTGTAGGACAAGGTGGAGACTGGAAGCCACATGTTGAAATATCAGTTCATTAGTCCCTAGTGAATGTACCTGTCCTGGCTCTGGTAGATACAGGAGCTGAATGCTCACTGATTTATGGCAATACTGAGTGGGGTCCTGGAACCCCTGATGTTACAGACGGATGTAGGGGTGAGGTTATTAGATTGAAACAAGCTTGAACCCCATTGGGAATAAGGCATATATCCTCAGAGGAGTACTATGTATATCTCTCCCATACCTGAATATAAATTACAGGGTCTAGAGATATAGATCATTGCAGGTGAGTTCAGACTGAGAATACATGTAGTGAGGGCAGTTCTGAAGGAACATGTTAAGCACCCACCCATAGCTTTGCCTGTGTCTTGGTGGGTGACCAATACCAAGCAATACAAATTGCCTGGAGGGCATGAAGAAATTTGAGAAACCCTCTAGGAACTGGAGAAAGTGGTATTATAAAGTTCACCCATAGCCCTTTTAATTCCCTAGTGTGGCCAGTAAAAAAGCTGGATGGCTCCTGCTGTATCACCATGGATTACAGAAAACTGAATTAAGTCATACCCCCTCTACATGCTCCATCCTCTTTATTGTAGGCCTTATGGACATCCTCAGATATGAACTAGTGACATATTATGTTGTAGATCTTGCTCATGCTTTCTTTTCCATTGACATAGAACAGGAAAGTCAGGAACAGTTTGCCTTCATATGGGTAGGATGGCAATGGACTTTCACTTTCCTTCCACAGGGATACCTCCATAGTCCCATTATTTGTCACAGACTTATAGTTCAGGACTTGGTAAATTGGAGAAACAGACAACAGTGTAGCTGTTCCATTATATTGATGATATCACTCTTCTGATTCTCTTACAGACCTATGAGGTGCAGCACCTAGACTGCTGCAACTGTCTGCACTAACAGCTGGGCTTTCTATTGAGGCTTGGCCCTGCTGCTATCAACATGGTACCATGCCAACTGTTTGATTGGTCACTGACCCCTTTGGGAGAAAAAGTTGTGGCAAGACTTATGGGCCTCTGGTAAGACTAAAACAATTGCAGTATATTATGTGAGAGGCCATTTGCCACTAGAATCCCTAGGAAATTATGAAGCAGATAAACTGGCTCAGGTATGTTGGCTAGAAATAAAGCCTCCTTCTGATGTGGTCCAGTGGTTACATCAACATTTGTTGGATGCAGGGCAGAAGACAATGTGAACTATAGCCCATCAATGGGGCTTACCTTTAACTTTTGAAGAAGTCCACAGAGGCCAGGAGTACACTGTATTCTCTAAAAGGGCCTTACACTTAACCACACAGCAGCATGGGACAATAGCTAAGTGGCTAATGACCCTCCTCAGGTGGCACATAGATTATGTTGAGATCCTACCCATTCAGAGGGGTGTCAGTATTTCATAACTGGTGTATAAACAGCTGCTGAAAGTCTGATTCTTTTTAGTGAACATTGTTGAGACCAGCAAATGACCAAAAGAGGCCTGGAGGGTCTCTTTGCAGCTTTTGACCAACTGCAGGTAATTGAGAGTGATCAAGGCACCCATTTTACTTGACATGAACTAAAAGAATGGGTCCAACAATTAGGGATAAAGTGGAAGTTTCATGTATCATATAATCCTACTGGGACTGGCATGAGAGAGAGGTACAATGGTTTGTTTAAATCTGGTCTGAAGTCAGACAACAATAGTCTACAGGGATGATCAGTCCACTTATGGACAGTGTGAATATGTTTGAATGAAAAGATCTTGAAATGGGCACTTAGCCCAATAGACATGCTAATACACATTGCTGCTTCCCCCAAACAAGTGCAACTACAAACCAAGGAGGAGTCATTGAAACTCGTGTTTGGCCACCAGAATATCTTGCTACCAGTACCAACTGCAATAAGTCCCAGAGACTGTTCAGTGGACACCTCCTTGAACATTTGACACACAGACCAGTGATAGCTGGCCCTTCTGGCACCTTGAGAACAAGGTCTGGAGGCTGGCCTACTATGTATTCCTGCAGTAACAGCAGAGTATCTCCCAAAGATCATGGTAGTGTACCCTAAATGTGCAGAAGCCAAGAGCATCTTACTGAGGAGTTTTGTTTTATTTTTCTGGCCAGTGCATGCAACTCCAGTAGCAGTATACATAGACCTCTCAGTAACCTCCACAGGGAGGGGGTAAAAATATGGTATAATAGACTTGGACAGAACCCCCTTCTTGCCATGGTCCTATCACAGGACCACTCTCTTGCATGCATCCTACCATATGGACAAGATTTGCCTATATCATTGTAATTAAAACATGTGTCTTATTGCCCTTAAATTTAATTTCCTCTAATGTCTTTGTGGATTGGGCACACCCCTTAATGAAAACTGATGCTTGTTGAGTGCACACAAAGCACCCTATCAGTACCACTAATGGCCTCCTGTGGGAAGTGCAAATCATGAACTTGTACTGATCTGAATACAGGTGGAATGACCAATTCATGGCAATTGATCTTCTAAGGCTTTAGGATGACTATTATTATTTGTTGTTACAAGGTTCAAGCTTTCTCACACAAGGATAATTTCAGAAGATTGATTTATTCCATGGAAAGTGTGAGTTCATGAACTCTTCTGATAGAACTGGTTTGAATACAGCTGGAATGACCACTTGGTGGCAATCATTCTCATCAGGCTTGAGCATATTTGAGATTTTATAATAAAAAATAATTATATATTTTTTGTTATTTTTTGTTATCTGTATCAAAATTTTTGTTATCTGGTTGTTGTTATCCTCTGTTGCTCTTGTGGAATCTGGTTACAATGCTCCAGCTTTCTCACATAAGTACCATCATGGAATATTGAGGGCAAGTATATTGCAAGGTGAGAATCCTGGAAGGATGGAGTCTAGAGAAAATAAAAGTTGTTGTGGTCAGGATCTTTAGCTGACCCCCAATTACTTGATGATATGATTGGTCTACTGTGTATGCTAATGCTTACACAGCCATTGCAATGAGCCATTATTGTCTTTGTTACTATGAAAGAGCTCCACGCAGGGCTCTGAATGGAGGCAGAGACAGAGTGGGATTTTGAATGCCCCAGAGGCAGACATGATTCCAGCAGTGGACCTGCCACCATGAGAATAAAACTTGGTATAAAACGTTTTAGCCCTAACATTCTGTTTTTAGTTGGTCTCACCAATTACAGAGTGAACTTTCCTGGGGGCAAATCCCCTCAGGTGAGACAATGGGGAATCTAAAAAACAAAACAAATGATCAAAGGAAGAAGCAAAGCATAAGCAGATTGGTAAACACAGAGAACAGATGTGGTTATCATAGGGAAAAGAAATGAGGGTTGATGAACCAAATAGGTGAAGAAGTACAAACTTCCCATTATAAAATAAATTAGTCACAGAGATGAAACTACAACATAATGAATATAGTCACTGATATTTTTATATCTTTGTAGTTTGACAGAAGGTAACTACACTTACTGGTTATTTGTATCTATATTCATGATATATTTTTCTATGGTTTTAATATTTTATAATGTCCTTATTTTTATTAGTAAATACTGACTACATATTTTGTAATGAGAAGTCTTTTCTCCCCTTCTGTTTTTTTGGAAGAGTGTGAAGAGTTGACAGTATGTTTTCTTAAATATTTTGGTGAAACTTACAACTGAAGCATTTTTCCAACTTCCATTTGGTCTTGAACTTTTGTTAGAAGATATTTTTAATTAAAAATTATATTTCTTCTTCAGGTCTGTTCAGATTTCCTATTTCTTCTTTACTCAGTGAATAATACTTGGTATCATTCTAAGATTTAGTTCATTTCTTTTGTTATCTCTCTTGTTTGTATACAGTTGTTCACATTATAATCTTATGATATATTTATATCAGTAAGATCATTAGCAATGACTTTTATTCGAATTTTGATTTTAATAATTTAAGTCTTTTGTGTATTTTGTTTGATCATCTGTCTAAAGTCTTATTGATTTTTCTGATCTTTTCAATAAACTGTCTTTAGTTTCATTGTTTTCTCTACCATTTTTCCATTTTCTATTGCATTAATTTCCACTCTAATCCTTATCTTCTTCCTACTCTTTACTTTGGTTTTAGTTTGCTCTTATTTTCTAGAAATGCAATATAGAAAGTTATGTTATTGATAACAGGCATTCATTCTTTTTCTATTGTATAGATATTTAGAGTTATCAGCTTTCCTCTAAGCATTATTTTACTTATATCCCATAAGTCTTGGTATGTTGTGACCTAATTTTCATTTATTACAATATGTTTTCTAATTTCCTTGTGATTTCTGTTTTCATATATTGGGTAATTCAAGTTGTTTTGCTTCACTTCCATGTAGTTAAAAAATTTTCTTAAATATCATTTTAGTTAACTTTTATTCTGTTGTTTCCAGAGAACACACTGTACAACTTTAATATACCAAGAAAATATATTTAAAAATACGTATCTTCATAGATTTTTTAAAGTAACCTACTTATAATTCACTGCTCTCTTCTCCCCAAGGATTCGAGATATTAGCTGTTGCCATTTCCTTACTCTAATATGGCTTTGTCCCTATACACCTCCTTTTAGCTCTTATTTCAAAATATATTACTTTTTGTGTATTATAGCTCCAGCAATACAATTACACACATATTGTTTTATACAGTCTTTTTGAAATTCAATTAAGAGAAGATATATGAATTTACAGTGTCATTCAAAATTATATGATTACCTTAACTGTTGCTCTATGTTTTCTTGAGTGTATAGACTCAGATTAGCATCTAGGTTCACTTAGTTTAAGCCTCAGGAATTTCCTGTAGTTCTCTCCTGTAAGACTGACATGTTAGCAACACAATATTTACTTTTTATCTGAGAATGTCTTTATTTTGCCTTCATTTTACCTTGGCTTTGGGAGATATAAGATTCTTCATCACCATTTCTTTCAAGTCATTTGAACATGTCTTCCCACATCTTTCTGGCTTCCATTGTTTATAATGACAAGTCAACTGTTTTTCTTGGTGTCTGCTCATAAAAAATGAGTCATTTTTCTTGAATGTTTACAAATGTTTATTTGTCTTTGTCTTTCATTGTTTTTACTAAGTGTGGATCCTTAGCATTTATCCTAGTTGAATTTACTGAGCGTCTTGGATGTATAGTTAATATTTGTCATGAAATCTGGGAAGTTTTGGTCCATTGTATCTCCCAATGTTTTTTCTGTTCTTTTCTCTGTCTACTCTCTTTCTGATACTTACATATTATTTAATTTGTGTGAATAATGAACTAATTGATAGCTAGTTATTTTATTATTTTTAACAGTGTCATGATATAAATTGCTCCACGTTATATAATTAAATTTAGGGCCTTTTACAGGAGTAATTTTTAGTTCAATTTTTTAGGTTAATTTCCTGACCCCAGGAGGTCTTTTTTAGTTATCATCTTCCTTAATTTTCTCCAGTGAATTACCTGGCCTATAATTTAGTTTGTTCTTATTAATTAAGAAAAGCTATTCTTTGTATGAGAACCATAGACTCAAAATTTCCCACAGTATATTTCAAATAAAATTAATCCTTTGGGATAAGCTTGGAAATTTTCTATTCTTATGATTTGTTTCTTCTCCTGGGAAAAATCACCAGCCAGTCTATCCAGTGCTGGGCAGGGCAATAACCTCTGGTTATCCTTTTGCAGCTTTCCATATTCATAATATTGGCCCTTATAATAACCTAGCATGAAGGAACTTAGGACCTCAGCCTTTTACCCTTGTGCTAGAACAGGTGTGGATAGGGTGATGGAACGTAAAACCTAATTTAAGTTGCATTCACCAGGAATTTAGTTTCTTCAAATTGAAGTTACAAAGGATAAGAAATGCTTATTGCTTAGCCCTCCTGGTAAGATAATGTGTTCTTGATTGGGATATAATGATACAGAGAGCCCTGTCTTGTCTACCATCCCCAAAAGGAGTAGGGATTTTATCTATCTGAGTTGGGAAGTGGGGAGGGAAGGATCAGGATATGGGTCAAGTGCCACAATCTCTTATTGTTCTCACTGATGTTTTGTATATTTTCATGAATAAATAATTCTTCATTTTCTGAATTTCCTTAGGAAAATATAAAGAGGTAATGAGCAAAAGAACTTATCACACCTATGTTTGTATAACTGGGAAGTGCATACACAGAGTTCCTCATGCATCATTCCAAAAGTTAAGCTCAGAAGTCATAACTTTTGGAAGAAGGGTCTACAATGGCAGTGCTGGAAGATCTTGCAGTTACCTCCTCTCATAGACAAACCAAATATACAGCTGCATACAGACCATTAACCTCTGAAAAATATATGAAAACTAGAGGAACTGTTTCTCCACAGAAAAGGATCACACTGAAAGTTGGAGGTGACTCACAAAAACTTTGTCATCAAAAATTCCACCCATGATATGGTGACAAACAATAAGGAAGGATCTCACCAGTCTGTTGCTTCACCTGGAGAATCAAAGTGTTGGAGCTCCATAATAGGCACACAATCTTTGGGATCTGCACCAGAGATAAGAGTTTCCAAAAATGTCTGGCTTAGAAAAACCAATGCGGCTCATGTCCAAGGAGCCCAAAGTACTACAGGAAACTGAGATTCTCCCTTTAAAGGACTTGAGAGTAGAATCCATCATCCTGGGATACAGTGCAAAGGCATAAATGTGAAAATCTCCTGGACTGCATATGAAAGAAATGTTTCTTTGTCTAGGGGCATCTGCTGAAGGGGCAGAGGACAGTTGGGGCTCTCTCTTAAGGTAGGATCATTGGTTAGTTTTATACTCACCACCTACCCTACTAGTGCAGGTGAGAATACTCAGGCATAGGACCCTCCTTCTGACTCACTGAAATGGGAATGGGTGAGCAGTCTTTGCATTATCTGTTATCTTTTTGAGACCAAAAAGCATGAATAGTCAGTCACAGCAAGCATAAGCAACCATGGGATTCTCCCACTACCTTGCTAAAGTCAGTGAGTATAGGCAGTTATGACACTCTCCTGCACCCAGGCTGGAGCAGGCAAGAATAAACAGCCATAGAATTCTTCTGCTCCCAATGTGGGTGTGGCACATATGCACAGACAGGATATTCTCACACAGCATCACTGATGTCTGTGGACTTGTGAAGTCAAGGCATTTTTCCACTGGATTTATGAAGCTTGCAAGCATGCCCCACCCCCTTACAGTCTCTAGATGCCCTGCCAAAGCCAATAGGAAAGTGCACACCACACAGGGGGCACCCCTTCTTTGCCTGGCCCTAGTACCTAAAAGGGCTAATGTTTCTGAACCCCTAGAGACCATAACAATTGGAAAGTCAGTTCTTGGAAGGTCCACACTCCAGGGCACTGCACAGACAGCAGACTGAAACATGACTCTAGACTTCCTGTGATAAAACCCTATTTACTTATTCTGGTACTTTAGCTTGAGGGATAAAATTCAGGTTTCCCACATATATGTAGTCAATGGAGCTGCTCCCAATGGAACATAAGTAAGGAGACACCATCCTTTCACAACCCTTGGTCTTGCTTCATCTCAACAGACCCCCTATGAAGAAGTTTGTACACTCATATGTAGCCCTAATTTTTGCAACTGTCACCTAGAGGGCACCCCCAGATCTCCCCAGGTAGATGCCAGAAGGGTTTTATGATTGTAGTTCCATAAAACTGTATACTTGCATATTTTAAAAGCTATTGCTTGAAGGTCTGTCTTCAAATCATACAGAAGCTAGGAGATAAATGTGATTCCTCTGCTTGGAGAACTGAAAGGCCTTGGTGTATTTTCAGCAACAGGGACATATTGAGAATATATCAGGCTGTTTAGACTATCATAAAGTTTTAAGGGACAATGAAGAACTAAGGTAAACAGGAAAATTCATCACATGTGCAAGACCTTTTCTCCAAGACTGAAAGAAGTAGCTACTTTGCCTTGTACAGAGAAGCATACAGAGAGTCAAGAAAAATGAATGAACAAAGAAATATGCCTGAGTGAATAAGGCAAAACATCAGAAAAACACCTTAATTGTATTTAGATAAGTAATCTACCTAATAAAAATTCAAAATACTCATCATGAAGATGCTCACCAAACTCAGGAAAAGAATGGAGTAACACAGAATTACAGCAAAGAGACAGAAAATATAAGAAAGTACAAAATAAGTCATAGAGCTGAAGAAAACAATAACTGAATTGAAAAATACTTTCCTGGAGGGATTCAATGACACTGGGGATAAAAGAGAAGAGATCTATAAGCTGGAAGATAAAGTATCAGAACTCACCCAGAAAGAGCAATAAAACAAAAATTTATATTAAAAAAACTTATGTGATCTGTGGTACATCAAGCAGAATATCATTCACATTATAGGTACCCCAGAAAGAGAGGAAAGTACAAAAGGAGCAGAATGCTTTTTGAAGAAATAAAAGTTGAAAACTTACTTATCCTGGGGAAGGAAACCGATATCCAAGTCCAGGAAGCACAGAGAGTTCCAAATAAAATGAACCTGCAGAGTTCTACACAAAAACACATAGTAATTAAAATGTCAAATGGTAAAGCTAGAGAATCTTAAAATCAGGAAAAGCCATTTGTTACATACAAAAAAAACTTCATAAGTCAATCTGCAAATTTTCTGCTGAAAAATTTGAGAGTAGAAGACATATTCAAAGTGCTGAAAGGAAAAAAAATTTCAACCAAGAATACTCTGTTTAGCAAAGTTAGCATTTAGAATTAAATGAGAGGTAAAGAACTTTCCAGATAATCAAAAGCTAAATGAGTCCATCACCACAAAACTGACAAAATAAATGTTAATGGGACTCCTTTAAACTAAAATGAAGCTACACTCATCAACAAGAAAATAATATGAAAGCTAAAAATTTCACTGGAAAATAAATATATTAAAAGTACTGGATAAAGCACTTAAACATGTGAAGGATAAAGGGAAAAGTAGAAAATTAACAAAAAGTACAATAATTAGTTAAAGATACATAAAGTAAAGTCAAAATGTGATATCAAAAAATGTAGGGGTGTGAAAATACAGAGTTTTGGAATCTGTTCAAGTTCAATTTTCTATTAACAAAAAATGTTCTTTTAATATCCATAATGTTATATTTGAACATCACAATAAGCAAAAAGCAAAAACAAATAATAAATATGCAAAATAAAGTGAGAAAGTTATCTAAATATAACAGTAAGTTAAGACATCATACCACAAGGAAAAACAGAAAGAGAAGAAAGGAACAGAGTGGAATGACAAAAACAGCCAGAAAACAATGAACAAAACATCAATAAGTACATTCTTAGCAATTACTTTAAATAAAAATGCACTCCATTTTCTAATCATAAGCCCATTGAGTGGCTGAATGCATAAAAAATTCTATATGCTGCCTACAAGACACTTCAGACCTAAAGACATATACAGACTGAAAGTGAAGGGATGGAGAAAGATTACCATGCAAATTGAAACTAAAAGAACACTGGGGTAGCTATACTATGTCATAAAAATAGACTTTAAAAAAAGACCAGAAAAAGGTAATGTCAGTGGAAAGATAAGTAAAGTGACTTGGAAGAAATAAAAAGTTTTATTTGAGCCAAATTGGCAATTAGCATTGAAGACAAAGATTCTATGAAATAGAAGTTGTGTTACAAAGGTCTGTAAGCATATGAAGGTTTATATCTTTAAAGAGGCAGGGAACAAAGATAGAAGTTCAAAGGGGTACATGATGTTATGCTATGCAATGCTATAAAATAATGGTTAGGGTTGATATACATCCTGATGCCAAAGGGCATTAAAGGGAAAGGAAAACATGCTTGCTTCTTTTATTATATTTGTGCTGAAAATTCCTGACTATATCTGGGGGAGTTTGAAACTGCAATTAGGTGAGATGTACAACCCTGGTTTTGTGATGTGGTCTAGCATAAGTAATGCCATATTGGGTGTATGGTTTACTTTTTCAACAATTTCTCCCTTTTGATCAGAGTCTCAGCATAACTGAGAGATGAGATCGAAATTTAAGGAATGACTGCAACTCTCAGTTACCATTCTGTAGTTCTCACAGATTTTGATGATCCTTTGTGAGGTAATTACAGGTAATGATATTTTGGCTCTATTTCTATGCTATTCACAGGTCACCAGCTCAGGATCATGATCTTTAAATGCTCTTTCTTGTCCTCTGATTTTCCAGTCTCAAGAAGGTCATCTTCTTGGTAGTTATTGGCTGAAAACATGCATTTTAAGCTTTGAGACAATGCAATGTGCCAGGAAGATTATTATGATTGTTATAAAGAGGATAATTTCCAGTGTTTGGGATGCACTTTTGAACCAAAGACACAAACAAAGCCAAATGGTTTCCTAAGTGATCTTATGTATCCTAGCTTCTACAATCCCAGAAGTGTTGATCTATGTACAGCAGGTGGTGTGGCTCATAGTGCAGATACTTCCTTTTTCATTAAAAGATATTGAAAGGCAATTTTCAAGAAGGCAGCATGAGAGGTGAGACAAAGAACTCCTCCCAAAAGCACATATAGTGTGAAAATATAGTTAATACAAGTAACCCTAAAAGAGCAACAGGAAAGAAGGCTGCATCAGACTGCATACAGAACTCCCAAACAGAGCAGACCTCACAAAACAGGGTAACATACAAAACCTTGATCCAGCAGGACCCAAGCCCTTCCCACACAACAAATCACCAGTGGGAAAAAGAGAAATGGAGTGGGGAACGGGTGGAAGCCTAGAACTGCTGAACACCCAGCAATGAAGGTCTGCTTTGTGAGCACAAACCTACATTGTGTGGTGCTCTGGAGGTTGGTGGGGTTGGGTAGCTGGGACAGATGGAGTGCTTGATAGACTGAGATATGGGCCATTTGTGGAGGACAGAGATCCACATCCAGCCACTCTGGGACAAAGGAAAGGCAAGCGGTGTGAGAGGCTTCTTAGTTGTGAGAGGGCTGCTGAGGGGGCGGTGTTTGCATGGAGCTTGGTGTGCAGGAGAAGGGACAATTGGACAAGGTTGTTAGGGCACACTCTGCCCAGCAGGTTGGGAACTTTGAGTAGCTTCAGGTGCTCCATCCCCCTGGCTGCCTACTCAGCTCCAAGGACCCCACTGTGACACCCAGCCTGCTGTGCCTTCCTCCTGGCCTGCTGGCACCAGCTCGAAAACCAGCAGTCACTGCAATGGCATAAGGCCACCCAGAGGGAGGTACAAACTACATCAGCTAGAGATGCAAAGCACAGAGACCTACACCTGTGTGCTTGGCCCACTGGTTCTGATACTGGAGACAGGCACTGCTGCCAGGAATCAGGAAACAGCTCTTTCCTCACCCCAGGAACCAGCTCCACTCCACTACAATGCCCAACCTCACTCTAGGGGCTGAGTAGCTACAGAGACAGGAGCTTCTGGGCACTAGGGGACACCACAAAGAAATATGAAACGTCAAAAGAACATGGTTCAGACCAAAATCTCACAAACCCCAGAAAAATGGTCAAATGAAACAGAACTCAAAAACCTGCCTGAAAGAGAGTTCAAAATAAAATCATAAACATGCTTATGGAGGTACAAAATAATATTAAAGAATTAAGGGACAAATTTAAGATTCAATCATTAAGAAATTCCATATCTGAAATGAAACATCAAATGGAAGGATTTAAAAGCAGATGAGATATAGTAGAAGAGATGGTAAATGGAATAGAAATTAGACAAGAAGAATACAAAGAAGCTGTGACACAGAGAAAAAAAAGGATCTGTAAGAATGAAAGAATATTGAGAGAACTGTGTGACCAATCCAAAGGGAGCAGTACCTGCATTATAGGGTACCAGAAGAAGAAGAGAGAGAAAAAGGGATAGAAAGTGTCTTTGAGGAGGTTATTGTTGAAAACTTCTCCAATCTGTGGAAAGAGATAGTCTCTCAGGCCACGGAGGTGCACAGATCTCCCAACACAAAGGACCTGAGAAAGATAACATCAAGTCATATAATAATTAATATGGCAAAGATCAAGGATAAGACTTTTAAAAGAAGCTAGACAGAGAAAAAAGATCACATACAAAGGAAAACCCATCAGGATATCATCAGATTTCTGAACAGAAAACTTAAAGGTCAGAAGGGAGTGGCATGATATATTTAATTCAATGAAGCAGAAGGGCCTTGAAAAAAGAATACTCTACCTGGCAGGGTTATCATTTAAATTTGAAGGAGACATTAAACAATTTTCAGATAAGCAAAAGCTGAGAGAATTTACCTCCCACAAACCACCTCTACAGTGCATTTTGGAGGGACTGCTATAGATGGAAGTATTCCTAAGGCTAAATAGATGTCACCAGGAGAAATAAAACCACAGCAAAGTAGAATAATTAGTTACTAAGCAGATGCAAAATTAAATCAACTACCCCCAAAGTCAATCAAGGGATAGGCAAAGAGTACAGAATATGATGCCCAATATATAAAGAATGGAGGAGGAAGAAAAAGGAGGAGAAAGAAAAAAGAACCTTTAGGTTGTGTTTGTAATAGCATAGGAAGTGAGTTAAATTAGACTGTTAGATATAAGGGAATTACCCTTGAACCTTTGGAAACCACGAATCTAAAGCCTACAATGGCAATAAGTACATACCTATTGATAATCACCCTAATGTAAATGGTCTGAATGAACCAATCAAAAGACATAAAGTCACTGAATGGATGAAAAAACAAGACCCATATATATCCTGCCTACAAGAGACTCACTTCAAATTCAAAGACATACACAGACTGAAAGTGAAGGGATGGAAAAAGATATTTCATGCAACTAATAGGGAGAAAAAAACAGGAGTTGCACTACTTGTATCAGAAAAAAAGACTTCAAAACAAAGAAAGTCACAAGAGACAAAGAAGTACATTACATAATGATAAAGTGGTCAGTCCAACAAGAGGATATAACTACTATAAATACATATGCACCCAACACAGGACCACATACATATGTGAAACAAATGCTAACAGAATTAAAGGGGGAGATAGAATGCAATGCATTCATTTTTGGAGACTTCAACACACCACTCACTCCAAAGGACAGATCAACCAGACAGAAAATAAGTAAGGAGACAGAGGCACTGAACAATGTAGTAGAACAGTAGGACCTAACAGACATCTACAGAACACTCTATCCAAAAGCAACAGTATATACATTCTTCTCAAAAGCACATGGAACATTTTCAAGAATAGATCATATACAAGGCCACAAAAAGAACCTCTGTAAATTAAAAAAGATTGAAATTGTACCAACCAGCTTCTCAGATCACAAAGGTATGAAACTAGAAATGAATTACACAAAGAAAATGAAAAAGCACATAAACATATGTAGGCTTAATGACATGCTTCTAAATAATCAATGGATCAATGACCAAATTAAAATAGAGATCAAGCAATATATGGAAACAAATGATAATAATAATTGAACACTGCAAAATCTGTGGGGTGCAGTGAAGGCTGTGCTAAGAGGGAAGTATAATGTAATACAGGCCTATTTCAGGAAAGAAATAATCCCAAATGAACAGTCTAAACTCACAATTAATGTAACTAGAAAAAGAAGAACAAATGAGGCCCAAAGGTAGTATAAGGAGGGACATAATAAAGACTAGAGCAGAATTAAATATAATCGAGAAGAATAAAACAAGAGAAAGAATCAATGAAAGCAAGAGCTGGATCATTGAGAAAATAAACAAAATATATAATCCCTTAGCCAGGCTCATCAAGAAAAAAAGAGTCTATAAACATAAACAGAATCAGAAATGAGAAAGGAAAAATCACTATGGACACCACAGAAATACAAAGAATTATGAGAGAATACTATGAAAATTGTATGGTAACATATTGGATAACCTAGAGGAAATGGACAACTTTCTAGAAAAATACAACCTTGCAAGACTGACCATGGAAGAAACAGAAAATCTGAATAGACTAATTACCAGCAAAGAAACTGAATTGGTAATCAAAAAACTACCTAAGAACAAAACACCTGGACCGGATGGTTTCACTGCTGAATTTTATCAAACATTTAGTGAAGACTTAAAACACATCCTCTTTAAAGATTTCCAAAAAGTAGAAAAGGAGGGAATACTTCCAAACTCTTACTATGAGGCCAGCATCACTCTAATGCCATAACCAGGCAAAGAAAACACAAAAAAAGAAAATTACAGACCAATATACCTGATGAAGATAGATGCAAAAATACTCAACAAAATATTAGAAAACTGAATTCAAAAATACATTAAAAAGATCATCAAACATGAAAAAGAGGGATTCATCCCAGGGATGCAAGGATTGTACAACATTCGAAAATCCATCAGCATCATCCACCCCATGAACAAAAAGAAGGAAAAAAAACACGTGATCATCTCCATAGATGCTGAAAAAGCATTCGAAAAAATTCAACATCAATTCATCATAAAAACTCTCAACAAAATGGATATAGAGGGCAAATACTTTAACATAATAAAGGCCATATATGACAAATACACAGCCAGCATTAACAGTGAGAAGCTGAAAACTTTTCCTTTAAGATTGAGAACAAAACAAGGATGCCCACTCTCCCCACTTCTTTTCTTTCTTTTCCATTTTTTCTTTTGATATCATCAATCTACAATCACATGATCAACATTATGGTTACTAGAAATCCCCCATCATCAAGTCCCCACCACATACCCCATTACAGTCACTGTCCATCAACATAGTAAGATGCTATAGTATCACGACTTGTCTTCTCTATGATGTACAGTCTTCCCCGTGAACTCCCCCTACATTATGTCTGCTAATTCTAATGCCTCTTTTTACCCCTTATCCCTCCATTCTCACCCATCCTAACCAGTCCCTTTCCCTTTGGTAACTGTTAGTCCATTCTTGGGTTTTGTAAGTCTGTTGCTGTTTTGTTCCTTCAGTTGGGAGTCATGGTACAGATCAAGCATTATTTCTGGTACAAGTTACACACTGTCTACTCACTGCTCAACAGAGTGCTGGCAACTGACTGACTTAGTATTGCTTTTTAGGGCCTCCAGTGCAGTTTTTACCAGGTGGGTGAGCTGGTGGTATTTGCTGACTAGTTGCTTCCTGGTTGCAGTTGAGACAAAGATACGTCTGTCCGGCATCATCCACCATCCATTTTCAGTTAAAGTGGCTCTTTCAGTTATGGCCCAATCTTTCTCCATTTCAGTGTACCTGGGTGGAGGAGCCTCTACTGGGGGTGTTAGAGCCATAGTGAGGGAAGGAGTTCTCCCTGCCTCCTTACTGGCTGCTGCTTTGGCAGCTTAATCTGCCATTTGATTCCCCTGTGCTATAGGGTTGTTTTTCTTTTGATGTTCTTTGCAATGCAGAATTGCTACCTTTTTAATATACGAAGAGATTGAAGGGCCTATTTATATTTGGCAGGCTTAGGGATGGTGCGTGTTCTGAAGCACCTTTTATTTCCAGGAAGGTGGCTCTTGCCTCTTTTGTCCAGACAGGGTCTTTCAGTCTGCCCCCCCACCCCCACAGGAGGTCGCAGAGGGGCCTTGCCATTACTGAGAATCCGGGAATCCAGATTTTTGCAGAACCTGGCAGCCTCTAGGAATTCTCGCATGCCCCCCCTCATCCTGGGCTGGGGCAAGGAGTTAACGACCTTTTTCTTCTCTGGCCTTAGTGCCCTTTCTCCTTGGGTGAGGAGGAAGCCTAAGTACGAGACTTGCTGTTGGCAGATTTGTGCCTTTTTTTATGAGGCTCGGTATCCTGAGTCTGACAGGAGTTGCAGGAAGGACTTTGTGCCTTTTGCACAATTTTCCTGGGTGTCACTGGCAAAGAGGAGGTCATCTACGTACTGCAGAAGGGTTCAGCATGTGGCATCTCTCAGAAAGCTGGCAAGGACTGCAGCCAATGCCTCTTCAAAGAGGGTGGGTGAGTTGTTGAACTCTTGTGGAAGCCGTGTCCATGTTAATTGCACCTGCCTCCCCTTATCCAGTTCCATCCATTCAAAGGCAAATAAGAGCTGGCTTTGTGGGGCCAGCCAGCGGTGGAGAAAGGCATCTTTAAGTCTGGGCAAGTGAACTATTTGGCAGGCTCTGGGATCTGGCTGAGGAGGGTGTACAGGTTTGGGACCACAGGGTGTAAAGACCAGTCACTCGGTTAATGTCTCACAGGTCTTAAACAGGCTGGTGCCCTCCTCCTGGTCTTTTGACTGGTAGAAGTGGGGTGTTCCAGGGTGACTGACGCTCGGTTAGAATGCCTGCCTCTCTCAGTCTGATCAGGTGTTCCTGGATGCCGGCTCTCACCTCTTGTGAGAGGGGATACTGCCACTGCCTTTGTGCCTCTGAGAATAGTTGCAGTCTTTTTCACCAAAGGGGGCAACAGGGAGAGTGGCCACAGAGTGTTCTGCCCCTGTGTCAACTATATTTGGCTCCCCACTTTAATTTTGACCGTGGGCTCATGGGGGCTGAGTGTGAGAGAGCCTGGTCCTTGTCAATCTGAGTCTGCTCCTGCCAGGCTAAGGAGCCTTTCCCTGTGGGGCTCCTCCCAGCAGTGACAGGGCCTCAGGGCTTTGCCTCTTTTGGGGCATTCATTCTTCCAATGCCCCTTTTTTTTTTACAGTAAGCACACTGGTCCCTGGCTAGGGGGTTCCTGGGCTTTCCCTCTCTAGGTGGCTAGCTCTCTGCCTTCTGCCCATCTCTCACTTTCAGGGCAGCTGCCAAGAGACTTGCCTTTTTCTTTATTTTTCTTTCAGCCTCTCTGTTGGCTTGAACTTCTCTGTTTAGATATATTTTGTTGGCAATTTCAGTCATCCCAGCAAAGCCCTCAAGCTTTTGGAGCTTTCATCTGATGTCTGGGGAAGCTTGGGCTACGAGTGTGGTGTTTACTATCTGCTACTCCCTGGTGACTCAGGGTCTAAAGATGCGATAAGTTTCACACAGTCTTTCATAATAGTCCCCAGGAGACTCTTCTGGTTGTTGAGTGACTGAAGAAACTTTAGTCATGTTCATAGGCTTTTGGACCCAGCTTTGATCTCCTGGAGGAGGGCATCCTGATATTGGTGGATCTGGTGCTGTCCCTCAGGGGTGGTGAAGTCCTTCTTGGGATGCTCCTCGGGGACAGCAATTTCAGCCTATGCACCCTGCCCAAGGACCCCAGCTGCCTCCTCTCTTCCATTGTGAACAGGGTGCAGAGAAGCTGTTGACAGGTTTTCTTTAGGTTGGCTGATGGATTTGGAAGAGGGATTACATAAGATCAACCAGGGCTTGTGGCTTTTCTAACTGGGTTTCAGTTGCAGAGAAGGGTTGATAGTAAAACATTGACTTGCTGGGCTGGATTGTCCCATACTTATATCTTTCAGGCTCCTGCATCTCTTGCACTGGCATCTGAAGGACACCTGCTCCCAGCTGAGGGTGCAGTCTCGCTGTTGGTCCAGGGGGTGGTGGGTTCACTGGTTCTGGACTTGGCAGGTCGCCTGATGGTGGCAGGGAATCAAGGACCTGGGGCTGGGTGCTGACAGCCTTGGAGGCACATAAAGCAGGAGCAATATTAGCCCTTCCTCCAGGTCACTAGTAAAAATGTGCAGAGGCTCAGGCTTCTGTTGATTCTTTTCAGGTTTCTTTGTTGAGGCTACTAAGACCCTACCCTGTCCTTGCCTGTTGCAAGTGAATCGCACCCAAGGGGGAAGAGTCTGGGCAACTTCTAATCAGGAGTTAAAATATGAGAATAGATTAGGATGACCTGGATCTCGGGATGACCCACCAGGCTCGGCAGATTTTTGGGATATCTAGGGTTCTTTTTGGAGGTCACCCTACACTAAAGATTGGCAATACAGATTCACACAGCGTTTTCAACCTGCAGGAGTTAATTATACTCTGTTGTTTTCTGAAAATCCCTTTCTGAAATTCTTGATCATAGTGTCAAGGACTGTGGGTTTACTATGCCCTGACCCCATGACGTGTCCTTGGACAGTGCCGTGACAACAGACAAGGGAGGGGTGCCTCCTCTAGAGAGGAGAACAATCAGATGCCCATCAGTTCATGCTCCTCGCAGAGACTTTGGCCAGCCTTGGCTAAGGTGCATCTGTATAAGTCCCAGGCCAGGTCAGCCAAAGCTGGATCACCGATATGCCGTGACGGCTGACCACGAAAGTGGAAGAGGGCCCATTCAGATTCCATAGTGCAGGTTGTGGAATCACAAATTCAGTGCAGACTGATTGACTTGAGCTGCCCTGCACACTCACTCACTCACACACACACCCAAGCAGACCAGAGTTTAAACATTACCCCCCTGGGAATGGCTACCTGTGAGGCTTCTAACAAGTCTCTGGGAGGTGATCAGGCTCCCCTTCCACCACAATGGGTGGGACTGGCTGGGTCAGGTGCCCCGGGCCTTACCGGATTCAACGTCGGAACCAGGTCCTCACATGCCAAGCCTCCTTGAGGCCGGTGGGAACAGCGGAGCGGGGCTGGCCCAGGTGACCGGGTGGGAGACTGCCAAAAGATCAGGCAGGGTGTGCCTTCTCTGCTGCGATCTGTTCCATCACCACTCCGCCATTGCCCCAAACTGGTGGCAGCAAAGGGCCAGCGCGGTTGGGTTTCCTGGTCAGGGAACCAAATGTTACAGAAAATACTGAAAAAAGGCCTGTACTGGATCACCAATGGAAAAACCAAGGGGCACTCAGAGGTCTTGGAGCATGGAGGCTTTATTTCACACCAGTGGGCTCAGAGGGGAGTAATCTCCCAAAAAGTCTGAGGCCTGAACAAAGGAAAAGGGAGCAATATATATCTTCCTGCTTCCTTATCTGTAAAATTCCTATGAGCACAGTAAGTGAGCAAGCAAGGGGGAGGGAGTTTAGGGAGTGAACCTTGGGAACGGGTGCTCGGCAGAGTGGGAAACCAAGGGAGTGTTTTTTTGTGTGTGTGTGGAGGAGGGTTGAGGAGGAGGGGTGCCACCTCATAATACTGTCCTTGTAGTGTTGTTTGTTTTGAGGATGGGGGGGGAATGAGACAGAGTGGAGCCACCCGCTAGGTTGCTGTCCTTGTAAATCTTCCCTATCACTTGCATGTCCCAAGAAGGCAGAAGCCAAGCAAAGTTCTTGGACATAAAATAAACCAACAAGGTAATAGATGTTCCTGGGATAAAAAAGATCAATAACCAGTTGCTCTGGATTTAGAAAAAAGGGGACAACATACACTTTCATTTTCCTCCCATGACTGAGAAATACAGACAGAGATTTGGAATACCTTATTCTGGTAAGAATTTTTATCCTTTTGCTAGCTTCTGCAATTTTTTGCAGGGTTGTTTCTACAGGCTCTGGTATCTACCAAAATTTCCCCTTGGTGACTTAAGGGAATACCATAGCAGTTAACTAGAAAACCCCTCAGTTTCATCAACTCTGGATGGAGTCTATATGGGCCATTAACTTGGAGGATTTCTCTTTCTGGTTATTTAGTCTTTTCAGAGTGGAAAAACAATTTAGAGGATTAATAGAGGGAAGCAGTAGGACTTACTTCAGTCAGTATCTTTTGTTTAAGTACCTCATATCTTTAATTGCTCATTAGCTTTTTGCAATGAATGTATTTCAGAATTTGGGGGACTTTTCTTTTAATTGCACTTCTTAAATGATTTTATCTAACTGGAATGTTCCTCTCAGTAGCCATTGTTATTCTAGACTAATCAAGATGTTGCCATTTCCTTTAGATACTCACAGCCTCAGGAACTATAGTTTTAAGTACTGGAAGGTGGCACAGTGGAGTGTGTGTAATATAAAGGATTCCATTAGATAAAGCTTTGATTTAGGGGTTCTGAACTAATCCCTTAAAGACATATGCTACAGGGCTGGGGACTATGTATGTTTTACAGTGAGCCTTGCTGCACAGAAGTTTTCTTGAGGTTGACAGGTGACCTAGTGTCAATCTAACCTGTTCCATGACCAACTTACACCAATATGGGAGACTCTGAGGTGTGTGGTGAGTGCTCTAATAGCTTTTAATGCTCAGCCCATGCTCACAAATTTTTGCGTCTTTCTGACATCTAAGATCTCCATTAGCAATAGCCTTCATTTTCATAGAACAAGACAAACATGGCACTTCAAGACACCATCAGCACTGTGTACTGGACAACAGAAGGTCGTAGGTGTCATACCATCAACTCCTATGGAACCTTGGCTGATATTTCCTGCCTGGGGAGTTGTGGTCTGAAAGGATAGGGGCTTGATTCTGGGCATACCCTTCTGCCAGATCAATTAACTCCAGGCAAAACCGCCAGCTGAACTTATCTCCAGACAACAAGAGAAGAACAAGGTGGAGCATTTTCAGAGCTTTTTCTAATTTTGAAACAATCACTGAAAGTTTTTTTCTAATTAACTTCTTGTAAAAAAGCAATTTTATCTAATTGTATAGCTGGCTTTTCTAATTGTACACATAAAAATTACTTTAGGGAGTTAAAGTGTTCCCAATTTAGGCCATTGCAAATTCAAATCTTCATTCATTACTCTTTCACATTTTTGTTGTAACTCCAAGTAGAAGTACCATAAATCCAGCTGGGGTTCCACAGGGTGAGCTGACTCTCTTTGGGTTTTCCAGTGTTAGTAGCACAATTTCCCATTTTATAATTTGGTTAGTGAAAATCCAAACAAAGTTTTGGGAAGATATATAATGGATCACCATGAGCTTTTTATGAATGTCAATTCTAATTGGCCATGGGCCATTCTCTTACATATCTTGGTTTCTACCTTCAGTCACTTGATTCAGCCATGGGAGCTCAGAGCCCTGGATGAACACTCCATATGTTTGTGTTCCTAAATGAGCCACTTA
The DNA here is from genome assembly GCF_030020395.1 of Manis pentadactyla. Lineage (NCBI taxonomy): Eukaryota > Metazoa > Chordata > Mammalia > Pholidota > Manidae > Manis > Manis pentadactyla. Next base: position 73,911,213 of record NC_080038.1, read on the forward strand.
AGAAATGTGAAGAAGGAATGTCCCCATCAGACTACTGCACATCTCAAGCTATGACCACAGACATTACAAAAATTTTCTGTCACCTGAAAATGTCTTAAGGCTGGTAGGACCAAGTATCTCTTTTCTTTGGAGATGAATAAATTCTGTCTCTCACTTTCTTTGGTTTTGTTTCAATATCACAATGTTACTAAGCCAAAAGATTTTGTCAACCAAACTCTTTCTCCTTAAGCCTCATTATCCCAGACAACAACTTCAGTTACAAAGGCTTTCAATTACAAAACCTTAAAGGCAGCTCAAATAAAATTCATGATCTTGTCAGGGTCCAGGGGTTGGTGCTGAGGTCTTGGGATGATGCAAAGAAGGAGGCAGGAGTCATCATGGAGAGTGCTCAAAAGAAGCCACTTTATTCTGCACAAAGCTGTACTTTTTATTCTGCTATAGTGCTGATTCATGGTTACATAAGAATTGAAGACACACATGCCAGGTGTCTGGCCTTCAAGGCCCCTATCTAGCTCCTTACTGTGTTTCCAAGGTTTCATTAACAAGGCCAGACACATCTGGGGTGAAGCAGTGGACAGCTGTCCTTATATAACATTAGGGTAACTGGGGGAAGGCCTTCCCTACAGACCTTCAACTTAACCACAAGGAGGTCAGTAATTGGAGGCCCCATCCTGATCACACAAAAAGTGAGATGGACCTGAAGGGCACAATGTGCCCATCCTAGTACTGAATGATGGATCCACTCAGCCTTCAGGTGGTCCATGTGAGTGAACTCCAAAACCAGATGACACACCAAGAAAAAAAAAAAAAAGAAAGAAATGGTAAATAAAAAAGGAAAAAGAACTTGAAAAAAAAGACAGTTTTATTTGAGCCAAACTGAAGACTAGCCCAGGTGACAGAAATCCTATGAAATAGAAATGTTCCAAGGGACTATAGGCATATTAAAATTTTTTATCCTTGAGGAGGTAGGCAAGAAAGAAAGAACTTCAAAAGAGTAAATTTCATTTACATGAACTATATTGTGCTAAAAACAAAAGTTGGGGGTGATATACATCCTGGTACCAAAAGGAAGTAAGGAGAAGGACACGCTTGATTAAATTATGTTACTGATGGTTACCAGAAAATTCTTGAGTCATTATATTTCTGGGGAAGGTTGAAACTGCAATTAGCTTGGGTATTAAACTCTGGTTTGATGACTTGGACTAGCAGATGTGATTCCACATTGGGCCTGTAGCTTTCTTTTTAACAGTAATAATGGCCATTATATAATGATAAAAGGGTCAATTCAATAAGATTATATAACATCTGTAAATATTTATGCTCCCAACATACCAGCATCAAAATAGATAAAGCAAATATCAACAGACCTAAAGGGAGAAATTGGCAATACAATAATAATGAGTACTTTAATACCCTATTTACATCAATGGATAGATCCTCCACACAGAAAATTAATAAGAAACATCAGCTTTGAATGACAAATCAGACCAAATGGACTTAACCAACATATACATTCCATTCAAAAGCAACAGAATATGCATTGTTCTCAAGTGTCCATGCAACATTCTTCAGGACATATATTATGTCACAGGATCACAGAACAAGTCTTAATAAAATTAAAATTGAAATCACATCAAGAATGTTTTCTACAGTGGTATGAAACTAGAAATCAACTACAATAAGTAAACTGGAAAAAATCACAAATATGTACAGAAAAAACAGCATGTTATTTAACAGCCAATGGGTAAATAAAGAAGTCAAAGAGAAATCAAAGAATATCTTCAGACAAATGAAAATGGAAGTAGAATGTACCAAAGTCAACAGCATACAGCAAAAGCAGGTTTAATAAAGCCCAAAGACAGTAGAAGAAATGAAATAAAATCATAGCAGAAATAAATGATATTTATACTAAAATGCCAATAAAAAGATCAATGAGACTAAGAGATGGTTCATTCAAATGATAATAAAATTGGCAGACCTTTAGCTAGACTCACAAAGTAAAAATGGAAAGCTCAAATAAATAAAATCAGAAATGAAACAGAAGTTACAACTGATAAAACAGAAACACAAAAAGACTCAAAAAACTGTTATGAACAATTCTATGCCAACGTAGTGAGCAACCCAGAAGAAATAGATAAATTCCCAGTAACATGCCATCTTCCAAGACTGATTCAGGAAGAAATAAAAAATCTTCTTTTAATGTATTGCTGTATTTGGTTGTTAATATTTTCTTGAGAGCTTTTTTCATCTATGTTCCTCAAGACTATTGGCCTGTGGTTTTCTTCTATTGTGTCTTTCACTGGCCATGGTATCAGGATAATGCGGGCTAAATGAAATGAGTGTGGAAGTAATCCCTTTTATTTTTTAGAAGATTTAAGGAGAATTGACATTAAATATTATTTAAATGTTTGGAAGAATTCACCTCTGAGGCTGTTTAATTTGGGGGATTTTTTTGAAGTATTTCTTTAATATATTATTGTTATTGATCTGCTCAGGATATTTATTTTTGGTTCAATTACTTTAGGTTGTATAGTTGTAAGAATTTATCCATTCATTTTAGATTGTCTAATTTGTTGGTGTATAATTGCTTGAAATAGTCTTCAATGATCATTTTTATTTTTGTTGGATCTGTTATAATGTCTCTTTCATTTCTAATCTCTTTTTGGGTATTCTTCTTTCATAGTTATTAAAGCTAAATTTTTATTGATTTAATTTACCTTTTCCAAACACCAGCAATTTTCTCAAATTTTAAAATCTTCTATTCTCTATTTCATTTATTTCTTCTCTTATTTTAATTATTTATTTTTTTGATAATTTTGAGTTTACTTTGTACTTTTTCTAGTTTCTTGAGGTATGAAGTTTATTTGAGATGTTTTATTTTATCAATGTAGACATTTATTGTTATAAAATTCCTTCTTACTAGTAATTTTGTTGCATACCACAAATTTTTATGTTGTTTTTATTTTTCTTAGATATTCTAATTTATTTTTTCTTCTTTGATCCAATAATTAGTGTACTATTTAACTTTTATGTTTTTGTGACTAGTCCTCTTTCTAGATATTATTGATATTAAGCTTCATGTAAAGTGTAAAGAAAAATTATCTGGAATGATTTAATCTTCTCAAATAGGTTAAGATGATTTGTAATAGAGTATGTCATCTATCCTAGAGAATTTACCTGTGTAGTTGAGAAGAATGAGTATTCTTCTGTTGTTGTGTTGAATGCCACATATATGACTGTTAGGTCCATTTGGCTATAGTATTGATCAGTTCTGCTGTTTACTTTTTAAATTTTCTTCCTGGAAAACCTATCAATTACAAATAGCATAGTATAGAAGTCTCCTACTCTTATTTATTGCTATCTATTTCTCTCTTCACATCTATCAATGTTTGCTTTATATATTTAAGTAATTTAATGTTAGGGACATATATATTTATGTGTTATGTCTTCCTATAGAATTGACCTTTTTATCACTGCATAATGACCTTTATTTCTTGTGAAAGTTTTTACTTGAAGTCTATTTTATCTAAGTTTAGCTACCCCTTATTTCTTTTAATTGCAACTTCCTTGGAATATCTTTCTTCACACCTTTACTTTCACCCTATGTGTTCTTATATGCTAAGTGAATTTTTTGCAGACAACATATAGTTGAGTCTTTTAAAAATATCTTCAGTAACTCCATGTCTTTTGACTGTAAACTTTAGTCCATTAACAAGTAAATTGTTAATAAGTAAGGACTTACTATTGCCATTTTGTTAAATATTTTCCATGTGTTTTATATATTCCTTGTTTCTCCCTTCTTTTGCAGTCTTTCTTTCTGGGTTATTGATTTTTTGTAGTGGTATGCTTTGATTCTTTTCTCATTAAATTTTCTATACAACGGTATATATTTTTTTGGTTTGTGTTTACTGTGGGGCTTATATCCAAAACTTTATAGTTAAAACATTTTATATGTTTTAAGTTTATAACAATTTAACTGCAACTGTACATAAAAACTATACATTTTTCTCTTTATACACAAACATTTTACGTAATTGATGTCAGATTCTGTTTTTTAATATAGTGTTTACCTTAATACATTTATGTGGTTACAGTTATTCTTTCTACTTATGTCCTTAAATTTTATACTAGTGTTTACAGTGATTTACATATCAACAATAGAGTATTGCAATATTCAGTGCTTGTCTTTGTATTTACCTTTAGCAATGAAATTTATACTTTCATGTTTTCTCATTGTTTAGCATTTTTTTGTTTCAACTTGATAAACTTCCTTTGGCACTTCTTATAAGGTAGGTTTAGTGTTGTCAAAATCCCCGTTTTTGTTTTTCTGACATATAATTATCTTTCCTTCATTCCTAAAAGACAGTTTTGCTGGGTTAAGTATTCTTGTTTGAGAGTTTATCTCTTTCAGTGCTTTGAAAATACCATTGCACTCTCCACTGACATGAATGGTTTCTGCTGAGAAATCCACTGATATTCACATGGGACTTCTTTATATGTGATGAGGTTATTTTATCTAGCTGTTTTCAAAATTCTCTTTGTCATTAACTTTTGATATTTTATTTATAATGCGCTTCAGCATACTCCTGTTTGGGTTCATCCCATTTGAAAATTGTGAGGCTTCATCAATCTGGATGTCCATTTCCATCCTAGGTTTGGCAAGTCTTTAGTTATTATTTTATTAAATAAAGTTTCTTCCCCTTTCTCTCTCTCTTCTTCTTATGGGACTCCTATAACATGTAGATTATTTTATTAATGGTATCATTTGTCCCACAGGATTTATATACTCTTATTCATTCTTTTTCCTTTTGATCCTCTAACAATATTTTCAATAAACCTGTGAGTTCACTGATTCTTCTGCCTATTCAAGTATGCTGTTCATGCTTTCTATTGAATTTTTTCCAGTTCAGTCATTGTATTTTTCAGCAGTAGGAATTCTGTTCATTCTTTATTTAATGGTTTCTCTTTTTGTATTTCATTTCTTATTCATGTCTTACATTCCCAATTTTTTTATTTGCTTATCTGTATCATTTGGTAGCTCAATGAGCTTCAGTAAGGCAATTATTTTGAATTCTTTGTCAAGAATTTTATGGATGCAAATTTATTTTACTTTATTTGTTTTGTTTGAATGAAAACACTATTTCATTTATTTTGTTCTTTTTTAATTTCTTTCACATGAAAAACTATGTCTTTTCCTGTATTTATTTCTTTTGGTAGTTTGCTTGAATCTCATGATCCATGTAGCTTTGTGTTGGTGTCTGTGTATTGCAGGAATAATAATCTCTTCCAGTCTTTATAGACAGCTTTTAGTAGGTGAGACCTTCACCAGTCAGCTCAGTCATAGTTTCAGTTAGCATATTTTGTAAACAAGTTACTTTACAGTGTCCATGTGTAGGCCTCCTTTTGGGATCACTGTACAAGGCTGCAGGGACTACCAGAGGGTCATATGGGAGCTGTGTCCATGGGCATACTGGCAGAGCTGTCATCAGGGCTGTAATTGGAGGGAAGTGCCTCTGTGTCTAGGCATTGGTGGAGCTATAACCAGGAATATGGGTGTATGGACCATCTCCAGAACAACAGTTGGGTACATGTTTGGAGAGCCTGTTACTCTGGGAAGAGGTGGGTGTGGCTCCTGATGTTCCTGAATGGCTAAGCCTGTCTAAAGGACTGCATGTGAGTAAGATTACAACCAAGTATGCAGGAGGATGGGGCTACCTCTGGGCACATAGTTTGGTCCATGATCAGTGGGACTGTTTCCCCTGTCTTTGGAAGATGCGATCCTGCTTGATCTGTGGGCAGGCAGGGCTGTTGGTGGGATAACAGACAACTGCGATTGGAGCCAAGTACACAGATGGAGTGGTTTCTTCTGTGTCTGCAAGCAGGTCCATGATCAATGAGCTTACCACCAATGGTAGGTGTTGCCTTCTGAACGCATCATATTTTGGTCTCAGGTTATATGCAGATTTTACAAGTTCCTACATGGATCTTGAGGTTCCAACAAAGAAACTTATTTCCATGGCTGGTTGTCAAATCAGTGAGACGGGGAGGAGCAAAGACGGAGATCTTCTGCAGTACTGCTTCCTTCAGTCCTATGACTCTTCTTTTTCTTGATTTTGACAAAGGCTTGAAGAAATATAAATATTGTCTACCAAAGTGAATTTTGAGACTATCTTGAAAATTTTTTAAATAACATTTAACCAATCACAGATTGCATGACTATTAGGAGATGAGTAGAGAATTTGTGGGTAGGATTTCTTTGGAGAATACTGAGCTATGAATGCTATGCCTCCAAAAGGAAGGATTGCTAGTATTCCTATAAACACTTTAAATCAGAAAAAGATGGCAGCATGAGAAGTGCGGTGGAAATCTCCTCCCAACCACATATATTTTGAAAATAAAGCAAATACAACTATTCCTAAAAGACTGACCAGAAGTAAGAGTACACCAGCCAGTGTATATCTGGGAGAAGTCAGCAAGTCATGGAAATAGTTAAAGCAGAAAACCATGAACCAGTGGGACCTGAGCACTCCCCCCACCCCAGCTTACTGGTGGGAGGAAAAGAATCAGAGCAGGGAGGGAGTGGAAGCACAGTACTGCTAAATCTCCAGCCCTAGAAATCTACCCTGGGAGCACAGACCCACATTACATGGTGCTCTGGAGTTTAGTGGGGCCGAAAACCAAAGTGAAAGACTAAGACTTAACAGGTATAACCAGCTGCCCTGGAACAAGAGAAAAGCAGGTGCTTTAAAAAAATTCTCAAGAGTCAGAAAGCTGCTAAAGGGGAAAAGGGTTTAGAATAAGGAGCAGGTGGACAAAATAATCCTGGCAAATGGCCCAGCAGGTCTGGAAATTTAAGGAGCTTCAGGTGCCCTACCCCCTGGATGGCAACAGAGCTCTAAGGCCCCTCACTGTGATAAGCAGCCTGCCACTCCTTCCTCCCTGACTGTACCTGTGTGCAAACCCTCTCTCCCAGCCATTGCTGCAGACCAGCCAGAGGGCAGCCCCACCTACAGCAAATATACAGCTTAATGCAGAGGCTTCTTCCAGCATGCAGATAACTGGACCATACAGTGAAGCGAGGACCAGTGACCAGGAAGCATGAAGGGGCTTTGCCCTCTCTGCAAACACCCATGCAGCTTGCCAGCAAACACCGCCATCACCCTAGGCCATCCCGAGGGCTACCCAACCTATGGCAGTTTAGGGGATTAACCCAGAGGCAGCTCCCAGCATGCAGTTAGCCAGCACAGACAGTGGAGACAGGCACAGTGACCGGGAAGCACAAAAAGGCTTTGTCTGCATGGAAGAACCCATGCCACTTTTGTGTGACACCTGCCATTGCCCTAGGCTATCCCAAGATCCACTCAGCCAATGGCAGTTTAGGGGATTAACCCAGAAGATGCTCCCTGCATGAGGTTTACTGGCACAGACAGCACACACAGGCACTGCAACTGGCAAGCAGGAAGGGACTTTTTTTCCCACAGTTGACACCCAGGCCACTTGCCTGAAACCACTCCCATCATTCCAGGACTATGAAAAGGCAGAAGAACCTTGTTCAATCCCAAATCCCTCAAACAGGAGAAAGAGACCTTGGTGAGACTGAAATCACCATTCTTCCAGGAGAAGAATTCAAAATAAAAGTCATAAGCATGCTAATGGAGCTACAGAAAAATATTCAACAACTAAGGGATGAATTCAGGAGGGAGATAACTGAAATGAAACAAACAATGGAGGGATATAAAGGCAGATTATGTGAGGCAGAAGAGACAATAAATGAAATAGAAATTAGAGAACAGGAATATAGAGAAGCTGAGGCAGAGAGAGAAAAAAGGATCTGAAGGAATGAAAGACTATTAAGAGAACTGTATAACCAATCCAAATGGAACACTATTCACATTATAGGAGTGACAGAAGAAGAAGAGAGAGACAAAGGGATAGACAGTGTCTTCGAAGAAATAATTGCTGAAAACTTCCCCAATCGGGGAAAGGAAATAGTCTCTTAGGCCATGGAAGTCCACAGATATCCCAACACAAGGAACCCAAGGAGGACAACAACAAGACATATAATAATTAAAATGGCAAAGATCAAGGACAAGGACAGAGTATTAAAGGCAGCCAGAGGGAGAAAAAAGATCACCTACAAAGGAAAGCCCATCAGACTATCATCAGACTTCTCAGCAAAAACCTTACAGGACAGAAGGGAATGGTGAGATATATTCAATGCAATGAAACAGAAAGGCCTAGAACCAAGACTACTCTACCTGGCAAGATTACCATTAACGTTTGTAGGAGGAATTTAAAAAATTCCCAGATAAGCAAAAGTTGAGGGAATTTACCTCCCACAAACCATCTCAAGGGACTGCTCTAGATGGAAGTGTGCCTAAGGCTAAATAGCTGTCACCAGAGAAAATAAAACCACAGCAAAGGAAGTAAACCAAGTGAATACTAACCAAATGCAAAATTAAATCAGCTACCCACAAAGTCAGCCAGGGATGCACAAAGAGTACAGAATATGACACCTAACAAATAAAGAGTGGAGGAGGAAGAAAAACACGGGAGAGAAAAAAGAATCATCAGACTGTGTTTATAATAGCATAATAAGGGAGTTAAGGTAGACACCTGGATAGTACAGAAGGTGCCCTTGAACATTTGGTAACCACGAATCCAAAGCCTGCAAAGGCAAGAAGTACATATCAATAATCACTCTAAATGTAAATGGACTGAATGCACCCAATAAAAAGACATAGAGTTACGGAATGGACGAAAAGCAAGACCCATCTATATGCTGCCTACAAGAGACTCACTTCAAACCCAAAGATATACACAGAATAAAAGGGAAGGGATGGAAAAATATTTTTCATGCAAACAATAGGAAGAAAAAAAGCAGGTGTTGCAGTACTTGTATCAGACAAAACAGACTTAAAACAAAGAAAGTAACAAGAGACAAAGAAGGACATTACATAATGATAAAGGGGTCAGTCCAATGAGAGGACATAGCTATTATAAATATTTAGGCACCAATACAGGAGCATGTACATATGTGAAATAAATACAGAATTAAAAGGGGAAAAAGAATGCAATGCATTCAATTTAGGAGACCCCAACACATCACTCACTCCAAAGGACAGATTAACCAGATAGAAAATAAGGAAGGAGACAGAGGCACTGAATGAAACATTAGAACAGATGGACGTAACAGACATCTATAGAACTCTACACCCAAAAGCAGCAGGATACACATTCTTCTCAAAAGCACATAGAACTTTCTCCAGAATAGACCACATACTGGGCCACAAAAATGGATTCAGCATGTTCAAAAAGACTGAAATTGTACCAACCAACTTCTCAGATCACAAAGGTATGAAACTAGAAATAAATTGTGCAAAGAAAACAAAAAGGCTCACAAACACATGGAGGCTTAACAACATCCTCCTAAATAATCAGTGGATCAATGACCAAATTAAAACAGAGGTCAAGCAATATATGGTGACAAATGAAAACAACATCAAAATACCCCAACTTCTGTGGGACAGAGCAATGGCAGTTCTAAGAGGAAAGTATATAGCAATCCAGCCTATTTATAGAAGGAAGAACAGTCCTAAATGAATGCTCTAAATTCACAATTACTGAAACTGAAAAAAAAAAAGAATGAATGAGGCCCAGAGTCAGTAGAAGGAGGGACATAATAAAGATCAGAGAAGAAATAAATAAAACGGTGAAAAATAAAGCAATAAAAAAATTAATGAAACAAACAGCTGGCTCTTTGAGAAAATAAACAAAATAGATAACCCCCCAGTCATACTTACCAAGAAAAAAGAGAATCTACACACATACACAGAATCAGAAATGAGAAAGGAAAAGTCAGTATGGATGCCACTGAAATATAAAGAATTATTAGAGAATACTGTGAAAAAGTATATGCTAACAAGCTGGAAAACCTAGAAGAAATGGACAAATTTCTAGAAAAATACAACCTTTCAAGACTGACCAAGAAAGAAACATAAAATCTAAACAAACCAATTACCAGCAAAAAATTGAATCGGTAATCAAAAGACTACCCAAGAACAAAACCCTTCGAATAGATGGTTTCACTGCTGAATTTTATCAGACATTTCAAGAAGACATAATACATATTCTCCTTAAAGTTTTCCAAAAACTAGGAGAAGGTAATACTTCCAAACTCATTCTATGAGGCCAGCATCACTCTAATACCAAAACCAGGCAAAGAAACAACAAAAAAAGAAAAATACACAATAACCCAGAATAACATAGATGCAAAAATACTCAACAAAATATTAGCAAACCGAATTCAAAAATACATTAAGAGGATCATACACCATGATCAACTGGAATTCATCTCAGTGATGCAAGGATGGTACAAGATTTGAAAATCCATCAACATCATCCACCACATCAACAAAAAGAAGGACAAAAATCACATAATCATTGTTATAGATGCTGAAAAAGCATTTGACAAAATTCAACATCCATTCATGACAAAAACTCTCCACAGAATGAGTATAGAGAACAAGTACCTCAACATAATAAAGGCCATATATGACAAACCCATAGTCAACATCATACTTAACAGTGAAAAGCTGAAAGCTTTTCCTTTAAGATCAGGAACCAGACAAGGATGCCCACTCTCCCCACTTTTATTCAACATAGTACTGGAGGTCCTAGCCATGTCAATCAGACAACTAAAGAATTAAAAGGCATCCAGATTGGTAAGGAAGAATTTTAACTGTCACTGTTATCAGGGCAATGTGAATTAAAACTACAATGAGATATCACCACACAACAGTTAGGATGGCCAACATCCACAACACAAGCAACAACAAATGCTGGTGAGGATGTGGAGAAAGGAGAACCCTCTTACACTGCTTCTAGGAATGTAAATTAGTTCAACCATTGTGGAAAGCAGTATGGAGTTTACTCAAAAAACTAAAAACAGAAATAACATTTGACCCAGGAGTTTTTCTCCTAATCATTTACCCCAAGACCACAGGATGCCAGATTCAAGCTCTACTGCAAACCCACAGTAATCAAGACAATTTGGTACTGGCACAGGAACAGACCCATAGATCAATGGAACAGAATAGAGAGTCCAGATATAAACCCACACATACATGGTCAATTAGTATATGATAAAGCAGCCATGGATATACAATGGGGAAATGACAGCCTCTTCAACAGCTGTTGTTGGCAAAACTGAACAGCTGCATGTAAGACCATAAAACTGTATTATTGTCTAACTCCGTACACAAAAGTGAACTCAAAATGGATCAAAGACCTGAATGTAAGTTTTGAAACCATAAAACTCTTAGAAGAAAACATAGGCAAAACTCTCCTGAATATAAGCGTGTGCAACTTTTTCACGAACATAACTCCTCAGGCAAGAAAAAACAAAGTAAAATTGAACAAGTGGAACTATATCAAACTAAAATGCTTCTGTATAGCAAAGGACACCATCAATAGAACAAGAAGGCCTCCTACAGTATTGGAGAATATATTTGTACATGACATATCCTTTAAGGGGTTGACATACAAAATCTATGAAAAGTTCACTTGCATCAACAACCTAAAAGCATATAACCAAATTAAAAAATGGGCAGAGGATGTGAACACACACTTCTCCCAAGAAGAAATTCAGATCTTCAGCAAGCACATGAAAAGATGCTCCACATCTCTAATCATCAGGGAAATGTGAATTAAAACCACAATGAGATATCACTTCACACTCGGTTTCCCCAACATTAAGGCTAAACTTAGACATCTAGAGAAGGGACCCTTAACTCCTCCAGCAGAAGTCCTGGCAGTGGCCTTCAAAGTATATAATGGAAGAGATGAAAAGGCCGGTAAACAAAAATATCAAATGCTGGCTAATGTCTTTCAACCTATCCCATCCTCTGGTGCTCGGATATCCTCACTTCGTAAGAAACAGCCAGGAGGACCTCCTGGTCCATGCTTCAATGTAGTCAAATGGGTCATTGGGCTAGAGCCTGCCCAAATCCTCCAAAGCCCCCCGGTCCATGCCCTAAGTGCCATTAGGAGGGACACTGGGCTGTTGACTGTCCTTGCACACTGAGAGGTGCCCAACCATCCAGCTCTAACACTCCACCCACAGACCTTCTGTGTCTGGCAACTGATGATTAAGGGGGCCTGGGACTCCTACACCCAACCACTACCATCACTGTACAGGAGCCCAGGGTAACTACTGTGGTAGCGGGTAGGTACATCTCTTTCCTTTTGGATACCAGGGCCACCTACTCAGACCTGAAGGAGTTTAGTGGGCCTACCTCCCTCTCACAGTCCTCTATAGTCATGGTAGAGGGCACACCTTATCAACCTTTACAAACTCCCATGCTTCACTGCCTCTTTAAGGGCTTTACTCTCTCTCATTCCTTTTTAGTGATTCCCTGTTGTCCGGTTCCCCTTATGGGAAGAGACATTTTATCCAAGCTAGGGGCTCTTACCTCCTTTACCATTGGCACACGCCTCAACCCCAACTCACCTTCGATCCCTTTTCTACTTGCTCTCCAAACCATTCCAGACCCACCTCCCTCCCCTTTTCCCTTAAGCCCTTGCCAATTAAATCCCGCAGTCTGGGACACCTCTACCTCCTCTACCACCACCTGCCCATCCGTACCCATCAAACTCAAAGAACCTACCTCCTTCCCCTCACAATCTCAATACCCCCTCTGCGAAAGGGCCTTTTGAGACCAGCCAGTTCCCCTTACAACACCCTGATACTATCAAAAAATCTAATGGCTCTTATAGACTAGTTCAAGATTTAAGAATTATTAGTGCAGCTGTTATTCCAATCCATCCAGTAGTTCCTAACCCCTATTCGTTATTGTCCACCATTCCTGCTTCCACCACTCACTTGTCTGTCCTGGACCTAAAAAATGCATTCTTCACAATTCTCCTCCATCCCAATGGGACCACTTACACCTTCAACTCCACAGACTACAAATCCTCCAGTAATCTACTCTACAATCCAAACCGGACCTTCTTACAGCTGCATAAGGCGGCATATGTGCCCTGCTGCAAGAACAATGCTGCTTCTACACCAACAAATCTGGTCTCATCCTGGATGGCGCAAAACACCTCCGCGAACAAGCCTCCAAACTCCTAGAAAACTCCCATAACAATCTGTTCCCTTACACCTTCAATTGTCTCCCGCCCCTCCTAGCCCCTATTTCATTTCTTCTTCTTCTCCTTTTCCTTCCCTTCTTCATTTACCTATTCCAAAAATTCATTCAAAATCAAATTTTGAAAATTTATAACCATACTGTCAACCAGTTGCTCCTCCAGGGCTATCAAGGCCCTCTCACAAAGAATAACAAAACCAGCTAGATGACATCACGAATCAACTCAAGATGCCTACTCTTCCCCAACTCTACAGCAATGGCCTTGCTAACCCCAGAATCTGGGCCCCCTTCCAGCAGGAAGTAGCTAGAGAATGAGAATCTATGCCCAGTTCCCCAGAGGCCCAATTAAGAAAAGAAAAAGATGGGAATGAAGGCAAATTCTGGCTCGCTAAGATCCCCACCCCTTAAGATCAAATCACCACCAACCAGATGGTCACCCACCCCTTAAGATCCAATCACCAACGCAGAACACACCCTACCCCTACTCCTTAAAAACGTGCTTCCTCACCCACGAGCTGCTGCTCCCTCTCTCTGGGGAGAAGCCATTTTCTCTTTCATATAATAAAATCCCTTGTGTGGGCTCGTATCTCCTGAGCCATTCTGGGGCAAGGAGGGTCAGGGCGAGATACCCTTTCACATATATTTTAATAGGATTGACACTGTAGTGATACTCAGCACCTCTATTAAATCATATAATCGGCAATTCTTTTTAGAAGTTAGAATAACTAAGATATAATCTCTTAGCAAATTTTATTATTATAGTGTAATGCTGTTTCTATATTCTACTATACTGTGCATTAGAACTCTAGGACATATTTTCTACTTATTTCAAGTTTGTACACTTAAAATCTCTCCTATCTACCTAGCTTACAAACACTTGTAACTACCATTTTATTCTCTGTACGAGTTAGGATTTTTATATTTCACAGTGTGGGCAAAGTTGTAATATTTCCAGAATCTCTTGCCTGGATTTAGCTCATATGCATATTAACAGGCATTTCAAAGGGTGGAGAGAAGTTGTCCATCTCTATAACAATAGGTATTTACAAGGGCATGTGAGGCTTTATCTGGGCCAGAGAGGTTGGGTGGAGTTCTCTTCTCCTGCAGCCTTGTCGAGAGAGAGAGATGGGATGACTGCTTGTAACAAATAAAAGTGTTTCTTAACTTTATTTCTTCCTTTGACTGATTTCAGCTTCAAAGATATTTTTCCCTGGGATTTCCCCCCTGGAGTTACATGTGGCAGTTGTTGGCAGGACCTCTGAACCTGAAATCTGTCTACGTGGGTGTGACCCTTGGGTGGGTTGCCTCTAGGGATGATGGAGAGTTCCCAATGGCTGTAGTGGTAGAGGGTGTAGCTTTACTCTGGGACTCCCTATATGTGTGGCTTCCAACTTGGGAGCCCATAGTGGGGAACTGGTTTATGGTAAAGCACCTCCTAGAGGGGTGGGGCCTTCCCCAGAATTGGGGGAGGGTGGAGACTCCAGAAGCTGCAGAATTAGTCTTTCATCTGATAGAAGACAGCTTAGAGGCCCTGAATGTCCATGGAGCAGCTAGCGTTGTAGGATCTCTTTTCATAGAGATAGTGGAAACTGTTATTGAGGAGAGAGAGACACTTGGCAGGTAAGAGACACACTTCAGCATTGCTTGGAGGAACTGGGTGCTGCCCTATGGCATGCTCTTAAGGGAGAGAGACAGTTATTGAGAGGAAGGGTCACACTCCTGGAAAATTCCTTAGCAGCAGTAAGAGGCGAGTCTGCATTGCAGAAGGTCATGGAGGAATGGGAGGAAAGAGCACTGCCTTCAGCTCCTGAGATGGTGGAGGATGTGTCTGGAAAGGATAAGGGTTGAGGCTGAGGGACAATCTGTTGCTGAGGCCACCGCCTGAGACACCAGCCTCTACTTTATTAAAGGCTTGCCTGGTTGTAATTAAAACAGTAAAAACCCAACAACTGCAGGCTCCTGAAAGGGAGGAGCCACTCCCTCCCAAGATTGTGGAGCACTCCATGCTCCACCCCTATACCCAGGATGAGCTGGTTTTCATGAGCATCCGATATTGGCAGAAGCCATCAGAACCTCTGCCTACATGGCTTTTGCAACTGTGCAATATGGGGGTGGAAAACATTGTTATGTCGAGTCCTGAAATGAAGAGACTGGTTTCCCTGATGACTCAGCATTCTCTCCAGCAGCAGTTGCAAAGTGCTCATCACCTCAGAGAACCAGGTGCTTCTGGATTGGCTGACAGCAGCCATAAGGGCAGTTTCACCTAATCAGGATGATTTACCATACTTACACACTAGCTGGAAAATGTATGCAGAGCTCCAACAGGTGTCGTGGAAATTGGGTATGAAAAATATCATCTATAATATGGACCCCTAGAGCCCTGATGAGGAGGTGTTCACTACAGGAATGAAAAATCTAGTGCTCCATACAGCTCCCCCATCACTCTTTGAGTCCCTAGTGATTATTCTTGTCCCCCACATAGGGCAAACCATAATTGAGGCTACTCATGCTTTAGCAGATCTGGGGGAGTTTGAAACAACAAGAGCCTGGAGGAAGTACAGGATATGACTGAAAGAAGCGAAAAAGGCCCTGTGAAGGTCTCAAGGATGCAGATGTGGGTTGACTTGATAAAAGCTGGGGTAATGAAAGAAAAATGATGGACAGTCCAATACGATCTTATTAGAACTGTGGCACATATTAAAGCCAGAGCAGCAGTTCCACCTGCTGAGATCCAGGACATGGAAGCCAGAGGCGAAGCTCTATGTCCTGTGTATGTCCCCTGCAAAACTCCATGGGAGACAGAACTCAAGCTCTGCCTTGGTCCTAACCCCTACAGGACGATGATTGGGCATTGTAGTTTGACTGAGGTGAGGGTCAAGGCCCCCACCTTGTGGGACATGGTGGGAACCAGAGGCTACATATAGAATTAGTAATTCATTGGTCCTCTGTGAATATATAACATGTCCTGGAACTGGTGGACACAGGAGCTGAATGCTCCATGATTTATTTCAACCTAGTGGGTTTTCCAGAGACCCCCCTGCTACTCTTTGCATGGTGGGGCTGAGTGGAACAAGCTGAATCCCCTTGGGAATAGGGTGTCTAATGCTGTGTGATATGACGTTCATGTCTGTTTACTTTACAGAGAAATATGCCATTTCTGCAAGAGGTTTTGGGTCTTGTAGGTTACTGGAGAGTGTTTATTCCATACTTGGCGTAAATTCTGAAGCCCTTCTGCCACTTGGTATGAAAGGGCATCAGGTGGGGCTGGCATAAAATGTGCATTTACCTCCACTATTGCAAGATAGACAGTCAAGTCCACTAAGGTCTTTAGTGAGACCGACCCATCAGGGCTCTGAGAGTTGGATGTCCATGTGACTGAAGACAGCTGTGGCTGGGCCCTCAGCAGCATCTTGTAGCCCAGGTTTTTTGGCTAGCAGAGCAGCCTGTCTTGGGCAAAAGACAATGTAGGTAATAGTCCATCCGTGGGGCCTGCCTTTGACCTTTGAAGAGGTCAGCATAGCCCCATCAGAAGTGCACTGTGTGACTGAGTCCAAGAGCAACCTGGAGACTGCATTGCCTTGGACATTTTGACACATGGACCAACAATGGCTGGCCCTTATGACATCTTGGGAACAAGGCCTGGAAGCTGGTCTCCTGTGTGTTTCTGGAGTAACAACAGAGTGGCCCTCAAAGATGATGGTAGTGTAACCAAAAAGGTCAGAAGATAAGAGCATCATACTGGGGAGTTTTGTTTTACCATTGTGGCCAGTGCATGTGCCTCCCACAGCCCATCATATAGAACCATCAGTAACCCCTACAGGGAGAGGGGTGAAAGCCTGGTATACTAAACCAGGATGAGATCCCATCCTGCCACTGTTCTATAACAGGACCACACTCTTGCATGTATCCTACCTGATTGATGGTATTTGCCTATGCTGGTGTCATTAAAACATGTATCTTATTGCCCTTAAGTTTATTTTATTCTACAGTCCTTGTGGCCAGAATGCACCTCCTGGCTGCAGCTGCAGCATGATGATTGCTCTGAACTCCCTACCTGTTCAGTCACTGACTGCCTGTGGAATGGGCGAGCTATGGATTTAATCTGTCTAGGACTTTGAATCTAGCTGAAGCCTCCAGCTTGAGCATTATAATGATTTTATTGCTCTTGCTCTTTTGTGTTATTAGCTTGGATACAGTGCTCCAGTTTTCTAAAACACGGGCCAATGCGGAGATGGGGAATGTGTAGATTGTGAGGCAAGATTTCTGGAGGGGTGGGTAAAACTGTATTATTTCCAGAATGCCTTGACTGGCTTTAGTGCATCTGCGTATCAATAGTTGTTTCAAGGAGTGGAGAGAAGTGGTTCACCTCCATATCAATAGGTAATTACAAGGGCGTGCAAGGGTTTAATTGGACTGGAGAGATTGGGTGGAGCTCTCTTCTGCTGCAGCCTTGCCTAAAGAGAGAGGCATGATGACTGCTTGTGAGAAATAAATGAGGTCCTTAACTTTATTTATCCCTTTGACTGACTTCAGTTTCAATGGTATTTTGCCCTGGGATTTCCCCCCTGGAGTTATGCCCACATGAATGATATCATACATTATTTGTATTTCTGTGTTTGACTTATCTCTCTTAGCATAGTGTGCTCAAGGTCTGTGTTGTCAAGTGGCAGGATTTCCTTTTATCTTATGGCAAAATAATGTTCCATGGAAACAACCCACATGCCCATCAACATATGAACAGACAAAATAGATGTGAGATAGATATATACATATAACTGTTATTTCAATCTTCTTAAATTTGCTCAGACTAATTTTTTTGGCCCTATCATATGTTCCAACCTTCAGAATGATTTGTGTGCATTTGAAAAGAATGTGTATTCATTCTGTTGTTGAATGGACTGTTCCACAGATATGTGTTGCAATAATTAAGTCTAAAGTATTCTTCAATTCTAATGTTTCCTTGTTGATTTTCTGTCTGAATGATCTATCCATTGCTAACAATGAGATATTGAAGTTCCATACAGTTATTGTATTGATATCTACTTCTCCCTTCAGGTCTGTTAACATTTGCTAAATATTTTATGTATTCCAAAGTTGAGTGTATATGTATTTGATGTATTTTGTTGATGTATTGACTTTGTTATCATTATATAATGATCTTTGTCTATTGTTAGTGTTAGGGAGAGTTCAGTTTGGTGATGCAGGGAAGTCAGGGAAGAAAGTGAGGAAGGAATTCATTAAAGTAAGAGTGTTAGGGAATGACAGAATAGAATAATAAAGGAAGTTCATTGAACGGCTATTGTAAGAATGAGAATAAGTTAGCATAAGAGTAGCCATCTTAAGGGCCTAGAAGCAGTTTTCTGAGTTTGTGACTTAAAAGAAAAAAAACTGGAACTGGGTAAGGCCTTGGAAAACAAGTTAATCATGAACACTGGGATGGGGGCAGCTGTGGCCTTCGGTCAGCTAACCTTGGTCAGCTAATCTTACATACCAAGTTTATCGTGCAGAACCTCCCTAACAATTGAGGAGTGGTCTTATCTTGCTCTCGCTTAACCCCAGGATGTATGTCTTGCAAAAATAATGTGCAGCTGTGGAAAATTACTATGAGTTAAGTGTTTTGAAAATGCTATATAAACCCTTGGCTTTGAGTGCTCGGGGTCCTTGTTGAAACCCGCTGTGTTGGGCAGACACTTGGACCCCAGCCAGCTGGAATAATAATAAACCTCTTGCTTGTTGCATCGATCTGCCATGCCCTTCGTCTTCTCACTGGGGGGAAGCGCAGACTGGAATAAGGCCGTTGGGTCTTACACTACTCAGCATGGAGCATGACCCCTGCTAACTCCTTAAGCCAGGCTCACGTGGAGTCCAGCTTCTGCTTGGATCTGCAGGGCATTGGAACTGATTCCCTACCACCCCAGGCTTTGAGGGAGCCACAAAGCATTGGATGGAGTGAGATTATGTTCTGCGAAATTCCTATAGGTAAAGAAGGGAGACTTTCAGGCAAGTTACTAAAGAGCATGACTGTAAGCTGCAGTTCCCAGTCACCTTTGTGATGGTAAGTTATAAGCCCAAGTCTGAGCTCTTAGCAGCCCCTCCTTACTTGTCTGAGATAGGATAGAGTGAAGGTTAAAGCCAGAATTCGGAGGATTAGAATGACAAAGCCAAGTAATAAAACACTACTGCAAAGGCGCAGAGACAATGCGTTTAAGTGAGATGTTTATTTAAGGCAAAAGGAGCACACTTGGAGAAAGGGGAGTGTGGGCTGCCCCAGAGAAGAGGCACCCCTGAAAGTTTGGGAATAGATTAAAAGGATACACACCTATAAAGTGTGGATGACCCCAGTGAGAGGAACGCCCCAAAAGGATGAAAAGAGAGAGATTAAATTTAAAAGGTTATGCACTTAGAAAGTGCGGGTGACCTCAGAGAGAGGAGCACATCAAAAAGCTGGGGAAGTGATTAAAATTATATGCACCTTGAAAGTGTGGGCAATCCCAGAGAGATCACCCTGAAAGGCTGGGGGTTCCCCCTATTAAAGATTCATTAGGAATGTGACTAAGGGCTCGGGGTGCAGACTTATTAAGTGGTCTTTGAATACTTAGAATTAACACAAGGAGCTTCCTGCTCTGATTTCTCCCTGGGACACCAGGGTCTTGGTCTGGGAGCAGATCAAACAGCTTGCCTGCTCAGCCCCCAAGGTGGGCTGAGTTATTGTCTGTTTACTAAAGAGTAAGTTAAGAATCTTACATTTTTAACTTCCTGGGTGTTTAAAATACAATATTTAAGATGGAATCCTTCCTGCCTTTCACTATGTTGTTCACAGCTGGGCCAGCATGCTAAATCAGTTGCCTAGGTTACAAACTACTTAATTAGGGCCTGAAAGACAGAATAACAGCATATATGTAAAGGTAATAAAATAAGCTGGGCCTGCATGATTAAAACAATAAAGACATGGAACAGTCCACTTCCACCTCCCCTCCCTGTGCTTAGAAAAACTCCCTGCCTATCTGGTTACCTGCGACTTCTCCAGCCTGCATTCCTGCAGACTGGAGAACCTCACCCGGGATTGCACTCAAATAAACTGCCTGGCCCTTTGTTGCCTCTCATCGCCTGCTTATTTCAGTTAGAATTTATCTTACATTTGGTGCCAAAATCCAGGGAAGGAGTGTGAGCGTGGGGCACCACCCAGCCACCGGCAGCCCTGCCCCTTCCTTCCCTGACCCGGGACCTCAGCCTGCTCTCTGCTGCTTGGACTATTTTCCAGTGAGTCCTTCAGTTTCCCCCGGTCTGTTTCCCTTCCTAACTCCATTTCACCTGGTCCATTTGAAATCATAGCTATGTCCAGGTTGGGGCATCCAGCCCATCCTCTGTGGGCATCTGGCACGCCCCTGGCCCTGCAGTGAGGAAGACATCCCTAACCCAGGCCCCAGGATATCTGTGGGCATCCAGCCCACCCCTGGCCCTGCGGTGTGGGAGATGTCCCTCACCCAGACTCCCAGGACGTCTCCCCTGACTTGGCATGCTTGGGATGCTGGATGCTCCTCTCAGTGGGATTAGTTGGGGGGTGACACAGACATGGGGAACCAGCCCTCAAAAGTGGAGACTCAGACCCCATTGCGGTGTCTCATTTCTAATTGGGCTACTCTGTATTTGTCCCAGGAAGTTCACAAATGGAAGTTAGTCTTCCTTTGCTCTCAGGCCTGGCCTCAGTATCCCTTGGACAACCAATCTCACTGGCACCCTGAGGGAACTTTCAATTTTGGCCTACTCACCGACTTGACCAATTATTGCCACCGGAGCGGGAAGTGGAGTGAAATCCCATATGTGCAGACTTTTTGGACTTTGTGCACCCACCCAGAACTATGTGTTAAGTGTACTCCTTCCCAAGTTCTGTTAGCTCAGGCCTCCACCAAGGACTGCCGATCTCTACCACTCCTATTACAGGGAGGCTGTTCTCTGATGGACTCAGCAGAGGATCTCGGCTAGCCCCCTTCCTACTCGTCCAGGCCCACCGCTGGGGACGGCTCCCTTCCTCAATGTTCATGTCTTCACCCCTCCTCCTCTCTCTCTCTCTCTCTCTACCATCTTGTTCCCCTTCTCTTCTGGTCTCTCCACCACCTTGTTCCCCTTCTCTTCTGGTCTCTCCACCATCTTGGTCCCCTTCTCTTCTGGTCGCACCACTGTCTTGCTCCACAGGTGCTGACTCCACTTCAGAAAAATCGGATAAAATTCCCCCATATCCTGGTTCCCTGCCTTCAGGTTCCACATCGATTACCAGGTTGTATCCCCCATTGCCAGTGTCACCTCCTCCGTCCCCTCCTTCAAACTCACCACTGTCCTACTCACTGCAGCTGGCGCCCAAATGGTCTAGCCCTCCTGTAACCCACTCTAAGTCACAGCAGTCTCAGGCTCATGTGATGGCTCCTCTAAGAGAGGTGGTGGGGGCTGAAGGGGTAGTGCAGGTTCATGTTCCCTTTTCCCTGGCAGACTTGTCCCAAGTGGAACAGTGATTGGGGTCCTTTTCCTCCAACCCCGTAATGTTCGCTAAACAGTTTAAATATCTCACTCAAGCTTACAAGCTCACCTGGCACAATGTACATGTAGTCCTCCAATCCACTCTAACTCCAGAAGAATATGACCGTGTCACGGCGGCAGCACAGCACTGTGCTAATGAGGCCCATGCCACAGATGAATGAGAACCTATGGGCAGGGTGGCTGTTCCTCTACAGGAACCCCTGTGGGATTATAATTCTCCCAAGGGTGAGGCATGCCAGGATCGCATAGTTCGCTACTTGTTGGTGGGTATGAACTCAACCGCCCAAAAGGCCATCAATTACAATAACCTTAGGGAAATTTCCCAGAGGCCTGATGAAAACCTGTCAGAATTCCTTAAGTGCCTCAAGAAAACCCTAGGGGCTTTTACTAAGATTGACCCGGCCTCAGCGTTGGGTTCCTCTCTTCCGGCCATGCATTTTGTAACTCAGTCAGCTCCCGACATCAGGTGCAAGCTTAAAAAGGCTGAGGATGGTTCCCAGGCCCCTCTAGGAGACCTGCTAGATATGACATTTAAGGTTTTTCATGCCCGAGAGGATGAGAGCGAGAAGAGGTCAGCTGCCTGAATGGCGGAAAAGACTCGCGCCATAACAGCTGCTCTGCGACTGGCTCGTCAGGGTGTCCCTGAAGATCAACTCAAACCTCCATACCCTTGCTTTTGGTGCAGCAAAGAAGGGCACTGGGCATGGAAGTGCCCCAACCAGCCACGCAGACCGACCAAACCGTGCCCAAGCTACAGTAAGGGAGGTCATTGGAAAGTAGACTGTCCACTAGGGGGTGGTCTCCTCCAGCAGCAGAGCCATGCGGGGGGCAAACACCCTCGAACTACTACCCTTTAGACCTTCTGGGCATCCTCAAAGATTGAAGACGCCTGGACTCGGACACCCCGTTCACCCTCGCCGAGCCCAGGGCCAAGCTGTGGGTAGCGGGAAAGCCCATCTTCTTCTTGGTGGACACAGGGGCTACCTACTCTGTTCTCCCCTCCTTTAAAGGGCTTTTATACCCTACCAGGGTCTCCATAGTTGGGGTCATGGGAACCCTCTCCAAGCCTTTAGAGACGGGCCTGGTGGCCTGCATTTTTCAAGACATCCCATTTACCCATTCCTTTCTGGTCATGCCTTCCTGTCCTACCCCTCTGTTAGGACGGGATTTGCTCTATAAGTCAGAAGCCTCTATTTCCCTCTCACCTTTTGAATGCTAAGGTTCCCTCATCACTTTAGTCGGCAAAGGAGGGTTGGATGATGGGACCTGAGTCTCCCAACTCTCTGGACAGCTGTCAATCCAGTCATGTGGGATATCTTCACACCTGTGGTGGCAACCCACAGGTTTTAATATGCCTTAAAGACCCATCCCGCTTCTCTTCTTGGCCTCAATTTCCTATTTTGCAGGCTCACCGAAGGGGACTACAGCCTATTGTTAATCGTCTGCTCTCACAGGGGCTTTCAGTGCCGGCTAACTCTCCATGCAATACTGCCATCTTGCCAGTAAAAAAGCCTTCTGGAGCGTATAGCCTCGTTCAGGACCTCTAAATCGTTAATGAGGCTGTTATTCCCTTACACCCAGTAGTGCCTAATCCATATACTCTTCTGTCTCAGGTCCCTTCCAGTACCTCTCATTTTACTATACTGGACCTTAAAGATGCCTTTTCAACTATACCTTTCCACTCAGACATGTAGCCGCTATTTGCCTTCACATGTGAAGACCCTGACACCTGTCAATCTAGACAATTGACCTGGACAGTTCTACCTCAAGGTTTTAGAGATAGCCCCAATCTTTTTGGACAGGCCCTGGCTAAAGACCTCTTGCAACATTCAATGGGCTAGAGTACTCTCCTCCAACATGTAGATGATCTTTTACTTTGCAGTCCCTCAAAGGAGGCCTTGGTTCTGGACACAACATCCCTTCTTAATTTCCTGTCAGACATGGGATACAGAGAATCCCCTGCCAAAGCACAGCTGTCTCTACCCCAGATTACATACCTTGGGCTAACTCTAACTCGCACCACTAAAGCCCTAATGGTGGACCCAGCAGCTGCAATTAAAGCTCTCTTGCCACCTAATTCAGGAGCCGAGGTACTATCCTTTCTAGGATTGGTAGGGTTTTTCAGACACTGGGTGCCTAACTTTGCCCTTCTGGCCAGACCACTTTATGTGGCTGCCACAGAGACTCCTACTTGGCCACTAACTTTACCCACCGAGGTGGCTTCTTCTTTCAGTCAGTTGCAGTATGCATTGTTCTCATTCCCTCCATTGTTGCTCCCCGACTTAACTAAGCCCTTTACCCTATATACAGCAGAGAGGGCAGGGGTGGCAACCAGAGTGCTGGTACAGCCAGTGGGGCCAGGGTACCATCCTGTTGCCTTTCTCTCCAAATAGTTGGATACCACCGCCAGGGGGGTGGCAGCCTTGCCTCTGAGCCCTGGCAACTGCAGAAAGTCTGGCCTGAGAAGCCCTGAAATGAACTCTACAACAACCCATTACTGTGTATTCCCCACACTGGTTACAAGATCTTTTGAGTCATAAATCCCTGGCCTCCTTGAGTCCTTCAAGGGTACAGGAATTCCACCTTCTGTTTATTGAACATCCACAGGTAACCCTACAAGTCTCTCCACGCCTTAACCTAGCCTCCTTGCTTCCCATTAGCGATCAGGCGGATCGGCCCAATCATTCCTGTGTAGAGGTTGTAGAGGCTCTTAGAAAACCTAGAGAGGGCCTAAAAGATGTGCCTCTCAAAGACTGTGACTTGACATTTTTCGTGGACAGAAGCTCGGTGAAGGGGAGTGACTGGGTGTGAAGGGTGGCCTATGCAGTGGTGACTCTGTTGCAGGTGATAGAAGCAAACCTACTCCCATCTGGGACCACCTCCCAGAAAGCCGAATTAGTGGCTCTTACCCGGGCGTTACAGTTGGCAGCCGGGAAGAGGGCCACGATTTATACTGAATCTAAATATGCCTTCCTAATTACACACACTCATGCTGCAATTTGGAAGGAAAGGGGCCTTCTTACCACTAAGGGAAACCCCCAATCATCAATGGCAGTGATATCAGCCACCTGCTACAGGCCCTACAGGACCCCAAGGAGGTGGCCATCGTGCATTGTAAGTGACATCAGACTGGAAACGATCCAGTAACAAGGGGTAATGCATTGGCAGATTCCACGGCCCAACAGTTAACATTCTTGTCTAGCCAACCCTCTGTGCTGTTTCTTTCCCCCTCTCTATTGCCCCAATACCCCTATGATGAGCAGCGACTGCTTCTACATCAAGGGGGGACGTTGGGGGATCAGGGATGGATATACCTCAGAGGATGAATTGCCTTCCCTCAAGCCCAAGGCAGAAATATATCCAAAATTCATCAGTTTCTACTCAATGGGCCAGAGGCCATGCACTGGTTTCTCTCCCCCATATTTGCCCCTTATGGTCTCCACAAGGCAATAGATCAGATGCACCAGACCTGCACTACTTGTCATCGGGTCTCATCTCAAGGTGCTTTGAAGACCCGGATGGCCCTCCACCAGATGAGGGGAAAGATCCCGAGACAGGACTGGCAGGTCGATTTCACCCATATGCCTAGGCAAAAAAAGCTCCAGTATTTACTAGTCCTGGTTGATACCTTTTCAGAATGAATTGAGGCCTTCCCCACCTACTGAGAGAGTGCATCAGTGGTGGTGCAGGTGCTGGTGGAACACATCGTTCCTCATTTCGGGCTCCCCACTTCACTCCAATCCAATAACAGACCTGCCTTCATCTCCCAGGTCACTTGCTAACAGCCGAGGCCCTCAATATCACCTGGAACCTCCATATACCCTATCACCCCCAATTGTCGGATAAGGTTGAATGGGCTAATGGTCTCCTAAAAGACCAACTAACTAAGCTGTCTCTGGAGGTAAAACTCTTGTGACCCGATCTTCTCCCTATCGCCCTCACTTGGCTGTGTGCTGCACCCCGGGGACCGGCTGGACTAAGCACATTTGAGCTAATGTATGGCAGGCCCTTCTTACTGAACACAGGTCTGCCCACTACCTCTCTTCCTTTAGCCTCCTACCTTCCTTACTTTTCACTGTTAAGACATCTTCTCAGGGAACATACAGACCAGCTCCTATCCCAACCTACGTCATCCAACAACCCAAGAGATGCAGCTATCCTTTAGCCAGGGGATGAGGTACTTCTAAGAGAACTCCAGCCAAAATCTCTCCAACCCCACTGGACAGGGCCTTATATGGTAATCCTCACTATGCCCTCAGCAGTCAAACTACATGGGCATTCTTCCTGGTATCACCTTTCTAGGCTCAAACGGGTGCCTGGTCATGATGAATGGGTGTCTCGTGAGGTGGGTCCTCTTAAGCTGTGGGTTAGTCGTATCAAGTGCAACCAGCCATATGAATAGCCTGGTGGTCTCCAGGCAGAGCTACTCTGCATGGAAGTTTAAGCTCCAACTAGTTCTTCCTCATGGAACTGAAGCCCGAGAAGTAGGCACCCAAAGTTGCCCATGTGCAGGTTGCAGGCACCGGTTTAAATACCGGTACACACAGACATCTTAAACACTTTCTCAAACTCAACGCTGTGCTTTCTGTATGACCAAACCTCTCATACATGCACTTTCCAGTCCAACATATATGGGGGATGTCATCCTGAGGTAGACACATGTAGAGTTCATGCAGTAAGAGATACAACAAAAGGAGCATGTTCACCAGAATACAGGATAGGCTATACATTACCAATAGTGAGCCATGGGATCAATGCTGGGAGAAAGGAGTACAGGGCAAGCTATACGATAGTTACCAAGCCCAGCCACGGGTCACAGTATACATCAAGAGGGAATGGACCACTGTGAATCCCACTCTCACGGAGGTTCTAAACACCCAGGTACAGATATCAAGTAATATTCTACAGACAGAGCAGGCACTAAAACAGAAGATTCAGTCGGAACCCTACCCCCACTCTCTGCGACAGGCAGGAGCACCACTTTCAGATTCTGGAGTCTTTGGAGAAACAGTGCAGTTTCTTAATGCTTCACATATCTTCAGCAATGTGTCCGATTGTTTCCTCTGTGCCTCCCTCCAATGCCCCCAGGTGGTGGTGGTTCCCATTAGTTTCTTCCAGGCACAACTAGTAAGCTTCTCTGAAAAAGACAGGCCTTCTTTTGAGTGAAATAGTGATGTGGAAGACGAGCCTTAAGCCTGGAACTCGACATAGGTCTGGGGCCACCAGAAAACGGCATGAAGAATCATCGTCCCTGCTGACCTACCTGACCCAGCGTTCCACCATCTTCAGATTGTCAATGACAAGCCAATGCCGATGACGGGTGACTATAGACACTCTAATTTCTCTTCAAGGGGGTGGGTTTTTCTGGTGCAACAACACACTTACCCAGTGTATCAACAGCACCACAGTAGGACCCTGCTTTTCAGTGATGCTAATTCCCCAGTTGATGTTATACAACAAACCTGAGATAAATCAGGTGCTAGACGGATGGTCTATGTATCCGAGAGCTAGGCAAAAGAGGGCTGTCTTCCTACCCGTACTAGTAGGAGTAAGTCTGGTCACCGCAGTAGCTGTGGCTGCCACAGGAGCAGGAGCATTAAGTCATAGCCTAATCAGCTCTCAGGGTCTTGCAAGTCAACTGGCAGCATTAGATGATAGAGTGAGCCTGACCCTGGGAGAAACCTCAACCTCTCTTATTTCCCTCCAGTGGCAGCTTACTTCCCTTGCCCAAGTCACCCTTCAAAATAGGCAGGCTTTAGATCTGCTTACCACAGAAAAGGGCAGAACCTGTATTTTCCTACAAGAAGAATGCTGTTACTATATCAATGAATCCGGGACCATAGAACAAAGTGTTAAAAAACTACAAAAACTACAAAAAGACCTCCACAAAACACAAGTACCTGAAGGCAGCCATCATGGCTGGCTTTAGTCCCCCATGATGGACTATCTAATGCCTCTACTAGGCCCCTTAATAACGGTTTGTGGTTTACTCTTAATTGCCCCATGTGTTTTCAGGTTCCTTCAACAGTGCATGGCGGAAATATCACACATAAAGGTCAATCAACTCTTGCTGCACAAATACTCGCCCCTCCCGACTGAGCCTCCTCCTGCCATCAACCAGCCTTAAAACCCCCCACGACACCCCTTGTCAGCTGGAAGTAGGCAGATCGAGTCATCGCCCATTATGACCAAAAGGCTGGAATGTAAGGCTGGAGGCACCAGAGGGAGGAAAGCTAGGACAGTGCAAACGGAACAAAGACAGCACCAAATAGCTCTGTGCCATATAAGGAAGGAATGAACAGCTCTTCCTGGATTCCAGTCTCATGACGTGCCAATAAACCCCAGATGTAGACCCCCTCCATCCAGAAGAAGGAAAACTCTGGCTGTCCATCACCCGACCCTGAGTCAATAAAAATTCCCCACATACCCCTGGCACGGTGCACTTCCCCCTCCCCTTCCTGTGCTTATAAAAACTCCCTACCTATCTGGTTACATGCAACTTCTCCAGGCTGTGTTCCTGCAGACTGGTGAACCTCACCCAGGATTGCTCTCAAATAAACTGCCTGGCCTTTTATTGCCTCTTGCACCTGCTTATTTAGAATTTATCTTACACTATGTATGTCCTTAGGTTAAGATAAGTATTCTTTAGGCAGCACATAATGGTGTCTTGTTTTTTATTTTTATTTTTTATCCATCTAGCTACTGAGTGAATTTTGATTGATGAATGCAATCTCTTTACATTTAAAGTTATTATTGAAATGATAGGACTTAATACAGCTACCTTATTGTTTCCTTATGGTTGTTTTGTATTTCCATTCTTTCTCTTCCCATTTCTGAAAATTAGTTGTTTACCATGGTGATTTGCCCAGTACCTCATTGTTTATGCCTCACAAATTTACTCTAGATTTTTGCTCTGTGGTTAGTGAAAGGGTATCTCTCCATGACCCTCCTTACCCCAGAACAACTCAGGAGACACAGGCCCATGCAAGACATTTTATTTATTTATTTATTTATTTATTTATTTATTTATTTATTTATTTGGTATCATTAATCTACAATTACATGAAGAACATTATGTTTACTAGGCTCCCCCTTTCACCAAGTCCCCCCAACATACCCTTTCACAGTCACTGTCCATCTGCATAGTAAGATGCTGTAAAATTACTACTTGCATGTAGTTACATTGCTCTGACAGCAAATATCCCGCCCTGCCCCTCCGGAGGCTCTCACCCTACTCTGACTGCATCAATGGTCCCTGTCTCATTCTCCCCTCTACAGATAGAGACCCTAGCAGCTACTTGGGAAAGGGGGTGATGACCGCTCTGACTGCTTCATGCTGAGAGGAGGCGCAGTAAGGGGTGCAGCTAGGTCTCCATCAGTGGACGGTTGAGAGGGCCTCGGAAGATGGGCACTTCTATTCCAGGTTCCATTTCTATTACTATTTGCAGTTTTGTGGCTTCTAGGCAAGATTGACAGGAGAAAACTAAAACCTCTGGGAAATCATAGCTAGATATTTTGAAGAAGCTAGAATTCTGGATCTAGTTTATGTGTCAATGACTAGTACTAGGATTTAGTATGGACAAGGTTGCATTATTGAAACAGTACTTTTCTCCAAAATCACCCTCATTTTTATTAGAAGTAACAAGATTAAGAAAATAATTAACACTTGGCTTGGTTATTTGCATAAGTGCAGCAAGAAGAGCAGATGATTACATAGTCTCTTTTAAATGGGCTTTGCTGGAACTTTTTGTAAGAAATTTCAGATTGAACTTTTAAAGGCCTCTTGAGGCCAGACAGCCAAGTCAGACTTGCCATCAGGTTTTGCCTGTAGTACCTGTAGATTTGGGTGAATTCCTCTCTTCTCGAGGTCCCCAAGACATCCTGAGGTTCCTGCACCTGCCAGGAAGTGACCTTCCTTACTCACCTGGTAAGGCTGCTGGGAACCTTGTAAGCAAGGTACAAGGCCTGTTCTTCCAAGGGGCTTCGTTGGCTATATAAAGTCAACCTTAGTTCCTTAAAGCTGTTCATATCTGAGCTTTATGCACGTGTCTCTCAGGAATGATATTCCAGTCAAAGCCTTGGTAGTATAATCTGTGTTTTTAATTGGTCTTCTTACAAGGAAAGCAGATTCTTATTGAACTTATGCAAATAAACATACTGCTATGAAATATAAAAATAGTCACTGAAAGCTTTTAAATTCTAGAGGGATCAGGTAGAGAGAAAGATAAGTTTCAATTCTGCTTATAAAGATTAGTCGTTTTATAGCATAAGGAATATAGTCAAAATATTGTAACATCTTTGTATGGTGATAGCTGGTAGCTAGAATTATCATGTATATAAATGTTGAATCACTGTGTTGTACACCTGAAACTTATGTGTGTCAACTACCCTTCAATAAAAAAAAAAGATTAGTCATTTAATAAACTGTTGTCTGCTTAAGAGAAAAAGTTTAAAACACTTTATCAGCAACATTTGAAACAAAAATCTACAAAATCATCTTCTTTAGTTTACTTAATCTTATGTTATCAATACCTATTCTGCTGAAATCTAGTTCTTTACTAGCTTAGGAGTAATAAAACAGTGGCTATAAATGACAAAAGACTTACAAATGACAATGTTTAAAGATCTGATAAGAGCTTACTGTAAGACAGTTGACATAAGGAAATTCGGATATTTCTGTAACACAAAACATTCAGTAACAAAGTTTAGCATCATTCCCTTTGACAGTGCTTTTCAGGTAAATATATGTCAGATAAATAAGCGAAATTAGCCAAATACTTTCTCCAATGAGAAAAAATTCCTCTGACATGTTCCAGGGGCCCTATGGAAAATATCAGAGTTAACTATTAGAACTTAAAACTATTAGGTACCTTAATGTTTAGTAAACACTGAGAAGCAGGATATTATAAACTGTTAAACATTTTATAATTTCTGTAACTATGAGCTTTACAGTACAATCTCTCAATTAACTTAGCAAAACTTTCAGGTTTTAAGAAGTTCACTTGCCAAATTTAGTTTACTCATTCTTAACAACTATGCTAGACTACTTACAAAACTTTTACTGAATATTAGACAAAGTCAAGCCTCTAAGCATTTTATTCTTGAAAGATTTAGCAGATAACACCAAGTTAAATGACTTTAAAATGAACATATACAGAGACAGATAAACTGACACAGAGACTTGAGTTACTGATATCCAATTGCCTTTCTTTTTAGCTTATTTGACTAAAAGTATCTGTTTTCAAGAATACACTCCACAGGCGAGCAGTTGATATAACTGGGTTAAGGTTTAGATGGCCCCAGACTAACAGGGATGATGAAGGCTCTGAACTGATAGGGACTGTGTGTCTCCAGGTGGCTGGAAATGAAATGCAAGCACAATTCTAGCTCCAGTCATTTAAAGTCAGGCTGTATTGCAGAAGATACATTTCTTCTGTTTCAGGGAGTCTAGTTTAAAAACTTCTCAATTTTTGAAGACAATGAACTCAATAAGTAGAATAGATTTCCACCAAAATAATTGAGAAAATTAGTTTCACATTATAGTCTATGGGACTGTTGACTATTTTCCTTCCTTGCATTAAAATAAATTTAACTGCATAACCTTATTATATTGTATACTTCTCTCAGGGTCCAAGCCTCTCCAATCAGAGACTGTATAGAGTCCAGGCTTGGGTGCAGAAGATAAAGCACTTTTTTCAGGGTCTGGGGATCAAATTTCTCCCAGTTCTTCAGAATGCATGCCAGAGGCGTGTCTGGCCTTAACCTTGAAGAGGAAGCTCCTGTCCAGAAGAGGGAAAGGTGAGTGTGCGACACCTCGTCGGCCTTTCCTCTGTGAGGGCGTCCCCTTGCCTTGGAGCCTGGGTGACAGTGGTCAATCACCTCCTCTGCCAGGCCTACTCGATGTAACCACTCCTTACCAGCGTGGCCTGTACCTTGCCTTGATTCCCCTCTTGCCTTCCCACTAAGCAAGAGTCACCTTGGAGCTCTGGATTTAGTGGGAACTTACCAGTGTGCTCCTAGTTACGCCTTTTGGGAGTTTCACTAGTTTTCTCTGCACGAGCTTTCCTTGAGCGCCCCCTGCCTGTCTGATAAGTGCATGGACTGTGTGACTTCTTGCTGCCAGAGCCCTGATCTAAGTCACAAGCCTGTTTTGCTTTCCCGGGGCTGCAGAAATGGAAATGCCCAGCCCCAGGACGACTGCCTCTAAGGAAAGGAGATCAACCAAATAGAGCCATTTACATGTTGGTCTCAGGTTTCAGCTTGATTACAGACATCATTTACATGACACAGGAGAAAGTGGCGCAGGCCTAGGAGGATTGCTTTGAATGGAGAGCAAAGGGAACATTTTGCTAAGGCCAGAAATAAAATTCAGGGGCTGCCACAGACATTTATGTGGAGGGGGTGCTATACTCTCAAACACCAGTTTCTGCCACTGCCTGGAAATTATCCCGCTAGTCACCCACTGTAAGAAATTTGATCTATGAGACAAGAGGTCAGGTGTCATCTGCGACTCATGCATAGGCAGCAGCCTAGCCGGAGGTTCACTCAGCGCGGCCGGGACAATTGGCCAGAGCCGAGATCTAAGGACCACTGTCTACTAGTCCGGTCTGCCCTCGGAGTCTGCAGATTAGGATAGGAAAATAGGAAATTTGGTTCAGCCACTCCCCGACATTCCCGTCCATCTGGAGGCGGGGAATCAAGGAGCGGTAGACAACGGGAAACCTTTCACCCTAGTCTTAAAGACTGGTAGCCGACGCTAATCGTCTTTTAAGTGGCTAACGGGTGCCCAGACAGATTTTTATGATAAAAAGTACAGCATTTAGTTAGGAATAAGAGCGGAGCATGGATCTCCTACTTTGCAGTGGTGAGCATTGGGTTCCGTGAAATTGATGAAGTTAGAAGGGAGTTAGGGATGCCCCCTGACTCACTGATTCCAGGGCTGCCTGAAGAAGCAGGTTGGAAGTCAGAGGCAGAGAAAGAGAGGTGCTCCTCATGGATACCCAGTTGGGCTGTCGGGGTCTGATTCCAGACACGCAGGCCTTTGAGAAGCCACTGAAGTGTAGCCTCAGCCTAGACTCTCGCAGGTGCCCATGGCTTTCCTCAGTTTCTCGCATCCGAGGAGATGCCTCTGAAAGGGAATCCTGGCCTCCATTCAGCTGACATTCCCGGCTCCCAAGGGAGATGGGGGATCCACTGAGGGAGATGCAGGGAAACCTGTCGCTTGAGACTTTGAGATTGGCAGCCGGGCTAGTCCCATTTAAGTGGCTGACAAGCGCCCAATTTTCTGTGCCACACATGGCTTCCTTCTATAAGGACAGCAAAAGAAAACGCAGGCTTGGGTGCTGATACTCACCTCCAAAGTTATCCCGGATGAGACCCCAAAGATGATGCCGGGGTTCTTGTTTGCGGAGCTAAAGAATGAGCTTCACAAACAGTCAAGATAGGAGAGCGAGGTACAGGCTTTTATTTAGAGATACAGTGAAAGGACAGAGCTCCCGGCTCATGCCAGGAGGGGACAAGAGAATCCGTAGTGGTGCGTTGTCTAGGGGGTTTTATAGGCAGTTGAGGATTTTTCGAGAACATGAAAAAACTTAGGGGTGTGGACTTGTTAAGTGGTCCCTAAATATTAAAAATTAATTGTAAGAAATTTCCTGCCTTGATTTCTCTCTGGGACACCGGTGCCTTGGTCTGGGAGCATATCAAAAGGCTGCCTGCCCAGCCTCCAAGGTGGGCTGAGGCATTGTGTACTTGCTAAAGAATCTTGCCTCTTGAACTTTCTGGGTGTTAAAATGCAATCTCCTCTTTAAAATGGAATTCTTCCTGCCTTTAACTATGCTGTTTACAGCTGGGTCTGCGTGCTAAGTTAGGTGCTCAGTTTGCATAATTACCTTGTCAGATCTGAAGGAGGAAAGATAGCACATAGGCTTGGGCCTTTTAGTATGCTAAAGTGAATCTTACACATGGTTACAAATGATTAGCATAATAAAACATGTGCTACCCTTCTTTATCTGGGGAACATTAACTGATCTCACCGAAGAATGATTCTAGAGCTCAATGTTTAACATAGAGTTTTAGCAGGGAAGGTTTCATTGCATGTAGTTACATTGTTCTGACAGCAAATATCCCACCCTGCCCCCTCCGGAGGCTCTCACCCTACTCTGACTACATCCATGGTCCCTGTCTCAGGTTTATCTCATTTCCTATTTCTGATGTCACAATTTCCCC
Organism: Manis pentadactyla; assembly: GCF_030020395.1. NCBI lineage: Eukaryota > Metazoa > Chordata > Mammalia > Pholidota > Manidae > Manis > Manis pentadactyla. Next base: position 73,945,121 of record NC_080038.1, read on the forward strand.
ATGCTGTGAATTGGTTTACAATGCTAATAGCTATAAATGTTTAAATTTCTTCCCCTTTAATTTTTATGCCATAGTTAAGTAGTTTATACATCATCCTAATATAGAATTAGTTTTCTAATTCTATTTTTCACTTTTCCTCAAGTATTTTGTACCTTCATATGTTTTTATGTCACTGATTATCTATCCTCTTTTCATTTCACCTTGAAATACTGCTTTTCAGCATTTCTTGAAATGCAGGTATAGTGGTGCTGAACTCCCTCAGCATATGTCTGTCTGGAAAAGACTTCATCCTTCATATGTAAATGAAACTTTGCCGGATAGAGTATTTTTTGCCTGTAATTTTTATCTTTAAACATAAATATGTCATTCCATATTTTACTGGCCTGTAGAGTTTCTGCTCATAAATTTACTGATAGCCATGGGCTTCCTTTGCAGATTACTTTCTTTCTTTACCTTGCTACCATTAAGATTCTTTATTTATTGTTGATTTTTGTTATATTGTGTATTGGAGAAGGTCTCTTTGTATTGATACAAAGGATGTTCTATTACCTTCGTGGATTTTGGGTCCAAGGGTTGCCCATATTTGGGAAGTTTTCAGCTATTACTTTAAATAAGCTCTTTTCCTCTTTTTCCCTCTCCTCTCCTTCTAAAATACCAATTATTCCTATATTTCACTCTCTGATGGAATACTATAGCTCTGTAGGGTTTCTTCACTTTTATTAAATCTTAGTTCTCTCTCTTCTTCTAATTGAACTATTTCTCTATTCCTATCTTCCAAGTCACTATTCTTCCTTGCATCTGGTCTTCCTTGTTACCAGTCCTCTCTAATGCATTATTTATCACATTCATTGAATTCTTCAGCATCAGAATTTCAGTTTGGTCCTTTTTTATAATTTCAGCCTCTTTAGTAAAAAACTCCCTGTATTCATTAATTTTATTCCTGAGTTAATTGAACTCCTTGAGTATTCTTGTAGCTTACTGAATTTCTTTGTAACAGGTATTTTGATTTATCAGTTAGCTGGCATATTCCATGCCTTTGAGTTTGGTTGCTGGAGAATTATCTTAATATTTTTAAACATATTTCCTTGATTTTGCATAGTTTTTTAATGATATATACTTCTGTTTTTGCATTTTAACTGTTAGATATCTTTGTTAGTTAAAGATTTGTGTTTACTTTGGTTCTTAAAACTGAACAGGCTGGCAATTAGAAACATTTCTTTTTTATTCCAGAAGATGGCACTATAATTCAAGCTTGTGACTTCTACAAGGGCTGGCTCTACATATGCACTTGGGAATATGCGCAAGGTGCTTGCCACAGAGTGGAGTTAGGTATGGGTTTAGCAGCATGGCCTTTAAGGGTACCTACGGGTACCTACATCTTGGTGGGAGGATCCTAACTGGAGTACTCCCAGATGTGTGCTGGCAAACCTTCTGCTGGAAGCTTGATGCAGATAGCTGGAAATGTGTTCCTTCAATGCTCTTTGATATTCTTGCCTGTCTCCTATCCTTTGCTCTTCCTCCAGTCACAGAAATCCTTCCTCAGAAATATAGGTGCAGTCTGGAGAGAAAGGTATCCCTTCAGCCACAATTTGTGTAACTGGGGCAGCTTGGCAGTCATTTACCACATTCATATTCATTGGATCACCAATTTCCACTTCTGCTTGAGAGGTCAACTTTGATGCCACCATAAGCCCAGCACATTGCTGTGTCACCCTGTGAAAAGGGGCTGAACTGGCAAGTTCCTTCCTGTCCTCTGTATCCAAATTCATCTGTTTCCTGGTCGAATGGCATGCCAAATATTCCCATTCGGGAGGCTGGACCTCTGCAATTCTCTATTACCCATGGGTATCTGCCCAATTTTGTGCTTTAAAGGTTTACTTTTTCCTCATCACAGCGAGTGGGGGTGAACAGGCTTACCAATTCCCTTACATTTGCAGCCCTCACAGAGAATGCATCTGCTTACATTTGTATCTATAGATGAGTAGCTGATATGATTTCCCTCCTGTTAAATTTGTTAAAACTTGTTTTGTGACCCAACATGTGATCTATCTTAGATAATGTTCTGTTTCAGAAAAACGTTCATTCTGCTGCTGTTGGATGGAATGTTCTGTATATCTCTGTTCCATACATTTTGTCCAGAAGGAATTTCAAGTGCAATGTTTCCAAATTGATTTTTTGTCTGTATGATCTATGTATTTTTGAAAGTGAGATATTGAAGTACCCTGATACTACTATATTGCAGTCTCTTTCTCTCTTCAGTGTTTTGTCTTTTAACCTTTACACTAGAGTTAAAAGTGTTTTACACACCAACACTTCAGTATTAGTTCTTCTGAATTTGACCATATACTAACATTTACCAGCAAAATATTTCCATTCACATGCATTAATATTATAATTAGCAAGTTTTCTCTTCAGCTTAAAGAACTTTCTTTGGCATTTCTTGTAAAGCATGTCTCCTGATAATGTATTCCTGCAGGTTTTGATAATTTGAGAATGTCTTTATCTCTCCTTCAACTCAAAAGAGCAACTTTGTTATGTAAAATATTATCAGTTGGGGCTTTTTATTCTTTCAGCACTTTGAATATATCATCCCACTTTCTCCTGGCTTGTAAGATTTCTGCTAAAAAATCTGATTATCACCTTAAGTGGATCCCCTTTTATGTGTGAGTCAATTTTTTTCTTGCTACTTTCAAAAGTCATGCATTTTTGTTTGATTATAATGTCTGTAGATGAAGTCTTCAGATTGTACTTGTTTGGGGATCTTTAAGCTTCATATACCTGTTCTTCATATCTCTCCCTAGATTTGGGAAGTTTTTCAGCTATTATTTCTTAAAATAAGCTTTCTGCCCACTTTTCTCTTCTTCCAGTATTCCCATAAGGCTTACATTGATCCTTTTCATAGTGTCTATTAATTAAATCCTGTGACTTTCTTAACTCCTGCCATTCTCTTTTTATTTTGTTCCTCTAACTGCATAAATGCAAATGACTTTTCTTCAAGTTTGCAGATATTTTCTTCTGCTAGATCTAGTGTGATATTGGTGTTCTTTATTGCATTCTTTATTTAATTCTTTATATTCTTTAGCTCAAAAAATTTATGTTTGGCTCTCCTTTATGATTTCAATGTCTTTGAACTTTTAATTTGTTTCAAGTACTGGTTTCCTGATTTTATTGAATTGTCTGCATTCTCTTGTAACTCACTGAACTTCCTTAAAACAATTAGGTTGACTTATTTGAAAGTGGTATTTCCTTATTTCTTTGAGGGTGGATAAGGGAAAATTATTGTGTTCCTTTACTGTGTGTAGTTCTTTGATTTTTCATGACTCTTGTAGCCTTGCCTTTACATCTGCACATTTGATGAGACACCTCTTTTAGATTTTACAGACTGATTTCATTGTGGAAAGACCCTTACATATGGGTGAGAGTGAAGGTGCCAGAAAGGTGGTGTGTGGAGGCTTCAGCTCTGGGAAGGGTGCATCACTGTAATCTCTATACAGCTCCATCAGCTGAAGTCATTGTTGGCAAAGATTTCACAGTTCTTAGTGGCCAAGAGTGTGCTTGTTTACAGTGTTTTTGAGGGCTGCTGGAGTTTTCATTGACAGTGATTTATGGGGTCCCCCTAATCTCTTTTTCGCCCATTATTGAAATCATCAGTAGCAGAAGCCTGTTGGGTCCCCCTTTTTCTCCTACACAGGAATTTGTGACTGTGGTGTTTCTTTTTGGTGCCAGATCTAGATTGCTGGCACATTCACAGTGATGATGACATGTGTCTGATTCATGGACACCCGCAGAGCAGTGGTTTGGACACAGGCTTGCATGTGGGACCTCAAACTCATGGTTTTGGGCAACAGTTACACTGGTCCTCTAAGTGCGGTTTCACCCACTCCAGAGCTGGTAATGGTGTGAGAGTCTTAGATACTTGTGGAGCATCAGTGGAAGATAACCAGAGGATAGGAATGCTCAAAGTGATTATTACTCCATGTCAAATGTACCCACTGTGATAATGGCTTCAGTGTCCTAGAATGGACAGTCACAGAGTGGCCACGGAGCCAGGTTCTGGAGTACAAGCATGTATATAGCAGCATTGGCTCAGGTTACAGGGGATAGTCAATCTCAAAGCAGTAGTGGCCCCAGGGTCTGAGAAACAGCATGCATGAATTGGCTTCAGAACCAGGACCCAGAACATGGGTTTTTGATGTGTGGCCACAACTTGAAGGACCTAGGCATGAGTGAGTTGGTGGGGTTTCAGTCCCAGTTACAAGGTGGTGCAACAGTGGCTCCTTCTTGGGAGGAACTCAGAGGCATTTCCTTATTTGGGTGGTCTAAATCAACAATGATTTTTTTACCTCAGTAACAAAAGCTGCCAGTGTGTTATTTGAAGCAGGCTACTGGGACCCTCCTTGATCTACACTATTGGATATTTTGTTGTGAAAGATCTGAGGTTGTTGGGGTCATGAAGGGTCAGTGACTATGCCACAAAAGTCCTGAGACAAAGGTCCTCAAGGCTGCTGGGGTCTCCACACAATAGACTAATGGGAAATACAGTGGCATCTGCTGCATGGTAGATACTGATGGCTCCATCCTTTTTCTTTGTTCCTAGCTATCTCTTGATATCTCAGTTTTACTAATCTCCCCAGTGATACTTTCTGTGCAGTTGTTCTTTTTGTTCCATGGTGTTGCTGCAGGTTTTTAATTGGACTACTGAGCCCTTCCAGGACTATTTTTGTTTGTTGATAGTTATCTAATTATTGTTTATTGAGAGGGACAAAAATGGTATCTACTACTCTGCCATCTTTCTGCTGTCACTACCATGATAATATATTTTTATCTATTCATGAGTTAATAATTGAATTGTTTCCAATTTTGTTATTATAAATAATGCTGATATGAACACTAATGTACAAGTTTGGTTGTGGAAATGTATTTTCAATTCTTTTCAGTTTATACCTAGGATTGGAATTGCTTATTCACATGGTAACACTGTATCATGTTTTGTGGAACTTACAAATCATTTTCCAAAATGAGTGTTAAATTTTATTATTCCTATAAAAATATATGAGATTTCTAATTTCTACCCATCTTGCTAAGAATTAATTTTTCCTATCTTTTACTTTATAATTTTTTCAGTGTGTTTGATATCTCATCATGATTTTCAATAGCATTGTTCTAATATATAGTGGTATTATCCATGTTTAATGTGATTTTTTGGTATCTATATATCTTCTTTGAAGAAATGTCTGCATATATATATACTTTGCGCTTTTAAATTTGTATTATATGTGTTTTTTTGAGAAATGTTTTTTTATATATTCTGAAAATGTTCCTTATCAAATATATAATATGCAAAATTTCCTTCCATTTTCTTAATTGTCTATTTACTTTCTTTATAACATACTTTGAAATAGAAAGGATTTAAACTTTTGATGTTCAATTTATCTATATTTTCTTTTGTCACACTTGTTTTTGATTTCATACTTAAGTACCCATTGCTTAAATCTAAAGTAACAAATATTTATTTGTTTTCTTCTCATATTTTATAGTTTCAGCTTTAATATTTGAGTCTCTGATTAATTTTTACTTAATTTTTGTATAGGGTGTTAGTCACAGTTTCAATTTTATTTATTTATTTATTTGCATGTAGGTATAGAATTTTCTGAGGACCTTTTGTTGAAAAGACTGTTCTTTATCACTGAATTGATTTCCTACCCTTATAAAAAATATTCTGACAATATATAGTATAGTTTATTTCTAGGTCCACAATATATTCTGTTTACTTATGGGTCTAGCCTTGTCTGACTACCACACTGTCTTGATATGGTTAGCTTTGCACTAAATTTTAAAATCAGAAATTATGTATCCTTCAGTTTTCTTTTTTTTAATTTTCAAGATACATTCAGCTGGTTGGGGGGGGTCTCTTGAATTCCCATGTGAATTTTAAGTTCAGCTTATTAGTTTCTGGGGGGAAAAGTCAGCTAAGGATTAAAAGAAATTGCATCAAAAGTCTAGATAAATTTCAGGCAGTCTTGCAATTTTAAAAATATTTTCCAACCCACAAACATGAGAGTTCTTTTTACTTATTTAGTCCCTTTTAAACTTATATCAATGTTTTGGTATTTTCAGTGTACAATATGATCCATCTTATAATACATTGGTTCCTAATATTGAATTTTATGATGTTAATGTAAATAGAATAGACTTAATTTTTAATTTATTTTTATGATTGTTCATTGGTAGTATGTCACGCGCCCCGTCCTCGCCGGCAAGAACAGCACGCAACAACAGCAGGATTCTTCTGCAGAAAGCTTTAATCTTCAGCTCTTTGTGAAACAAATGTGTCGGGCAGGACCCAGACGGGAAGAAAGGGTCTGCTTATATAGGCCTCATGCTCTACGCTGATTGGTGCTGTTGCATAAGCCTTAATTAGCATGACACTTTGGCCTGATTGGTTCATATGCTCAGACTCAATTTGCATGGGTTTTTGTTGCACAAGTTGTTTTTCTCCCTTATGCAGGGACTTCCTCTTAAAGAGGGTGCCATTTTCAGAGTGCGGCAGGCACGGCTACCAACATCTCCCCCTTTTTTGTTTTATAGAAACTCAGAACGGAACATGTCAGCTGAGGCGGAGATAGAGGCCTGATCTCCAGAAACATTTGATGTCCTATTTTCGGAGAGGGGTTTGTAGACATCTACCCCTATGCAATCAGGCATGTCTCTCAGAGGGGTCCAAAACCTCTTGCAGTGCATAGCCTCACATCCTCTAGCAGACGTTGGGACCGTCTGGTACAAAGGGTCCTGGACCTTTTCTTTGACCCTCTTGCACCGCGAGTTTCTTAGGGAAAGCTGCAGGTAAGCGATAAGGTACCCGGGCCTGGTGCAATGCCACAAGGGCTCAGGGTGCAAGGGCTACCTCAAGCTAAAGCTGAGCTTCTTTATTGAGCATGTTGAGCCATACTTGGGGAGAGGCGCCAATATCTACCGCCATCAAGGCTTGAGCAAGGATCACTTTATCTTGCCTGTGTTGGGCACGGAGCCTGCATAACAACCAGAGTAGGAGCATGAGACCCCCAAGCATGAATACACCCATCCCAGCCATGCCCGCCCACTCTTTAACGTGGGAGAGAGCTCTGTGGAACCAGGAAGAGAGTCCTTCTGCTACGGAGATATCTAGCCGGGTGGAGTTGATGTGGGTTTTTTCTCGCCGTAGCTCTTCCAATGCTCCATCAAAGTCTTGGGACCAGTTTCCTGAAAGATACTGGGACAGGCTTTGTGACAGATTAGCTGCTCGCGTAAAGTTTTCATATTGTATGCTAGTAATGCAGAGAGCGCGAAACTTTCGCTCACATCCCAATTGGGCTAACTGCCAGAGCACATCTAGTTGCTCTTCCACTAGATCTACTCGCTGATTGAGGACCATTATTCCTCCTTTCATCTTTCCATCAAGTGAGGATTGGCGGTCCAGAGCAGTGGCTACTGAATCCGCAAGATTATTCAATTCTGCAGCCGCTTTAACAGAGGTGTCCAAGGCTATGGCAGCTGCAGTGGCAGCCACTGCAGCCAGAGATATTAAAGCCACTATGGCGGCAGTGACACCAAAGTCACGTTTCTCACGAAACAAGGTCATGGAATCAGGTGAATCCACTGGGACAGGGACCCAGCAAGGAATGCGGGCCACTAAAGCATTGGAATGGACAGTTACATTCCAGCACTGAGACATGAAACAGGTGTCATTGGAGCAAGAGTCAAAACTGTTATTGGATAAGATAAATAGAAATGAGGGATACACACATACTGGAGTAGGTGGATATTGGCCAGGGGCTGGTGCAACTCTTTGACATGAAATATTATAAGTAGTCTTATTCACCTGGTATACAGTTTTGCCATCTAAGGTTGGGCTTGTAGATTCATAGGTACAGGAACTATTAGACATCCCAATCCCTCCCCCTTGTAGGACAATAAAGGGAGAAAGGTCTGAACATGAACCATTAACTCCACACAGCAGCCATTTATGGAAGAGGTTCCTGCCTACATCTTGTTGGAACTCCCCTCCTTCTGCCACCCTTCTATAAACACTGCCGGAAATTTCCTCCATATCTGGGGACAAGGAAAATTTGTGTCCCTCATCTGCCCAGGTTGTTGCATGTGACTGGCAATCAGTCCAGGGCCATTGCTCTCCCTCATAATCTCCCACACAATGGGGAGCATATTTGGGTTGACGGGGACGGTAAGGGAAGAATATGTTGCTATAATTAATCTGCTTAATAGGAGGTTTCACAAATGTACCATTGATCCAAAGGACCATTTGGCTTACTGCTGCATTAGTGTAGGTCTTATTCTCACGAAAGGACTGACTAAATTCACCCGATTTTCTATCACGGCTAAACCACCCGTACATATGCTGTTTAAGGGACAGGCAATTTGAGTGGTTACGAGTGGTGAAGCACAAAGATCCATCGGTTTCAAAGGTTCGGTTTTCTCCTAAAGAAGCTGCTAGAGAATCTAATGGTAAGTAAGGCAGGTTCATGCTAGAGTTAGTAGTAAAAAAGCGTGGAAAAACTGCTGCATTATAGCGAACAGGCATGGGCTTAGGGAAGACTGACAATATTCCCCATCTCAGTACTCCCTGAGTCAGGATTCCCATCGACAAGAGCAGGATCCACAGGCACAGAGACGCCATCTCCTTTGTTCAGGACTTTCCTGGTCAGGCGTTCCGGGATCCAGAAGGGGTTTTCTTCACCCTGGGGAAAAACACATACAGCCCCCCTGGATCTAATTATAATTGGATCCGGGCTTTTCCATTGGTTAGATAGTACATCCTTCCATTTTACTAGTTCTTGTGGGTCTTTTGGCCATTGATGATGGCGGTCCGCCGCTGTATGGCCTTGAGCATCCAGGTTCAAAAAATTGAGAGTGAAAAGTGCTAGGGCTATAGCTGTTTTGGGTGTGGGGGGTATGTCCTCAATTCCCCCTTTTTGTTTAATTAGATAGGATTTGAGAGTGCGGTTCACGCGCTCCACAATCCCTTGACCCTGTGAGTTGTAAGGAAGACCAGTGATATGTTTAATTCCCATGTGATGACAAAATTGAGCAAATTTGGCAGAAGTATAGGCGGGACCATTGTCTGTTTTGAGAATTTGGGGTAACCCCCATGCGCTCCAAGCCTCAAGACAGTGGTGAATGACATGGGAAACTTTCTCTCCAGACAATGGGGAGGCAAAGATGACTCCCGAACAAGTATCCACAGATGCATGTACATATTTCAGCTTCCCAAAGGAAGAAATATGTGTTACATCCATTTGCCAAACCTGTAAAGGCTTAATACCTCTAGGATTGATCCCAACATGAGGTGTGGGAAGAAAACTGCAGCAGTGTTGGCAGCTAAGAACAATGTTCCTAGCTTCGGCTCTGGTTATGCTAAACCGCTTGCGCAGTGTTTCAGCAGTGACATGAAATTGTGAGTGGAATTTTGAAGCTGTGGCGACAGGGTCTAGCAGAGGGAAAGCTATACTCTTAGTCGCGAGGTCTGCTAGCTGGTTGCCGCGGGCCATAGGCCCGGGAAGGCCCGAATGTGCTCTGATGTGGGTTATATATAAGGGTGATTGTCTATTAAGTAATTCTGATTGCAGCTGCTTGAACAGAGTGGCTACTGTGCTGGATGCTTTGATTAGCCCGGCCACTTCCAGAGATTTGACTGCATTAACTACATAACAAGAATCTGACACAACATTCAAGGGTCCAGGGAAGGTTTGTAGAACCTCTAAAACTATGTGGCATTCTACTATTTGTGGAGTATTGGGCGTATAATTTTTTATTACAATTTTGCCGTTATGGACATAGGCACCCGTACCAGTCTTGGATCCGTCTGTGTAGACTGTTTCTCCATGTGGCAACGGGGTTAAGCTAGTGACCCGAGGGAACACTAGGGGATGATTTCTAGCAAAATTGATGAGGGGATGTTTTGGGAAATGATTATCAAAGGTTCCTGAGAAGCTATAAGCAAGTATGGCCCAATCATCATTCATAGCACATAATGTTTGTATCTGCTCCATATTGTAAGGGGTTATGATTTTTGCTGGAGCTTTCCCAAAATGTGTTAATGAGTTTTTTACTCCCCTCAGAGCGAGTTTGGCTATGGCGGCCGGGTAGTATTCTATCGTTCTAGCCTGAGAGGCTTGGGGATGGATCCAGATCAGTGGCCCTCGTTGCCACAAGACTGCAGTTGGCAGTCCCGGAGTAGGAAGGATGCATAACTCAAAGGGTTCATTTAATTGTATCCTATTCAATTGTGCTGTCATTAAGGCCTGTTCTACCTTGTGGATGGCCTGCCCTGCCTCAGGTGTAAGGGAGCGCGGTGATGTTAGTTGTGAGTCACCTTCTAGGATTTTAAATAGCGGTTTCAATTCAGTGGTAGGTATCTTTAAAAATGGCCGCAACCAATTAATGTCTCCTAGGTGTTTCTGGAAATCATTCAAAGTTCGCAGCTGATCATGTCTTATCTCAAGCTTTTGGGGGCAAATTACATCTGTGTAAATGGTGGCTCCTAGGAATTTGCTAATACTAGATTTTTGGACCTTCTCACTGGCTATATTCAGTCCCCAAGTCTCTAGGGATTTAGTGAGCTTTACATAGGCCTCTTCTACTTCTGCTGGTTGTGGGGAGCAGAGAAGGATATCATCCATATAGTGAATGATTTTTAGTTTGGGGTAGTTTTCGCGAATCGGTGCCAGCGCTTGCTGAACATACAGTTGACATATGGTGGGGCTATTTGCCATCCCTTGAGGGAGGACTTTCCACTGAAATCTGGCGTCTGGTTGCTCATGGTTAATAGCTGGCAGGGTGAAAGCAAACCTCTCTCTATCTCTGGTGTTTAGGTGTATGGAGAAGAAGCAATCTTTGATATCTATTATGATTACTTTCCATTCTTTGGGTAGAGCAGAGAGAAGTGGCAGTCCCCGTTGGACAGGTCCAAGTATTCTCATTTGAGCATTTACTGCTCTTAGATCATGAAGCAATCTCCGTGACCCCGACTTCTTTTTGATTACAAATATAGGTGTATTCCATGGAGATATAGAGGGCTCTAAATGTCCCAATTAGAGCTGTTCTCATACCAAATGGTGAGCTGCTTCTAATTTCTCAGAGGACAGAGGCCACTGAGGTACCCATATGGCCTCCTTTGTAAGCCAAGGTATGGGCATGGCATCCTCAATGGCCTCTAGGAAAAACCCAGGCCATGACGGTCATTTTTTATTTCAGGTAGGATAGGCTCTGTGCGTCCCTGTTGGTGTTTCCCTAGCCCTTTACCAGGGATGTATCCCATATCCATCATCATGCCTAGGGCAGGGGTGGGGCATTCATTAATGAGTTTAAGGCCCAGACCTTGCATAACATCTCTCCCCCACAAATTGACTGGCAGTGGGAGCACATAAGGGGTAACTGTACCTTCTTGCCCCTCAGGCGCTTGCCATTTCAATGGTTTGGCACTAATGGTAGGACTAGACTCATATCCTAAACCTTGTAAAGAGTGTGAGGACTGTGTTACAGGCCATTTGGAGGGCCACCAGGTTGCAGAGATAATACTTTTATCTGCTCCAGTGTCTAGGATTCCTTCAAAACTCTTTTCTTCTATTTTGAGGGTCAATCTTGGTCTGTCTGCTAAGTCTAATGCTATGAAAGCAGAATTGTAGTTGGAGGAGCTGAAGCCCTTTCCTCCTCTCTCCGCTGCGATGGAAGGGTAATTGGCGTGGAGACTAGGTAACACTAAAAGCTGGGCTATGCGGTCTCCTGGGGATATGGGGTAGATACCTCTGGGGGCTGAACACATAATTTTCACTTGTCCTTCATAGTCCTGATCAATAACTCCGGGGTGGACTACAAGGCCTTTTAAGGCAGCAGAAGAGCGCCCCAAGAGCAACCCAACTTTATCTGGTGGTAAGGGGCCTTTAAAGTCTGAGGGGATGGGTTGAACTCCCATCTGTGGAGTTAACACTATTCTGGTGGTGGCACGGATGTCCAATCCCGCGGAACCTGGAGTGGCTCTCCTTGGGGGGCTTTGTTGCTCCCGAATGACACTTGTGTGCTGGTTGCCCCATATATTTGTGGGCCCTGACGGCGGGGGCCCCTCTGGGCATTTTTTGGCAGCTCTAAGGGTTTCCCTTCTATGTGTTTAACAGATCGGCATTCATTGGCCCAATGTCTGCCTTTTTTGCACTTAGGGCACAATCCAGGGGTCTTTTGGGTTGTGTGCTCCAAAGTTGGGCTTCTACATTCTCTCTTTATATGTCCTAATTTCCCACATTGAAAACATTTAATATTTTTATTAGTAATTCTGGCTTGTTTGTGGCTTTGTAATATAGCCGCGGCTAGGCCCGCATTGGTGAGTGGTCCCCCTATTTCTCTGCAGGCTTTTAGCCAAGCAGTCATCCCCTTCTGTTTCCAGGGTGTAATCGCTTGCCTGCATTCTTTGGTACACTGCTCGAATACTAATTGCTCCACTAGGCGCATAGCTTGCTCTTGGTCCCCAAATACTCTACCCACGGCCTCCATCATGCGAGCGACGAAATCTGAAAATGGCTCGCTCGGCCCTTGGATAATCTTTGTCAAATTGCCTGACACTTCCCCTTTGTTAGTGAGGGCTTTCCATGCCTTGGCAGCGCACGCGTTTATTTGTGCGTACACCTGTGTGGGGAAGGCGGTCTGGTTGGCAACCCACTGTCCCTGGCCTGTCAACATATCATATGACCATGCGGGTTGCCCTTCGGCAGCGTTTGCACGTGCCTGGGTCATGCTGATATCATGCCACAATGCTTTCCACTCTATATATTGTCCCATGCTAGTAAGGCATGCTTTAGTCACATACTGCCAATCTGTAGGTGTCATAGCTGTTTCTGTCAACCTTTCAATCTGCGCTAAGGTGTAGTTAGCACTGACCCCGTAAGCCCGAACTGACTCTGCTAGATCTTTAACTTGTTTATGGCTCAGGGGCTGGTGGGAGCGTACCCCGTTGTCCTCAAACACAGGGAACATTTGCTTAATTGCTTGTATGGTATCTGGGTGACAGAAAGTATGTGTACCGTTCACATAAGGTGGCGGAGCAGTGGGCGACGGAGAGCACCCTGCTTTCATTTTCTCTTTGGTCTGCCTTTCAGCCTTGCTGGTTCCCTTACTTCCGCACTTCACGGTTCTAGTCTCCTCCTCCTCTTCCGAGGACATTAGTTCATCTTCTGATTCCCTATTGGAAAGTTGGAGTTCCCTCAACTCTTTCCAGGGGTATTTGCTATTTTCTCCGAGGCGGTCGTCACCTGCTTCTCGGGGCTCTTTCGCTTTTGCCCTGGATGGGCTCTCTCCCTCACTCTGGGGCTTTTTAACTTTCGTTTTAGCGGCCCTTTTTCGGCCGCGAGCTAGCTCTGTCTCCCGTTCCGTTTCTGACATACTTTCTTGGATGTCTGACAAGGCTCTCTGACCTGCCTTTATCACCTTTTCACACTTTTCATCCTGCAGGCAAGCTCTAATCAGTTTCCACAATGGTCTAGCGCCTCCCCTCAAGAGTCCCTCTTCTTCCTCTCTATCAAGATCTTTCCCTAACTTGTCCCAGCTCGGGATGGAGAGGGACCCTGAACAGATAAACCAGGGGGCAACACGGTCTACTTCTTTTACAAATGATCCTAAAACTTTGGCGGAGACCTTCAAATTTCGCTCTTTGAGAACTGCCTGTAGTGCTGAGACTAACGATGGTGCATTTCCCATGGTGCCTCTTTATTTACAGAGAACCATCAGCCACCACCCTTAAAAGCGCATCTCTCGGAACTTACCTCTCCGGGCTTTCTTCTGTCCTGCAGTTCTGAATCCTCTCCAGATGTCTGAAGGGTCCTCCCTGTGCCGGTGATGTTCTGGTTCCCGGGTTTCGGCACCACTTGTCGCACGCCCCGTCCTCGCCGGCAAGAACAGCACGCAACAACAGCAGGATTCTTCTGCAGAAAGCTTTAATCTTCAGCTCTTTGTGAAATAAATGTGTCGGGCAGGACCCAGACGGGAAGAAAGGGTCTGCTTATATAGGCCTCATGCTCTACGCTGATTGGTGCTGTTGCATAAGCCTTAATTAGCATGACACTTTGGCCTGATTGGTTCATATGCTCAGACTCAATTTGCATGGGTTTTTGTTGCACAAGTTGTTTTTCTCCCTTATGCAGGGACTTCCTCTTAAAGAGGGTGCCATTTTCAGAGTGCGGCAGGTGCGGCTACCAACAGTAGTATATAAAAATACAATTGATTTTTTAATATTGATTTTAAAGACTTAAAATAAGTGTTATGGTAAAATCATTAAACAAACTACTATTCTTTTCCTAAGACTGTGTAAAAGGCAAGGATGTCTGCTCTTGCCTTGTGGATTCAACATAATCCTACAGTTTCCAACCATTGCAATCAGAAAAGAAAAAGACATCAAAGGTATCCATATTGATAATAAAAATAACACTATATTTTTAGGAAACACAAACCTGTATGTAGAACATCTCAAGGTATTCCCTACAAATACCATTAAAATTAATTAATTTAGCCAAGTTTCAGGATGCAAAATGAATATTTAAAAAAACCTAATTGTATTTTTATATGCAAGCAATAAACAACTAAAGAATAAACAAGTGTATACTGAATTTACAAATAGTATCAAAAAGAGTAAAATATTCAAGAAGAAATTTCAAAAAGAATCACAAAATTTGCACACTTTGAAAATTCCAAAATGTTACAGTAAGAAATTTAAGAAGACATAAATAAAGAGACATTCCATATTCATGGATTAGAAGAATTAGAAGAATTAGAAGAATTCTTTGTAGAAGAATTAGAAGAATCAATTCTGTTAAGGCAACAATTTTCCTCAAATGCACCTGTAGATTCAGTTCAACATCTATGAAAATTTCAGCAGGTATTTGAAAAAAAATTACAAGAATGTTCTAAATTTATATGGAAATCAAAATCCTTGGATTATTTAAAACAGCTTTCAAAAATAAGCAAAATTAGCGGACTTTCACTTCTCAATTTCAAAATTACTATGTAGCTAGATTTATCAACAGATTATGACAGTGGCAAAGAATATGCATTTAGATCACTGTCACAGAAGAAAATTTCTCTATATTTATATTCAATTGATTTTTGACAATGGTGCCAAGTCAGATCTTTGGAAAAAGCAAAGTCTGTTCCACAAATACTGCTGGGACAACTGTAAAGACACATGCAAAACAATGAAGTTGGACCACTTCCTGTGATCACACAGAAAAATTAACTGAAAATGGAACATAGACTTGAAAGTAAGAGAAAAAAACAATAGAATGAAACATTTTAGGGACATTTTGAGAGTTTTAGATAGACAAATATTTTTATATGTAATATCAAAGGCAAAATCCTTGAAAGAAAAGTAATTATATTGGATTTCATCAAAATTAGAAACTTCCGGGCTGTCAATTACACCATCAAAAAAGTGATAAAAATAAAAACCATAGGTGAAAATATTTGCAAGCAATATATTTGATAAGTGGTTTGTATACCAAATATGTAATAATAAAGACAAATACACCAATTTTAAAACAATATTTGAATAGACAGTTCTCCAACATAGATACCCAAATGGTCAACAAGCACATAAAAAGATGTTCAACATCATTTGTCATTAGGTAAATGTAAATTTTTGCCACAATATAATGTCACACATACAAGAATTATTTTATTAAATTTAAAGAAACAATAAATGTGATGATGTAGAGAAATGTAAACTCTCATGAACTGCTAGTAGGAAAGTAATGTTACAGCCAGCATAAAAAATAGCTTTACAGTTTTTTTAAAGTTAAACCTAAAAATATCATACAACTCCGCAATTTCAGTCGTATCTACCCAAGGGAAATGGAAATACATGTCCATACAAAAGTTTGCATCTGAATGTTCTTAACAGATTTACTTGCCGTATCCCAGCCCATATCTTCAAAGAATCTAAATGTTTATCAACTAGTCAATGGTGAGACAAAATGTATATCCCTACTATTTTATATGATTCATCAACATAAAGGAACAAATTATTGATATATGCTATGTCATGAAAGGACCTTAAAAAGTTTATTCTTATTTAAAGGTGCCACACACAGGAGACTATATAATTCATTACTCCATTGATATGAAAAATTTCAAAGAGTTACATTTATTGTACAGTATCCCAGATACATTCCAAAACCCCAATGGGTGCCTTAAAATGCCAGTAGTATGGGCCTTTATATATTGCTTTTTTCTTATACATACATATCTATTATAAAGTTTAATTTATAAATTTGGTAGGGTAAGATATTAACAATAATAATAAAATAGAATAATAGCAGTATACTGTAATAAAAATTATGTGGATATGGTCTCTCAAAATAACTTATTGTACTATATACACCTTTACCCTTCTAGAGACATGAGATGATAAAATGCTTGTTTAGATGATGAGATTAAGTGAGGTGATTTACATAGCATTAATCTATTACCTGCAGATGACATGTCAAAAGAAGGATCATCTGCTTCCAGACCATGGTTGACCACAGGTAACTGAAACCATATGTGGGTAAAATTGAAATATTTCCAGAATCTCTTGCCTGGCCTTAGTTCAACTCTTATCAATAGGTGTTTCCAAGAGGTGGAGAGAAGTAGTTCATTTCCCTATCAATAGGTGACTACAAGGGTAAGCCAGGGCTAATTTGTATGAGTGAGGCTAGGTCGAGCTCTTTCTTCTACAGCTGGGTCGAGAGAGTTGCGTGATGACTGCTTATAAGAAATAAATATGTTTATCCCACTTTATTTCTCCCTTTGACTGATTTTGGTTTAAAAGGTATTTTTCCCCAGGATTTTCCCCCAAGAATTACATCTGGCAGGAGTCAGCATGACCTCTGAAACTGAAATATGTGTACATGGGTGTGACCCTTGGGTGGCTTGCTTCTAGAGACAGTGGGGACATGCCCAGAACCTCCCCTGTGGATGGTAGGGAGGCAGCAGTAGAGAGTGCAGCTTCACCAAAAAGCCCCCTATCTGCAGGGCTTCCAGTTGGGAAGTCTCTACTGGGGAATTGGTCAAGGGCAAAGAATCACCTAGAAGGATGGGGATTTCCCCAGAATTGTGGAAGGGTGGAGACACCAGAAACTGTGGAATTAGCCCTCTGTGAGATAGAAGACTACTTAGAGGCCCTGAGTGTCTGTGTAGCAGCTGGGATTTTAGGGTCTCTTTGCTTTTTGGTAGTGAAAAGTGTTATTGAAGAGAGAGAGAGAGGAGAGTCCAGGAGAGAGAGAGGGTTATCAAGGAGAGAGTCCTTGGCAGGAGCAAGATGCACTTCAGCATTGCTTGGAGGAGCTAGGCAATGACCTATGGCATGTCCTTAAGAGAGACAGTTATTGAAAGGATGGGTTGTGCTCCTGGAATATACGTTAGCAGTGAGAGAGGAGGCAGCCAGAGAATCCATGTTGCAGGAGGCCATGGGGGAGGGAGAGGAAATAGTGATGACTTCATCCCCAGATATGGTAAAGGAGACATTGGGAGAGGATGAAGGGTTGTGACAAAGGGCTGATCTGTTTCTGAGGCCACTGCCTGAGGCACCAGCTTCTCCTGCATTAAAAGCCTGCTCAACAGTAATTAAAAAAGTAAAAATACAACAAATGCAGTGTCCTCAGGGGAAGAACCACCCCTTCCCCAGGTTGTGGAGCAGTCTATAATCTGTCCCTATACAAAGGATGAGATGGTAGACATGAGCATCTGGTATCAGCAGAAGCCATCAGAACCTCTGCCTACACAGCTTCTGTGTCTCTGGGATACAGGTGTGGGAAACATTGTTATGTTGTGTTCTGAAATGAGGAGACTGGCTTCCCTGATGACTCACCCTTCCTTCTGACAGCAGTTGCAAAGTGTCCATCATATCTCATGGAAATGGGTGGTTCTGGATTGACTGACAGAAGCCATCAGGGCAGTTTGGCTTGATCAGGGTCATTTACCATACTTACCTACAAGCTGGAAAAGGAATGCTGAGCTCCAACTGGTGCTACAGGAGCTGGGCATGAAAAATATCATCTATAATATGGCCCCCCAGGGCCCTGATAAGGAGTTGTTCACTGTAGGAATGAGAAATATCATGCTCCATACAGCTTCCCCATCTCTACTTGGGTCCCTTGTGACTATACTTGCCCCCTACATAGGGCAACCCATAAGTGAGGCTACTCATACTTTAGCAGATCTGGGGGAGGTTGAAATAATAAGAGCATGGAAGGAAATATGGGCTATGACTGAAAGGAGAGGTGCAAAGGGCCCTGTGAAGGTCTTGAGGACCCAGATGTGAGTTGATTTGATAAAGGCCAGGGTAGTGGAAGAAAAAATGTGGTGTGCAGCCCAATAGTATATTGTTAGAACTCTGGCACAAATTAAAACAAGAGCAGCAGTTCCAGAGGCTGAGGTCCAGGACATGGAAGCAGGAGGCAGAGCCCTATGTCCAGCCTGGGTCCCTGTAAGACTTCCTGGGGTCAGTACTCAGGCTGCACCTGCACCCTGCCCCCCACAGGAGGAATATTGGGTGTTGTGCTATGACTGACGGGGCAGTTCAAGGCCCCCACATTAGGGTACAAGGTGGGGGCCGAATTGCACATGTAGAATTAGCAATTCATTAGTCCCCTGTGAATTTACATGTCCTGGCACTCAAGGACACAGAAGCCAAATGTTCTCTGATTTATGGCAACCCTGAGTGTTTTCCTGGGACCCCTGCTGTGATAAATAGAAAAGTGGATTAGACAAATAAATGGAAGAAGAAAGCCCAAATCCCATTGGGGATAGGGTGTTTATCCTAAAAGGAGTATACAGTGTATGTTTCTCCCATCCTTGAATATAATTTGGGGGTGGATATCTTGCAGGGCCTGTGGTTACAGACCACTGAATGTGATTTCAGACTGAGAGCATGTGTGGTAAAGGCAGTTCTGAGGGGAAATGCTAAGCACCCACCTGTAGCTCTTCCTCTAATTTGGTGGGTGACAAATCCTAAGCAGTATAAATTGCCTGGGGGACACAAGGATATTGAATAAACTCTACAGGAGTTGGAGAAAGTGGGCATCATAAAGCCCACACATAGTGCTTTTAATTCCCTAGTGTGGACAGTATAAAAGCTGAATGGCTCCTGGCATATGACCGTGGATTACAGGGAATTGAATGAAGTCTCACCCACTTTGCATGCTGCCGTCCCCACTATAGCAGTCTTTATGGACACACTCAGTCATGAACTAGGGATGTATCATTAAGATATGGACCTTGCAAATGCTTTCTTCTCTATTGACATAGTACAGAAAAATCAGGAACAGTTTGGCTTCATGTGGGAAGGATGGCAGTGAACATTCACTGTCCTTCCACAGATACTACCACAGTCCCAACATTTGTAAGGGACTTGTAGACCAGGACTTGTCCACATGGAAGAATGGTATGACTGTGTCAGTGCATTGATGATATTATGCTGACAACTGATTGTCTTGCAGATTTAGAAAGGGCAGTCCCTAGACTGCTGCATCTACAGAAAAAAGGATGGGCTGTGAACAAAACCAGGTTCAGGGATCAGGTTTGTCTGTAAAATTCTTGGGGATTTTCTGGTCGGGTAAAACTATAGCTATTCCTGATGCAGTCATAAACATGGTCAAAGCTTTCCCTACCCCTACCACTCTAGTATGTGCCCCATGGGCCAGTCTTACAAGAGTTTTGGGGTCTTTTTGGATAGTGGTGAGTGTTTATCACTCATGTGGCACAAATTCTGAAGCCCTTATGCTGGTTGGTATGAAAGATCTTCAGGTGAGACTGGGTTGAGATATGTGCAGCTACTTTTACTGCTGTCAAGGCTATACAGGCCTTGAGTGTAGTAGGCTCAACAAGGCCCTGTGAGTTAGATGTTCATGTAACTAAAAGCTGGTTATGGATACAGTCTTTGGCAGCATCTTGAATAGACATGCCAACACATTGGATTCTGGTCACAACTATGGATAGGAAGAGAAGTCTGGTACACATCGACAGAGAAGCAACTGGCTCCTGTGTACACGCCTTGCTGGCTATGGAGCCCATCACCAGAAAAGCTCCAATGAAGGTAATAACCATTTATCCCATCATGGGATGGGTGCAAGACTTGACCCAAAGTCCATGGAATGGAGTGGCACAGATGACTACACAGGCCAAATGGGGAGTATATTTACAGCTGTGTATCTCCCTCTATACTAGCCCCTTATGTGGAGAACTCCAATGCTTACTGTGGTCAGTGACATATACCAGTAGAAAGCAGGAAGAACTTGTTTTTAAGCCATTGGTATCCAAGTGTCCTTATCAGGAAGGAAAAGCCCCTATACCTGAAGATGCTTGGTATACAGATGGCACGAGTCATGGGCAGACCCCAGAGAGGAGGGTTGTGGGTTTCCATTCTAAGACTGAGACGATATGGATAGAGGTTGGAGAGCAGAAGAGCATCTAATGAGCTGAGTTGCAGGCAGAATGTCTCGTGATCACCCATGAACCTTCCCCTATAGTTATCTGCACTGAGAGCTGGGCTGTGTATCAGGGCTTGACCCGGTAGCTACCAACATGGTATCATGCCAACTGGATGGTTTGTCACCAGCCCCTTTGGGGGACAAGAGTTGTGGCAAGACCAATGGGCCTCTGGTCAGACTAAGACTGTTACCATATATCATGTGATTGGCCTTTGGCATCCCCAGGGAATGATGAATCAGACACACTGGCCCAGGTACATGGGCTAGAAGGAAAG
This sequence comes from Manis pentadactyla, assembly GCF_030020395.1. Classification (NCBI taxonomy): domain Eukaryota; kingdom Metazoa; phylum Chordata; class Mammalia; order Pholidota; family Manidae; genus Manis; species Manis pentadactyla. The sequence goes on from NC_080038.1 coordinate 73,965,894, forward strand.
CTTGCCTCTGATTTGGCCAGTGGCTATATCAGTGTTTGTTGCACACACAGAAAAAGACAATGTGGGTTGTAGCCCGTAAGTGAGGCTTGCTGTTGACCTTTGAAGAAGTCAGAAGAGCCTGGAGGAAGTGTCTCGTGTGCTCTAGGAGGGACTTACACTGAGTCCCAAAGCAACATGGGATAATAGTAAAGGTGATGATACCCCTTGTTATGTCGCAGATAGACTATATTGGTCCTCTGCCCATATCAGAAGGATATTGGTATGCCATGACTTATATGCATACAGCTCCTGGCCTATTGTTTGCTTTTCCTGCACACCATGCAGATCAGCAAACTGCCAATAGAGGCCTAGAGCATCTCCTTGCAGCCTATGGCCACTGCAGGTCACTGAGAGTGATCAAAGCACCCACTTTACTGCACATGCGTTACAAGAATGGGTGCAGCACTTAGGAATAAAGTGGAGGTTTCATGTACCATATAATCCTACCAGAGCAGGAATGATAGAGAGGTAAAATGGTTTGTTGAAATCTGGCCTGAAATCAAACACCAACAGACTACATGGCTGGTCAGTTCACTTATGTAAAGTGCTGCAGCATTAGAAAGAGAAGCCCTGAAAGGAGCCTTGAGCCCTGTGGATATGCCTACACAGTATGTTGCCTCTCCTACATAACTGTATGTGCAAACCAAAGAGGAGTGATTGAAGCCAGGACATGGCCAGCAGAACAACATACTGTTGCCAGTCCCAACTTCATTAAACTCTGAGGACAGTGTGGAATGGATGTGGCCCTGGCCATTTTGACACATGGACCAGTGATGGTGGCCCTTCTGGCACCTTGAGGAAAAGGCCTGGAAGCTGGCCTCATGTGTCTTCCTGGAATAACAGCAGTGTGGCCCCCAAAGATCATGGTAGTTAACCCCAAACATCCAGAATATAAGAGCATCTTATGGGGAAATTTTGTTTAATCTTTATGGCCAGTGCATGTACCTCCCATAGCCCTATATATTGACCCATCTGTAACTCCCACAGGGAGGGGGGTGAAAGCCTGGTATACTAGACCAGAATGAGACACCATTCCTGCCACTGTTTTATCACAAGACCACACTCTTGCATGTATTCTACCTGATGGACAAGATTTGCCTATGCTGGTGTCATTAAAACATGTATCATATTACCCTTAAGTTTATTTTCTATTACAGTCCCTGTGGCCTGTTAGTGCCCCCTGGTTGCAGTTCCATGTGATTACTGCTCTGAACTCCCTACCTGTTCATCTACTGACTGCCTGTGGAATGGATGTGCTATATACTTAATCTGCCTAAGACTTTGAACGTAGCTGAATCCTCTGGCTTGAGGATTATCATGATTTTATGTTATTAACTTGGTTACAATATTCCAGTTTTCTCACACAGGGGCCATTGTGTAAGATGGGGAATGTGTAGATTGTGAGGCAAGATTTCTAGAGGGGTGGGTTCTTGGTAAGATTGCAATATTTCCAGAAACTCTTGCCTGACTTTATTGCATCTCCATATCAATAGGTGTTTCCAAGTAGTGGAGAGTATTAATCCACCTACATATCAACAGGTAATTACAAGGGTGTGCAAGATTTTATCTGGACCAGAGAGGTTAGGTGGAGCTCTCTTTTGTTGCAGCCTGGTCAACAGAGAGATGAGAAGAGACATTGTAAGAAATAAACAGGTTTCTTAACTTTATATCCCCTTTGATTGATTTCAGTTTCAGAGGTATTTTGACCCGGTATTTTCCCACAGAATTATACCATATATCATGGGACAGGCCATTTGCCTTTCGTATCCCCAGGGAATAATGAAACAGATACATTGGCCCATGTGAATTGGCTAGAAGGAAAGCCTGCCTCTGATGTAGCTCAAGGTTACATCAGCATTTGTTGCACAACGGGCAAAAGACAATGTGGGCTGTAGCCCATCTGTGGCACTTGCTGATGACCTTTGAAAATGTCAGCACTGCCCAGATGGTGTGCCTCGTGTGCTCCAAGAGGAACTTACACCACGTCCTGCATCAACATGGGACAGCAGTAAAGGGGCCTACAACCCTCATCAGGTGGCAGATAGACTATAATGGGCCTCTGCCCATATCAAAAGGATTTTGATGTGCTGTGATTTGTGTGGACACAGCTATTTGTCTGTTGGTTGCTTTTCCTGCATGCCATGCAGATCATCAAACCACCAAGAGGGGCCTAGAGCCTCTCTTTGCTGCCTATGGCCAGCCGCAGATGATTGAGTGTAATCAAAGCCCCCACTTTATTGGACATGTGTTACAAGAATGGGTGCAGCAATTAGGAATAAAGTGGAAGTTTCATGCACCATATAACCCTCCTGGGGCAGGCGTGATAGAGAGGTACAATGGTTTCTTGAAATCTGGCCTGAAGTAAGACACTAACAGTCTATGGGACTGGTCACTTCACTTATATTCAGTGCTATGGTGTTTGAATGAGAAGCTCCAAAAAGGATCTTTGAGCCCTGTGGATATGCTAACACACATTGCTGCCTCTCTTATACAAGTGTATGTGCAAACCAAAGAGGGTTTATTGAAGCCAGGATATGGCCAGCATAGCAACATCCTGCTGCCAGCCCCAACTTCATTAAACCATGAGGACACTGTTGAATGAATGGACATGGCCCTGGACATTGTGACACATTGACCAGCAATGGATGCCCTTCTGATACCTTGGGGACAAGGCCTGGAAGCTGGCCTCCTGTGTATTCCTGGAGTAACAGCAGAGTGGCCCCCAAAGATCACAGTAATATACACAAAACATCCAGAATGTAAGTGCATTTTACAGGGAAGTTTTATTTAATCTTTATGGCCAGTGCATGTACCTCCCTTAGCCCTATATACTGACCCATCTGTAACTCCCACAGGGAGGGGGGTGAAATTCTGATATAGTAGACCAGGACATGATCCCATTCCTGCCACTGTCCTTTCACAGGACCACTCTCTTGCATGTATCCTTCTTGATGGACAAGGTTTTCCTATGCAGGTGTCATTAAAACATGTATCTTTATCATCCTTAACGTTATTTTCTTTTACAGTTCCTGTGGCTTGGATGCATCCCCCCGGCTGCAGCTGCTGCATAATGATTGCTCTGAACTCCCTACCTGTTCATCTACTGATTTTCTGTGGAATGGGAGAGCTATGGACTTAATCTGCCTATGACTTTGAACCTAGCTGAATCCTCAGGCTTGAGGATTATCACAATTTTATGTTATTAGTCTGGTTACAATCAGTTTTTCACACAGGGGTCATTGTGGAAGTTGGGGAAGGTGTAGATTGTGAGGTAAGATTTCTGGAGTGGTGGGCTATTGGTAAAATTGCATTATTTACAGAATCTCTCACCTGACTTTATTGAATCCCCATATTAATAGGTGTTTCCAAGAGGTGGAGAGAATTATTCCATCTCCATATCAATAGGTAATTACATAGGCAATTGAGGGTTTATCTGGACCAGAGAGTTTGGGTGGAGCTCTCTCTTCTTCAGCTGCGTTGAGAGAGACAGGGGAAGACTGCTTGTAAGAAATATATGGGTTTCTCCCACTTTATTTCTCCCTTTGACTGATTTCATTTTCAAAAGCATTTTGCTCCATGATTTCCCCCCTGGATTTACAGTATCTCAGTATATAAAGGTAGAAAATGTAAGATAAAAAAATATACTCTCCCCACATCAAACAATTTTTAAATTGAGCAAGACTAATTCTACTAGATTTCAAGGACTTGGAATAATCCTCTGTTCTTTTTATTCCAACCTCTTGCCTCAGGACCCTATCCGTTGTGTCATCCCTTCTATTTCATGACATATATCACATGTTTAGAAGAGAGTTGTTTCATCGACTGCTTACTACAACCACTAGAATTTTGGGGGCTGTGACATCTTCTTTCATTTTGTACTCCTGAGACAGGGACCATGGGCTTAGACAGAGTAGGGTGAGGGCCACAGGAAAAAACAAGGCAAGATATTTACAGTCAAAGAAATGTAGCAGTGTAAAGTCCATATCAAAACTCTGTGTTCAGCATTATGCAAAGTCAAGGTCACACTAATTCTATAGGGTAAAGATACTAGAGTAGAAATACAGACATCTTCATTGAGATCAGTTAAAGGTCAAAAGGCCAGGAGCAATTTGTCGTGGAATGTTTGAGTGTTCCTCAAGGGTATCTGAGCATAACTCATGACTTCACTCTAAACAGACCTAGCAAACAGACAACAACCCAGCCCACCCTGGGGGAAGGGCAGGTGGTACAAGTCCATACCCTAAGCCCTAAACTCCCCCCAAATACTCAGCTGCCTATAAATACCCCAGACAATGCACCACCCTGGGCTCTCTTGTCCCCTCCTGGCATAAACCAGGAGCTCTATTCTCTCACTTTATTTCTAAATAAAAGCCTGTACTTTGCTCTCCTACCTCGAGTGTTTGTGAAGCTCATTCTTTGACTTCATGAACAAGAACCCAGGCATCACTCCTTCTAGACTATTCAATGCACAGTAGAAGTATTTTTCTGTGTATAAAATACTCAAGAATCTTTTCCTCATGAGGTTCTTAAATGATGTTTGGTGGCTGAAGTCAAAATTTACCATCATCTGATATAGTGTTCAATGTATGTAGGGGAAATAGAGACAGTTATATTTAACGATGTTTTGGTAAAGTAACCTAAGTGGAAATGAGGTATGGCAGAGACATGGGAAAAGTATCATAATGAACTTTTCCTGCCTATGATGAAAAATGCTGAGAAATAAACAGTATAGTAAGAACAGGAGGGACTCCATCTTAAGACTAAGATTCCATTTTAAAAAGCAGAGTGTTGAGAAGTATGATTTCTAACATAAACTCTGGTAATCACACAATAGCTTAACAGCTTATCTTAAGGCAGGGCAGGCAGTCTTAACTGATATGTCCCCACTACTTCAGGGTAACCAGTATCTTAGAGAAGAACAGGATAAATAAGTTCTTTGACTTGGGTTTATTTAACAGAATTATCTGGACTACTGATAATGAAGGAGAGAGACACAGTGTATTTCACCAGAGATAAACACCTTGAGACCACAAGTCAAGCCTACACCCAGCAACCTCCCCTCTGCCCTAAGCCAAATTCTTGAAAGCCATAAAAGACAGAATTACCAAACTCTCACAGTGCTTATCCACTCTAAGGACATCCGCACTTTCTTTTCTTTAAGTGCTGTAACTCCAGTAAGAAAATTCTGGGGCAGAATATCTTTGAAACCAAAATCAATAAAAGGGAGAAATAAAGTGGGAGAAGTGAATTTCTTACAGGCAATCATCCTGTGTCTCTCTCCACCCAGCTGCAGAAGAAAAGAGAGCTCCACCCAACCTCTCCAGTCCAGACAAACCTTCTCATCCATGTAATTACCTACTGATATGGAGATGAACTACTTCTCTCCACTCCTCGGATACTCCTTTTGATATGGAGATGAACTAAAGGCCAGCAACAGTTTCTAGAAATATTGTACTTTTACCCACAAGTGCATACTTTCAAGTACAGCCTTCTCACTGCTCAGATTATTGTGGTTTGCCTCTTTGCTATTTCATTTTATTTCCAAGTCTTCACTCTGTCTCCACCTTACTCCTAATAAGTAAGAAGGGACTACAAAGGGCTCAGATTTAGACCTGCAAGTTTCCCTTGCTGAGTGACCTGGACTATTATTCTGGCATTGTGTGATCTGCTGTTCTTAGTAGACTGCCTGAAAATCTCCTTTCTTTGGGAAGTTCTCATAACATAATCTCACACAGTTCTGTGCTTCATGGCTCCACCAAATCCTGGAGTGGTAGGGGCTAGTCCCTATGCCATGCAGATCCAAGTGGACACAGGATGCCAGGTTACTTTGTTTTCAGGAGTTCGCAAGGGAATCTGCCCTTGGCTGAGGACTTTTCTTATTTCCCTTGCACTTTCTTGTTCTCTGCAACCTGCAAGACAGCTGCCATTCCCTGCTGCTCTAGCTTTAATGAATTATTTCATTACCTGCACTCATCTGACCTGCTCAGAAATTCTTTCTCATTCAGAGTCAAAAGCTTCCCCCATCCAGGTTCAGGTTTCTCCTTGTGCTTCACTTAGTGTACAGGGAGAGATCTCACCAGACACAGCTGCCCAACAACATAAATAAACAGCTCCAATACTTACCTAGAAGCTATGAAATGTCAAATTGGTGTGTATTTTTATTCTAATACCTGAAGCAACCACTACAAAAACTATACAAAACAATGTTCTCAAAACACTAGAAAAGAGAACCATTATAACATGTTTAGGAAAGATAAAGGAAGGTCAGAAAAGAGAAACAGAGAAAGAAGCACAAGAAATAAATATAACAATAGTAACAAAATGGAAGAATTAAGGCCTAACATATTAATAATAACTTTAACTACAACAGTCTAAAGGGTCTAATTGTCTAAATACATCAATTAAACATAGATTTTGGCAGAATGGAGAAAAAGATGATCATTTAAATATAGTCTATAAGAAACTCACTTCTAACTTAATGAAATACATAACAAAGGAAAATGAAAGATAAATGTTAACATTAACAATTGTTTGGGCTGCTATAGCAAAATTACTTACACTAGATGGCATATAAATAGCAGAAATGTATCATTCACAATTATGGATATCAGAAGTCCAAATTCAGGATTCCATCTCGGTAGTGTTCTAGTGAAAGATTTTTGTCTACGTTTTAAGATTGTTGACTTTTCACTGTCTTCTCACATAGTGGAAGGATCAAGGAATCTCTCTGGAGCCTTACCTCCTAATGCTGATGCCGGGGTTCTTGTTTGCGGAGTCGAAGAATGAAATTAGCAAACAGTCAAGGTAGGAGAGCCAGGGAGACTTTTATTGAGAGACACAGTGAGAGGAAAGACAGAGCTCCTGGCGTGAGCCAGGAGGGGACAAGAGGGCCCATAGTGGTACATTCTCCAGGAGTTTTACAGGCAGTTGAGGATATTTGGCAACGTGAAAAAAAAAGCGTAGGGGTGTGGACTTGTTAAGTGGTCCCTGAATATTAAAAATTAACTTATCATAAGGAATTTCCTGCCTTGATTTCTCTTTGGGATACTGGCATCTTGGTTTGGAAGAATATCGAAGGCCACCACCCCTGCCCCCAAGGTGTGCTGAGGTATTGTCTGTTTGCTAAAGAGTAAGTTAAGAATCTTACTTGTTAAACTTCCTGGGTGTTAAAATGCAATCTTATTATTAAGGTGGAATCCTTCCTATCTTTTACTATGTTGTTTACAGCTGGGTCTGCATGCTAAATTAGTTGCCCAGTTTGCAAAATCACCTTATCAGATCTGAAGGAGGAAAGATAGCACAAAGGCCTGGGCCTTCTAGCATACTAAAGTGAAACTTACCCACTATTACAAATAATTAGCATAATAAAAACATGTGCTACTCTTCTTTATCTGGAGAATATTAACTGATCTCAGGGAAGAATGACTCTAGAGATTAATGTTTAACACAGAGTTTTGTTAGGGGGTTTCCTTGCATGTAGTTACATTGCTCTGACTGTAAATATCCTGCCTTGCTTTTTCCAGAGGCCCTCATCCTATTCTGTCTAAGCCCATGATCCCTGTCTCAATGCCATCACCTTAAGGTTTGCAATGTCAACACATGAGTGTGGAAGGGAAGCAAAATTCAGAATATAGCGCAAATGGAATACAACAGGCATAACAAGCATGATATACCAAAAATGAGTAAGATTTATTTCAGGAATGAAAGGTTGATTCAAAAATTATTATAACCTACCATATTAACAAAATAGAGAAGAAAAAGCATATGATATATGGTCATATGAATTGACGCAGTAAAACATTTGAAAAAATTCAATACCATCTCATACTCAGCAAACTAAGAATAGAAAAGAATTTCCTTAATATTATGAAGGCCATGTACAAAATTCCTACAACTAGGTGGAGCCAAGATGGCAGCATGAGTAGGGCAGCAGAAATCTCCTCCCAAAACCATATATATTTTTGAAAATACAACAAATACAACTACTCCTAAAAGAGAGACCCGAAGATACAGTACAACAGCCAGGCTACATCTACATCTGCGAGAACAAGGCGCCTCCCAAAGGGGGTAAGACACAAGCTGCAACCCAGTGGGACCTAAGCACCACCCCCATCCAGCTCTCTGGTGGGAGGAAAGGAGTTGGAGTGGGGAGATAGTGGAAGCCCAGGGCTAAATACCCAGCCCTAGTCATCCGCACAGGGAGCGCAGACACACATTGAGTGGTGTGCTGGATATTAGGGAAGTGGAACAGTAAAATCCTGAGTGGGTCCCCGCAGCCAGCACACATGAGACAAAAGAAAATCAAGTGCTTTTTCAAAGTCTAAAATTGACCGGGGCCTCACAGCAGGAAAGAAACATCCCGGCACACTCAGCCCAACAGCTGGGAAAGCTGGTGAAATTCAGGCTCTCCAGCCCACTGGGACACAGTACAGCTCTGAAGCCCATCACGGTGATAAACAGCCTCCCATCCATTCCCCCTCTAGCATGGCCCTGCCATAGAAGGGGAGCAGCATGAGAGCAGCCACACCCACAGCAATCGCCCAGAGCCTCCTCCACAGACACCAGGCCAGACTCAGAGGCCCTGCCAGCATGCAAAGACACGGGAAGCCAGGAGAGGGCACCAAGGGTCACCATTCTTGCAGGAGAGCACACCCGGCATGCCTGCACCTCCCCGCAGAGCTCTGGACTGGCCTGACAGCTGCCCAACCAAATGCGCTCAGGAAATAAAACCGGAAGTGGCCTGAGAAGGGCAAGGTGACCAGCAAGCAGGAAGGGACTTTGTTCCCCCAGCTAACACATGTGCCAACAGCTCACAACTACCTCTATAGCCATGAAAAGGCAGGAGAATATGATCGAGTCCAGAATCATCCAGACAAACCCAGTGAGGAAGCTAGGGAGATAGATTTAACCAATCTTCCTGAAAAAGAATTCAAAATAAAGGTCATAACCATGCTGATGGAGCTGCAGAGAAATATGCACGAGCTAAAGGATGAAGTTAGGAGGGAGAATACAGAAATAAAATAATCTCTGGAAGGACTTAAGAGCAGACTGGATGAGGTGCAAGAGACCATTAATGGAATAGAAATCAAAGAACAGGAACACAGAGAAGCTGATGCAGAGAGAGATAAAAGGATCTCGAGGAATGAAAGAATACTAAGAGAACTGTGTGACCGATCCAAACAGAACAATATTTGCATTATAGGGGAACCAGAAGAATAAGAGAGAGGAAAGGGGACAGAAAGTGTATTTGAAGAAATAATGGCTGAAAACTTCCCCAAACTGGGAAGGAAATAGTCTCTCAGACCATGGAAGACCACAGAACTCCCAACACAAGGTACCCAAGGACTACAACACCAAGACACATAATAATCAAAATAGCAAAGATCAAAGACAAGGACAGAGTAATAAAGGCAGCCAGACAGAGAAAAAAAGGTCACATACAAAGGAAAATCCATCAGGCTATTATCAGACTTCTCAACAGAAACCATACAGGCCAGAAGAGAATGGCATGATATATTTAATGCAATGAAACAGAACGGCTTTGAACCAAGAATACTGTATCCAGCACAATTATCATTTAAATATGAAGGAGGGATTAAACAATTCCCAGACAAGCAAAAGCTGAGGGAATTTGCCTCAGAGAAACCACCTCTACAGGATATTTTAAAGGGAATGCTCTAGATGGAAGCACTCCGAAAGCTAAACAGATCTTACCAGAGAAAATGAAATCACAGCAAAGAAAGCAGACCAACCAAATACAAACTAAAGGCAAAAAATAATATCAACTAATCACAAAAGCAGTCAAAGGAAACACAAAAGAGCACAGAATGAAAAACATGACATATAAAGTATGGAGGAAGAAGAATAAGAAGGGAGAGAAATAAAGAATCATCAGACTGTTTATAATAGCTTAATAAATGAGTTAAGTTAGACAGTTAGATAGTAAAGAAGCTACCCATGAACCTTTTGTAACCACGAATCTAAAGCCTACAATGTCAATACGTGCATATCTCTCAATAGTAACCCTAAATGTAAATGGACTGAATGCACCAAACAAAAGACCAGAGGGGAAGAATGGATAAAAAAACAAGACCCATCTATATGCTGCTTAAAAGACACTCACCTCAAACCCAAAGAGATGTGCAGACTAAAAGTAAAGGGATGGAAAAAGATATTTCATGCAAACAATAGGGAGAAAAAAAGCAGGTGTTGCAGTACTAGTATCAGACAAAATAGACTTGAAAACAAAGAAAGTAACAAGAGATAAAGAAGGACATTACATAATGATAAAGGTGTGAGTGCAACAAGAGTATATAACCATTATAAATATGTACGCACCCAATACAGGAGCACCTACATATGTGAAACAAATACTAACAGAATTAAAGGAGGATATAGAATGCAATGCATTCATTTAAGGAGACTTCAACACATCACTCACTCCAAAGGACAGATCCACTAGACACAAAATAAGTAAGGACAGAGGAGCACTGAATAACACACTAGAACAAATGGACTTAACAGATATCTACAGAACTCTACACCCAAAAGCAGCAGGATACACATTGTTCTCAAGTGCACATGGAACATTTTCCAGAATAGACCACATACTAGGTCACAAAAAGAACCTCAGTAAATTCAAAAAGATTGAAATACTACCAATCAAATTCTCAGATCACAAAGGTATAAAACAGGAAATAAATTGTACAAAGAATGTGGAAAGGCTAAAAAACACATGGAGGTTAATAACATGCTCCTAAATAATCAATGGATCAATGACCAAATTAAAATAGAGATCAAGCAATATATGGAGACAAAAGAAAACAACAGTACAAAGCCCCAAATTCTGTGGCACGCAGCGAAAGCAGCTCTAAGAGGAAAGTATATAACAACCCAGGCCTATTTAAAGAAGGAAGAACAATCCCAAATGAATAGCCTAAGTCACAATTATGGAAATTGGAAAAAGAAGAACAAATGAAGCACAAAGTCAGGAGAAGGAGAGACATAATAAAGATCACAGAAGAAATGAATAAAATTGAGAAGAATAAAGCAATAGAAAAGATAAATGAGACCAAGAGCTAGTACTTTGAGAAAATAAACAAAATAGATAACCCCCCAGCCAGACTTATTAAGAGAAAAAGAGAATCTACACAAATCAACAGAATCAGAAACTAGAAAGGAAAAATCACTATACACACCGTGGAAGTACAAAGAATCATTAAAGAATACTATGAGAATCTATATGCTAAAAAACTGGAAAACTTAGAAGAAATGGACAACTTACTAGAAAAATACAAACTTCCAAGATTGACCAAGGAAGAAACAGAAAGTCTAAACAGACCAATTATTAGCCACAAAATTGAAGTGGTAATCAAAAAACTGCCCAAGAGGTAAACCCCCAGGCCAGGTGGATTTACCTCAGAATTATATAAGATATACAGAGAAGATATAATACCCATTCTCCTCAAACTTTCCCAAAAAACAGAAGAGGAAGGAATACTCCCAAACTCATTCTAAGAAGCCAACATCACCCTAATATCAAAACCAGGCAAAGACTCCCACCAAAAAAGAAAATTACGGACCAATATCCCTGATGAACATAGATGCAAAAATACTCAACAATATATGAGCAAACCGAATTCAAAAATACATCAAAAGGATCATACACCACAACCAAGAGGGATCCATCCCAGGTATGGAAGGATGGTATATCATTCAAAAATCCATCAACATCATCCAACACATAAACAAAAAGAAGGACAAAAACCACATGATCATCTCCATAGATGCTGAAAAAGCATTCGACAAAAATTCAACATCCATTCATGATAAAAACTCTCAACAAAATGTGTATAGAGGGCAAGTACCTCAACATAATAAAGACCATATATGATAAACCCACAGCCAACATCATACTTAAAAGTGAGAAGCTCAAAGCTTTTCCTCTAAGATCAGGAAGAAGACAGGGATGCCCACTCTCCCCACTGTTATTCAACACAGTACTGGAGGTCCTAGTCACAGCAATCAGACAAAACAAAGAAATACAAGGAATCCAGATTGGTAAAGAGGAAATCAAACTGTCACTATTTGCAGATGACATGATATTGTACATAAGAAACCCTAAAGACACCACTCCAAAACTCCTAGAACTAATATGGATTTCAGCAAAGTTGCAGGATGCAAAATGAGTACACAGAAATCTGTTGCTTTCCTATATACTAACAATGAACTAGCAGAAAGAGAAATCAGGAAAACAATTCCATTCAAAATTACATCAAAAAGAATAAAATATTTAAGAATAAACCTAACGAGGAAGTGAAAGACCTACACTCTGAATACTACAAGACACTCTTAAGAGAAATTAAAGAGGTCACTAACAAATGGAAACTCATCCCATGCTCTTGGCTAGGAAGAATTAATATTGTCAAAATGGCCATCCTGCCTAAAGCATTGCTTCAGGGGCTGAGCACCTCCAGAATAGAGCTTCTGGACAAGAGAGGGCAAGATATACAAACATGAAATGCCAAAGGAACTTTGTCCAGAGTAAAATTATTAATCCAACTCCCGAGAAAGATTTAAATGACATGGACCTCATGACTGTTCCTGAAAGGGAGTTCAAAATAAAAATCATCAACATTCTAATGGAGGTAAGGAAATACGTCCAAGAAATCAGGAATGAATTCAGGTCAAAGACACAATTGTTGAAGAGCATGATAGAGGGATTTAAAAGCAGGTTAAATATGGTGGAGGAGACAACAAATGAAATAGAAACTAGAGAAGAGGAATACAAAGAAGCTGAGGCACAGAGAGAGAAAAGGTTCTCTAAGAATGAAAGAATATTGAGAGAACTGTGTGACCAATCCAAAAGGAACAATATTCTCATTATATTAACACAAGAAGAAGAAGAGAGAGAGAAAGGGATAGAAAGTGTCTTTGAGGAGGTAGTTGCAGAAAACTTCCTGAATCTGGGGAAGGAGATAGTCTCTCAGGCCATGGAGATCCACAGATCACCCAACACAAGGGACCCAAGGAAGACAACACCAAGACACATAGTAATTAAAATGGGAAAGATCAAGGATAAGGACAGACTGTTAAAAGCAGCCAGAGGCAGAAATAAGATCACATACAAAGGAAAGCCCATCAGACTAACAACAGACATCTCAGCAGAAACCTTACAGGCCAGAAGAGAATGGCATGGTGTATTTAATGCCATGAAGCAGAAGGGCCTGGAACCAAGATTGCATTATCTGGCAAGATTAATATTTAAATTTGAAGGATGGTTTAAACAATTTCCACATAAGCAAAAGCTGAGAGAATTTATCACCCACAAACCATATCTAAGTCTATTTTGGAAGGACTGCTATAGATGGAAGTGTTCCTAAGGTTGAATAGCTGTCACCAGAGGGAATAAAACCACAGTAAAGAAAGTAGAACAGCTAATTACTAAATAAGTGAAAATTAAATTAACTATCCCCAAAGTCAATCAAAGGATAGATAAAATGTAGAAAATTTGATACCTAATATATAAAGAAAGAAGGAGGAAGAAAAAGGAGGAGAAATAGAAAAGAACCTTTAGATTGTGTTTGTAACAGCATACTAAGTGAATTAAGTTAGACTCTTATATGGTAAGGCAAGTAACCTAGAACCTTTGGTAACCATGAATATAAAGCCTGAAATGGCAATAAATACATACCTATCGATAATCACAACAAATGTAAATGGAATGAAAGCACCAATCAAAAGATATAGAGTCACTGAATGGATAAAAAAGACAAGAACCATCTATATGCTGCTTACAAGGGACTGACCTCAAACCCAAAGACATGCGCAGACTAAAAGTTAAGGGATGGAAAAAGATATTTCATGCAAACAATAGGGAGAAAAACTCAGGTGTTGCAGTACTAGTATCAGACAAAATAGACTTGAAAACAAAGAAAGTAACAAGAGATAAAGAAGGACATTACATAATGATAAAGGGCTTAGTCCAAAAAGAGGATATAACCATTATAAATATATATGCACCCAACACAGGAGCACCAGCATATGTGAAACAAATACTAACAGAACTAAAGGAGGAAATAGAACGCAATGCATTCATTTTAGAAGACTTCAACACACCATTCACTCCAAAGGACAGAGCCACCAGACAGAAAATAAGTAAGGACACAGAGGCACTGAACAACGCACTAGAACAGATGGACCTAATAGACATCTATAGAACTTTACACCCAAAAGCAACAAGATACACATTCTTCTCAAGTGCACATGAACATACTCCAGAATAGACCACATCTAGGCCACAAAAAGAGCCTCAGTAAATTCAAAAAGAATGAAATTAAAACAACCAACTTTTTAGACCACAAAGGTATAAAACTAGAAATAAATTGTACCAAGAAAGCAAAAAGTCTCACAAACACATGGAGGCTTAACAACACGATTCTAAATAGTCAATGGATCAACGCCCAAATAAAAATGGAGGTTCAGCAATATATGGAAACAAATGACAAGAACATCACAAAGCCCCAACTTCTGTGGGACACAGCAAAAGCAGTCTTAAGCAGAAAGTATATAGCAATTCAGGCATACTTAAAGAAGGAAGAACAATCCCATATGAATAGTCTAATGTGGCAATTATCAAAATTGAAAGATGAAGAGCAAATGAGGCCTAAAGTCAGCAGAAGGAGGGACATAATAAAGATCACAGAAGAAATAAACAAAATTAAGAAGAATAAAACAATAGAAAAACTCAATGAAACCAAGAGCTGGTTCTTTGAGAAAATAAACAAAACAGACAAGCCTCTAGCCAGACTTAGAATCAACACACATCAAGAGGATCAGGAACTAGAAAGGAAACATCACGACGGACCCAACAGAAATACAAAGAATTATTAGAGACTACTACGAAAACTTATTTGCTAAGAAGCTGGAAAACCTAGAAGAAATGGACAACTTCCTAGAAAAATACAACCTTCTAAGACTGACCAAGGAAGAAACACTAAATCTAAACAAACCAATTACCAGCAACGAAATTGAAGTGGTAATAAAAAAACTACCCAAGAAGAAAGCCCCCAGGCCAGATGGACTTACCTCGGAATTTTACCATACATACAGAGAGGATATAATACCCATTCTCCTCAAAGTTTTCCAAAAAGTAGAAGAGGAGGAAATACTCTCAAACTCATTCTATGAAGCCAACATCACCCTAATACCAAAACCAGGCAAAGACCCCACCAAAAAAGAAAATTACAGACCAATATCCCTGATGAACGTAGATGCAAAAGTACTCAACAAAATATTAGCAAACTGAATTCAAGAATACATCAAAATGACCATACATCATGACCAAGTGGGATTCATCCCAGGGATGCAGGGATGATACAACATCTGAAAATCCATCAAAATCATCCACCACATCAACAAAAAGGACAAAAACCACATGATCATGTCCATAGATGATGAGAAAGCATGTGACAAAATTCAACATCCATTCATGATAAAAACTCAAGAAAATGGGTATAGAGGGCATGCACCTCAACATAATAAAGTCCATATATGATATACCAACAGTCAACATCATACTGAACAGTGAAAAGCTGAAATCTTTTCCTCTGAGATCGGGAACAAGACAGGAATGCCCACTCTCCGCACTGTTATTCAACATAGTAGTGGAGGTCCTAGCCACGACAATTAGACAAAACAAAGAAATACAAGGAATCCACATTGGTAAAGAAGAAGTTAAACTGTCACTATTTGCAGATGACATGATATTGTACATAAAAAACCCTAAAGACTCCACTCCAAAACTACTAGAACTGACATCTGAATACAGCAAAGTTGCAGGATACAAAATTAACACACAGAAATCTCTGGTTTTCCTATACACTAACAATGAACTAATGGAAAGAGAAATCAGGAAAACAATTCCATTCACAATTGCATCAAAAATAATAAAATACTTAGGAATAAACCTTACCAAGGAAGTGAAAGACCTATACCCTGAAAACTATAAGAAACTCTTAAGAGAAATTTAAGAGTACACTAACAAATGGAAACTCATCCAATGCTCTTGGCTAGGAAGAATTAATATCATCAAAATGGCCATCGTGCCCAAAGCAATCTACAGATTTGATGCAATCCCTATCAATTTACCAACAACATTCTTCCACGAACTAGAACAAATAGTTCAAAAATTCATATTGAACCACCAAAGACCCTGAATAGCCAAAGCAATCCTGAGAAGGAAGAATAAAGTTTGGGGGGATCTTGCTCCCCAACTTCAAGCTCTATTACAAAGCCACAGTAATCAAGTCAATTTGGTACTGGCACAGGAACTGACCCATAGACCAGTGGAACAGAATAGGGACTCCAAAAATTAACCCAAACATATATGGTCAATTAATATACAATGAAGGAGTCATGGACATACAATGGTGAAATGGTAGCCTCTTTAACAATCGGTGTTGGCAAAACAGGACAGCTGCATGCAAGAGAATGAAACTGGATTATTGTCTATCCCCATACACAAAAGTAAATTCAAAATGAATCAAAGACCTGAGTGTAAGTCATGAAACCATTAAACTCTTAGGAAAAAACATAGGCAAAAATCTCTTCGACATAAACATGAGCAACTTCTTCATGAACATATCTTCCCAGGCAAGAGAAACAAAGCAAAAATGAACAAGTGGGACTATATCAAGCTGAAAAGCTTCTGTATAGCCAAGGACACCATCAGTAAAACAAAAACGTACCCTACAGTATGGGAGAATATATTCATAAATGACAGATCCGATAAAGGGTTGACATCCAAAATATATAAAGAGCTCACACACCTCAACAAAGAAAAATCAAATAATCCAATTAAAAATTGGGCAGAAGAGCTGAACAGACAGTTCTCCAAGGAAGAAATTCATATGGCCAACAGACACATGAAAAGATGCTCCACATAGCTAATTATCAGAGAAATGCAAATTAAAACCACAATGAGATATCACCTCACACCAGTAAGGATTGCCACCATCCAAAAGACAAACAACAACAAATATTGGCGAGGTTGCGAAGAAAGGGGAACCCTCCTACGTTGCTGGTGGGAATGCAAATTAGTTCAACCATTGTGGTAAACAGTATGGAGGTTCCTCAAAAAGCTCAAAATAGAAATACCATTTGACCCCGGATTTCCACTTCTAGGAATTTACCCTAAGAATGCAGCAGCCCAGATTGAAAAAGACAGATGCACCCCTATGTTTATCGCAGCACTATTTACAATAGCCAAGAAATGGAAGCAACCTAAGTGTCCATCAACAGATGAATGGATAAAGAAGAGGTGGTACATATACACAGTTTAGTATTATTCAGCCATAGGAAGAAAACAAATCAGACCATTTGCAACAACTTGGATGGAGCTAGAGGGTATTATGCTCAGTGAAATAAGCCAGGCAGAGAAAGACAAGTACCAAATGATTTCATTCATATGTGGAGTATAAGAACAATGAAAAACTGAAGGAACAAAACAGCAGCAGAATCATAGAACCCAAGAATGGACTAACGGTTACCGAAGGGAAAGGGACTGGGCACATGGGGTGGGAAAGTTGGGATAAGGCATGGAAAAAGAGAAGGGGACTTACGATTAGCATTTATAATGTTGGGGGAGCATATGGAGGGATGTGCAACAAAGAGAGTACAAGTAGTGAGTCTACAGCATCTTACTACTCTGATAGACAGTGACTGTAATGGGGTTTCTGTCAGGGGGGGACTTGGTGAAGGGGGAAGTCTATTAAGCATAATGTTCTTCATGTAATTTTAGATTAATAAAAAAGAAAAACCTTCCCATTTGGAGAAAAGAAATACACATTACATTGAAGAAGAAAAACTGAAAGCAAGTAAAACCAAGAAAAGATACTCAATGTCAACTAAAAAGTTTCTAAAATTAAATAAAATAGTGACAATGTCAAATGCTAGCAATGTTACAGAAATTAGATTAGTCATATATTGCTGGTGGGATTGCAAAATGTTACAAACACTGGAAAACCATTTAGCAGCTTCTTAGAAAACCTAACATGAAATTATCATATGATCCAGCAACTGAAGGCTTGGCATTTATCCTGAAGACATGGAAACTTATGTTCATACACAAGTCTTTACCTGCATGTTCAAAGAAGATTGATTCAATACAGTCATAAAATGACAACAACTTAGATAGTGTATAGTGGGGTGAATGGTTAAACAAACTGTAGTAATTCCATCTCATAGAATATAGGATATTTAGCAATAAAAAGAAACAAACTATTGATACACACAATTTGAGTGAATCTCCAAGAAACTATGCTAGGTGAGAAAAGACAACCACCAAAAGTTATATATTTTATTATTCCATCTATTTAACATTTTCAAATGGTAATATTATAGAGATGTGAAACTTATAGTAATGGGGAACAGATTTGTGGTTTCCAGGTGTTAGGGTGGAGGAGTGGAGAGGAAATTGGGTGTCATTATTAAATTACAACAGAAAGGATAATTGTAATGACATTCTGCTCTGCATTGTGACTCTGGTGTTGGTCATGCAAATATATACATGTGATAAACTGCATAGGAAACACAAATGCATGTCTATGCAAAACTAATGAAGCCTAAGTAAGGTAGATGGATTTTTATCAATGTTGATATTCTGCTAGTGATCTTCTGACATATGGTGTATAAGATATTGAAAATGGGAAGGGAACTATTATATATATCTGGCTCCATGATCACTGTGGCTGCTGCCTAGAGGATGACTCTTAATAACCTGTCTATGGATGCCAAGAAAAATTGTGTTCCTTGTCCCATGAGACTATAATAATCAGTGTCACTCAGAAAGGAGTTAATCCCCATGTCTAGCACTCCAATATTTGTGATTACTTCTGGGAACACTGCTACATTCCCTGGCTGTGGTGACCAGTGTGGTTGCACTCATGGATCCCAGAGGACTGTAAACAAGTAGGGTAATAATTCATACAGCTACTAGCCCAGGACACAACAAGAGGCATCAATCACAGAATTAATCTTTCTGTGAAAGAAGCCTATTAGCTAATCATCATGACTATGGTCTGAGAAGCAAACTTCTAAATAAACATGCAGCTAGGAGCTGTCTATAACCTTTTTCAGAGACCTAGGAGGGCAAGCACCATCTTTATGCCCACCCTCTGCAATGCTCCAGAGCAGGTATCTCCTGAAAGGTGTGTTAGAAAGCATCTGTAGCATGGATTTTGTCTGGTGTCCAGTTTCTCAGCTTGGTCCAGGGGATACCCCTTGATTGCCTGGCCCTCTTGGCTGGGGGTTACTTGAATTGCTTTGTCCCACAGGACTATGGAAATTGAGATGGTTTTTGGCAGTCTAACACACAGGACATTGCAGAGAGATGACTGAGACATGTACCTAGTCTTAGGTGAACAGGCCTCTTTGTTTGACCTGGGTTTTAGCTTGAGGGTTAAGTTTCAGACCTGACACACATTTAGTGCCCTACAGAATGGCTTTCAAGGAACATAGGCTATGGCTGCCACGTTGTGTTCTCCCTCTGCCTTGCTTGAGTTTGTAAGTATCACCCAGAAAAGAGCTTATACACTCATTTGGAGGCACAATTTTTGCTAGTGCCACCCAAAGGACACCTTCATATCATTGAATTCTGGTGGCCAGCAGGGATTATACTTGTAAGCAACAGCACTGTATATGTTTACATAATATTAAAAATTGATAACTGAGGATCTGGTTTCCAGTCAGCCTGAATCTAGGTGCTAAAATATTCCCCTTTGCGGCACTGATAGGTATTGGTATACGCTCAAGTACTAGGAGCTATTAAAAACATAATAGTTAAGGAGGGGCGGAAGATGGCAGCATAAGTAGAGCAGCAGAAATCTCCTCCCAAAACAACATATATCTATGAAAATATAACAAAGACAACCCTTCCTAGAATAAAGACCAGAGGACACAGGACTATATCCAGACCACATCCGCACCTGAGAGAATCCAGCGCCTCGCGAAGGGGGAGAGGAGGGCCACAAACAAACAAGAAAGGAAGTCCTTCAAGCCATCACTCGTCCCAGCTCTGCAAACTATTCCTATCACCATGAAAAGGCAAAGCTACATGCAGACAAAGATCACAGAGACAACACCAGAGAAGGAGACAGACCTAACCAGTCTTCCTGAAAAAGAATTCAAAATAAGAATCATAAACATGCTGACAGAGATGCAGAGAAATACGCAACAGAAATGGGATGAAGTCCGGAGGGAGATCACAGATGCCAGAAAGGAGATCGCAGAAATGAAACAAACTCTGGAAGGGTTTATAAGCAGAATGGATAGAATGCAAGAGGCCATCGATGGAATTGAAATCAGAGAACAGGAACGCATAGAAGCTGACATAGAGAGAGACAAAAGGATCTCCAGGAATGAAACAATATTAAGAGAACTGTGTGACCAATCCAAAAGGAACAATATCCGTATTATAGGGGTCCCAGAAGAAGAAGAGAGAGGAAAAGAGATGGAAAGTATCTTAGAAGAAATAATTGCTGAAAACTTCGCCAAACTGGGGGAGGAAATAATCGAACAGACCACGGAAATACACAGGACCCCCAACAGAAAGGATCCAAGAAGGACAACACCAAGACATATAATAATTAAAATGGCAAAGATCAAGGACAAGGAAAGAGTGTTAAAGGCAGCTAGAGAGAAAAAGGTCACCTATAAAGGGAAACCCATCAGGCTAACGTCAGATTTCTCAACAGAATCCCTACAGGCCAGAAGAGAATGGCATGATATATTTAATACAATGAAACAGAAGGGCCTTGAACCAAGGATACTGTATCCAGCACGACTATCATTCAAATATGATGGTGGGATTAAACAATTCCCAGACAAACAAAAGCTGAGGGAATTTGCTTTCCACAAACCACATTTACAGAACATCTTACAGGGACTGCTCTAGATGGGACCACTCCTAGAAAGAGTACAGCAAAAAACACCCAACATATGAAGAATCAAGGAGGAGGAACAAGAAGGGAGAGAAGAAAAGAATCTCCAGACAGTGTATATAACAGCTCAATAAGCGAGCTAAGTTAGGAAGTAAGGTACTAAAGAGGCTAACCTTGAAACTTTGGTAACCACGAATTTAAAGCCTGCAATGGCAATAAGTACATATCTTTCAATAGTCACCCTAAATGTTAATGGGTTGAATGCACCAATCAAAAGACACAGATTAACAGAATGGATAAAAAAGCAAGACCCATCTATATGCTGCTTACAAGAAACTCACCTCAAATCCAAAGACATGCACAGAGTAAAAGTCAAGGGATGGAAAAACATGTTTCAAGCAAACAACAGTGAGAAGAAAGCAGGGGTTGCAGTACTAATATCAGACAAAATAGACTTCAAAACAAAGAAAGTAACAAGAGATAAAGAAGGACACTACATAATGATAAAGGGCTCAGTCCAACAAGAGGATATAACCATTCTAAATATATATACACCCAACACAGGAGCACCAGCATATGTGAAACAAATACTAACAGAACTAAAGGGGGATATAGACTGCAATGCATTCATTCTAGGAGACTTCAACACACCACTCACCCCAAAGGATAGATCCACTGGGCAGAAAATAAGTAAGGACACGGAAGCACTGAACAACACAGTAGAGCAGATGGACCTAATAGACATCTATAGAACTCTACATCCAAAAGCAACAGGATATACATTCTTCTCAAGTGCACATGGAACATTCTCCAGAATAGACCACATACTAGGCCACAAAAAGAGCCTCAGAAAATTCCAAAAGATTGAAATCCTACCAACCAACTTTTCAGACCACAAAGGCATAAAACTAGAAATAAACTGTACAAAGAAAGCAAAGAGGCTCACAAACACATGGAGGCTTAACAACACGCTCCTAAATAATCAATGGATCAATGACCAAATCAAAATGGAGATCCAGCAATATATGGAAAAAATGACATCAACAACATTAAGCCCCAGCTTCTGTGGGACACAGCAAAAGCAGTCTTAAGAGGAAAGTATATAGCAATCCAAGCATATTTAAAAAAGGAAGAGCAATCCCAAATGAAGTCACAATTATCGAAATTGGAAAAAGAAGAACAGATGATGCCTAAGGTCAGCAGAATGAGGGACATAATAAAGATCAGAGAAGAAATAAATAAAATTGAGAAGAATAAAACAATAGCAAAAATCAATGAAACCAAGTGCTGGTTCTTCGAGAAAATAAACAAAATAGATAAGCCTCTAGCCAGACTTATTAAGAGGAAAAGAGAGTCAACTCAAATCAACCATATCAGAAACGAGAAAGGAAAAATCACGATGGACCCCACAGAAATACAAAGAATTATTAGAGAATACTATGAAAACCAATGTGCTAACAAGCTGGAAACCTAGGAGAAATGGACAACTTCCTAGAAAAATAAAACCTTCCACAACTGACCCAGAAAGAAACAGAAAACCTAAACAGACCAACTACCAGCAACGAAATTGAAGCGGTAATCAAAAAACTACCAAAAAACAAAACCCCCGGGCCAGATGGATTCCCCTCAGAATTTTACCAGACATACAGGGAAGACATAATACCCATTCTCCTTAGAGGTTTCCAAAAAATAGAGGAGGAGGGGATACTCCCAAACTCATTCTATGAAGCTAACTTCACCCTAAAACCAAAACCAGGCAAAGACCCCACCAAAAAAGAAAACTACAGACCAATATCCCTGATGAACGTAGATGCAAAAATACTCAACAAAATATTAGCAAACCGAATTCAAAAATACATCAAAAGGATCATACACCATGACCAAGTGGGATACATCCCAGGGATGCAAGGATGGTACAACATTCGAAAGTCCATCAACATCATCCTCCACATCAACAAAAAGAAAGACAAAAACCACATGATCATCACCATAGATGCTGAAAAAGCATTTGACAAAGTTCAACATCCATTCATGATAAAAACTCTCAGCAAAATGGGAATAGAGGACAAGTACCTCAACATAATAAAGGCCATCTATGATAAACCCACAGCCAACATTATATTGAACAGCGAAAAGCTGAAAGCATTTCCTCTGAGATCGGGAACTAGAAAGGGATGCCCACTCTCTCCACTGTTATTTAACATAGTACTGGATGTCCTAGCCACGGCAATGAGACAAACAAAGAAATACAAGGAATCCAGATTGGTAAAGAAGAAGTTAAACTGTCACTATTTGCAGATGACATGATACTGTACATAAAAAAAACTAAAGACTCCTCCCCAAAACTATTACAACTGATATTAGAATACAGCAAAGTTGCAGGATACAAAATCAATGCACAGAAATCTGTGGCTTTCCTATACACTAACAATGAACCAACAGAAAGAGAAATCAGGAAAACAACTCCATTCACAATTGCATCAAAAAAAATAAAATACCTAGGAATAAACCTAACCAAAGAAGTGAAAGACTTATATTCTGAAAACTACAAGTCACTCTTAAGAGAAATTAAAGGGGACACTAACAGATGGAAACTCATCCCATGCTCGTGGCTAGGAAGAATTAATATCGTCAAAATGGCCATCCTGCCCAAAGCAATATACAGATTTGATGCAATCCCTATGAAACTACCAGCAACATTCTTCAATGAACTGGAACAAATAATTCAAAAATTCATATGGAAACAACAAAGACCCCGAATAGCCAAAGCAATCCTGAGAAAGAAGAATAAAGTAGGGGGGATCTCACTCACCAACTTCAAGCTCTACTATAAATCCATAGTAATCAAGACAATTTGGTACTGGCACAAGAGCAGAGCCACAGACCAATGGAACAGACTAGACAATACAGACATTAACCCAGACATATATGGTCAATTAATATTTGATAAAGGAGCCATGGACATACAATGGGGAAATGACAGTCTCTTCAACAGGTGGTGCTGGCAAAACTGGAAAGCTACATGTAGGAGAATGAAACTGGACCATTGTCTAACCCCATATACAAAAGTAAACTCAAAATGGATCAAAGACCTGAATGTAAATCATGAAACCATTAAACTCTTGGAAGAAAACATAGGCAAAAACCTCTTAGACATAAACATGAGTGACTTCTTCTTGAACATATCTCCCCGGGCAAGGAAAACAACAGCAAAAATGAACAAGTGGGACTATATTAAGCTGAAAAGCTTCTGTACGGCAAAAGACACCATCAATAGAACAAAAAGGATCCCTACAGTATGGGATAATATATTTGAAAATGACACATCCTATAAAGGCTTGACGTCCAGTATATATAAAGAGCTCACACGCCTCAACAAACAAAAAACAAATAACCCAATTAAAAAATGGGCAGAGGAGCTGAACAGACAGGTCTCCAAGATAGAAATACAGATGGCCAACAGACACATGAAAAGATGCTCCACATCGCTAATTATCAGAGAAATGCAAATTAAAACTACAATGAGGTATCACCTCACACCAGTAAGGATGGCTGCCATCCAAAAGACAAACAACAACAAATGTTGGCAAGGCTGTGGAGAAAGGGGAACCCTCCTACACTGCTGATGGGAATGTAAGTTAGTTCAACCATTGTGGAAAGCAGTACGGAGGTACATCAAAATGCTCAAAACAGACTTACCATTTGACCCAGGAATTCCACTCCTAGGAATTTACCCTAAGAATGCAGCAATCATGTATGAGAAAGATCAGTGCACCCCTATGTTTATCGCAGCACTATTTACAATAGTCAAGAATTGGAAGCAACCTTAATGTCCATCGATAGATGAATGGATAAAGAAGATGTGGTATTTATGCACAATGGAATACTACTCAGCCATAAGAAAAGGGCAAATCCAATCATTTGCAGCAACATGGATGGAGCTGGAGGGTATTATGCTCAGTGAAACAAGCCAAGCAGAGAAAGAGAAATATTAAATGATTTCACTTATCTGTGGAATATAAGAACAAAGGAAAAACTGAAGGAACAAAACAGCAGCAGAATCACAGAACTCAAGAATGGACTAACAGGTACCAAAGGGAAAGGGACTGGGGAGGATGGGTGTGTAGGGAGGGATAAGGGGTGGGGAGAAGTAGGGGGGTATTAAGATTAACATGCATGGGTGGGTAGGAGAAAAGGGAGGGCTGCACAACACAGAGAAGGCAAGTAGTGATTCTACAACATTTTACTATGCTGATGGACAGTGACTGTAAAGGGGTTTATAGGGGAGACCTGGTATAGGGGAGAGCCTAGTAAACATAATATTCATCATATAAGGGTAGATTATTGATACCAAAAAACAAAACAAAACAAAACAAAACAAAAAAGGGCCGTTCCTGTGTAAAACCTCCAATGAGTTCTACACAAGGGTATAAAGGGCACATAAAAGTGTAGGCAAAGGGTCTGTTTGCGTTTATACAGAAGATCAAAGCCTAATTGGGCTACCCTTAAAATGAACTAAGATACGATATGAAAGAGAACTTCCAACATCAGCACTCTCTGGAAGACTCATGCCAGAAGATGATCATCAAAAAACCCCAACAAAGATCCACGCACTGCTACAGCTGTAGATGCACTCATCCCACCAGCTCCTGGACTTGCTGTGGGAATGAAGAAGGAGATATCTAAGCTGGCCTGTGCATACAGTTAAACAACAAATTTGACTGGATCTATACTGTTGGAACTCAACCAAGAATTAGGAGAAGTGTAAATTGTAGCACTCCAAAATCTTACAACTACAGACTATTTACTGTTAAAAGAACATAAGGGATGTGAACATTCCCCAGGAATGGGTTATTTTTATTTGTCTGATTTCTCTCAGACTGTTCAAGTTCAGTTGGACAATATCCACTATATCATAGATAAGTTTTCACAAATGCCTAAGGAGCCTAACTGGTTTTCTTGGTTTCACTGGAGATGGCTGGTAATTACAGATATGCTTTGGTTATGTAACTATACTCCTATTATATTAATGTGTGTGCGCAATTTAAGTAGTAGCTTAAAACCTATACATGCTGAAGTTACTCTACAAGAAGATATGTCAAAGAAATAATCAATCTTCCCATGTTTTCTGCCGCCTACTACTTCTATAGCTTTTCTTCTTCCTTCCTAATTACAACCCTTAAATAGAATTCGTGCCTCATATCAAATTTACCGAGTATCATAACTCTTCCAAGTGGTAAAGATACCTCAAGACAAATGCTGGGCATAGAAGCTACAGGGCATAAATATGCAAGGAAATAAAAAGCTAACCATTTCAAACAATAAGGCTTCTCTCTCACTTACCAACTTTACATTTCCCTGTATGGCCCCAGAAGATGAATGGTTATCCAGAGACGGGTAAGTTTCCTCAAGGGAGGAACAACCTGTTATAGGCACAGTCGCAGGGGGGTCATCAGGTGAGAAATTGTGGATCAACAGAGGTGAGGCTTAGAACCTCACCCCCCCGTTCTGAGAGAAATCTTCTGCATACGTGGATGTTTTATTGCCCTTGTCTAGCTTGGATTAACACATAGTCTACAGGCACACACCTGATCATCTACATTTGCTCTCTTACAACACTAAACGATGTTTTCTACCTTTATCTTGTATCTACCTACCACTTCAGCATTTTATTAAAAATAATAATAATAAAGAGAGAAATGTGGTATCCACATATAAATCAAGTATAAAAACCAAATGAGTATTCATATTTGAACTGACTGTTTATAGTTCATAATGCATGAGCAAAACCGAAAGTTTCTGTGATGACTGCCCTTGTACTGTTCACTATGTAACTTATTCATTATGTAAGAATTTGTTCACCATGGAAGAACTTGTTTGTTATGCCTCAGAAGATTGGAGACTGATGAAAATTAGGCTTGGGGTGGATTAATGATTGTGAATTGAGCATTGACTCCCCTCTACAGAATTTTATTGTCGTTAACAACCATTTGATCAAGAAATATTAGATGCCCTCACAAAAAAAAAAAAGACAGACTTCCAACGGTAAAATAAATAAGTAACCGGGATGTAATGTATAGCATAAGGAATATAGTCAAGTTATTGTAACAGCTTGGTAGGGTGATAGCTGGAACCTAGAATTATGTATATAAATGTTTTATCACTGTGTTGTACACTTGAAACTAATGTAATGTAATACTGTGCGTCAACTACCCTTCAATAAAAAAAAATTATCTTAAAAAACAAAACAAACAAAAAACAAAAAACAAAAAAAACATAATAGTTTGCTTGCATAAGCATGATGGTTTGAAAGACAACCAAGAGCTGAAGGTAGATTGAATGACAAGTTTCAACTCCTACATGAGGCCACTCTTCAGGACTGTAAGAGGTGCTTGTTTCACCTAATGTATAGAAACCAACACAGAGTCATGCAAAATAAAGAAACAGAGGAATGTGATCCAGATTAAAGAATAAAATAAAAGCTATTAAACAAGAAATGGAGATAATTAATTTACCTGAAAAAGAGTTCAAATAAATGGTCATAAAGGAGCTCACCAAACTGGGCAGAAGAATGGATGAACCAAAAGAAAACTTCAACAAAACAATAGAGAATCTGAGAAAGAACCAAACAGAAGTCACAGAGTTGAAAAATACAAAAACTGAACTGAAAAATATATTAGGGGTGTACAAAAACAGACTATAAAGAGCAGAAGAGACAATCAGTAAATTCAAAGACAAGGTAGTGGAACTGACCAATGAAAGCAGCAAAATGAAGAATGAATGAAAAAAAAGTGAAGGCAGCTTAAGGAACTTATGGGACAATAGACAAACATTTATACCATAGGGCTCCCAGAAGATGAGATAGAAAGGGTCAGAGATCTTTTTTTTTTTTATTTTAATAATTATTTTTTATTGAAGGGTAGTTGACACACAGTATTACATTACATGAGTTTCAAGTGTACAACACAGTGGTAGAACATTTATATACATAATTCTAGGTTCCAGCTATCACCCTACCAGGCTGTTACAATATCTTGACTATATTCCTTATGCTATACATTACATCCCGGTTACTAATTTATTTTACCATTGGAAGTCTGTCCTTTTTTTTTTTTTTTTTTTTTTTTTTTTTTGTGAGGGCATCTCTCATATTTATTGATCAAATGGTTGTTAACGACAATAAAATTCTGTATAGGGGAGTCAATGCTCAATGCACAATCATTATTCCACCCCAAGCCTAATTTTTGTCAGTCTCCAATCTTCTGAGGCATAACAAACAAGTTTTTACATGTAGAAAAAATTCTTACATAATGAATAAGTTACATAGTGAACAGTACAAGGGCAGTCATCACAGAAACTTTCGGTTTTGCTCATACATTATGAACTATAAACAGTCAGTTCAAATATGAATACTGATTTGGTTTTTATACTTGATTTATATGTGGATACCACATTTCTCTCTTTATTATTATTATTTTTAATAAAATTCTGAAGTGGTAGGTAGATACAAGATAAAGGTAGAAAACATCGTTTAGTGTTGTAAGAGAGCACATGTAGATGATCAGGTGTGTGCCTGTAGACTATGTGTTAATCCAAGCTAGACCAGGGCAATAAAACATCCACGTATGCAGAACATTTCTCTCAGAACAGGGGGGTGAGGTTCTAAGCCTCACCTCTGTTGATCCCCAATTTCTCACCTGATGGCCCCCCTGCGACTGTGCCTGTCTTAGGTTGTTCCTCCCTTGAGGAATCTTACCCGTCTCTGGCTAACCAGTCATCTTCCGGGGCCATACAGGGAAATGTGAAGTTGGTAAGTGAGAGAGAAGCCTTATTGTTTGAAAAAGTTAGCTTTTTACTTCTTTGCATATTTATGCCCTGTGGCTTCTATGCCCAGCATTTGTCTTGAGGTAACTTTACCACTTGGAAGAATTATGATACTCGGTAAATTTGATATGAGGCACGAATTCTATTTAAGGGTTGTAATTAGGAAGGAAGAAGAAAAGCTATAGAAGTAGCAGGCGGAAGAAAACATGGGAAGATTGATTATTTCTTTGATATATCTTCTTGTAGAGTAACTTCAGCATGTATAGGTTTTAAGCTACTACTTAAATTGCACACACACATTAACATAATAGGAGTATAGTTACATAACCAAAGCATATCTGTAATTACCAGCCATCTGCAGTGAAACCAAGAAAACCAGTTAGGCACCTTAGGCATTTGTGAAAACTTATCTATGATATGGTGGATATTGTCCAAATGAACTTGAACAGTCTGAGAGAAATCAGACAAATTAAAACAACCCATTCCTGGGGACTGTTCACATGCCATATGTTCTTTTAACAATAAATAGTTTGTAGTTGTAAGACTTTGGAGCGCTACAATTTGCACTTCTCCAAATTCTTGGTTGAGTTCCAACAGTATAGATCCAGTCCAATTTTGTTGTTTTACTGTATGCACAGGCCAGCTTAGATATCTCCTTCCTCATTCCCATGGCAGGTCCAGGAACTGGTGGGATGAGTGCATCTACAGCTGTAGCAGTGCGTGGATCTTTGTTGGGGTTTTTTGATGATCATCTTCTGGCATGAGTCTTCCAGAGGGTGCAGATGTTGGAAGTTCTTTTTCATATCATATCTTAGTTCATTTTCGGGGTATCCCAATTAGGCTTTGATCCTCTGTATAAACACAAACAGACCCTTTGCCTACACTTTTATATGCCCTTTATACCCTTGTGTAGAACTCGGTGGAGGTTACCACACAGGAACTGCCCTTTTTTTTTTTTTTTTTTTTTTTGCTATCACTAATCTACACTTACATGACGAATATTATGTTTACTAGGCTCTCCCCTATACCAGGTCTCCCCTATAAACCCCTTTACAGTCACTGTCCATCAGCATAGCAAAATGTTGTAGAATCACTACTTGCCTTCTCTGTGTTGTACAGCCCTCCCTTTTCTCCTACCCCCCCATGCATGTTAATCTTAATACCCCCCTACTTCTCCCCCCCTTATCCCTCCCTACCCACCCATCCTCCCCAGTCCCTTTCCCTTTGGTACCTGTTAGTCCATTCTTGAGTTCTGTGATTCTGCTGCTGTTTTGTTCCTTCAGTTTTTCCTTTGTTCTTATATTCCACAGATAAGTGAAATCATTTGGTATTTCTCTTTCTCCGCTTGGCTTGTTTCACTGAGCATAATCAGAGATCTTATTTGAAGGAATGGTGACTGAAAATCTCTAATCTGTGAAAAGGCACAGACATATCCAGACCCAGGAATCACAGAAAGCCACAAATAAGAGGAACCAAAGAGACCCACACTGAGACATCTTATATTTAAAATATCAAAATTTAAAGACAAAGGAATACCAAAAATGGCAAGAGAAAATAATTTGTTAAGAACAAGGTAGCCCCCACAATAATATCAGTAGAATTATTTTAATAGAAACTTTGCATTCAAAAAGGGAGTGGCGTACTATATTCAAAGCACTGAAGGAAAAAAAAATCTTACAAGGAATACTTAAACCAGCAAACTAATCATTCAGAAGCAAATGACAGGTAAAGTTTTCCAGCTAAGCAAAAGCTAAAAGTATTTATCACCACTAAACTGGCCTTACATGAAATGTCAATGGTATATCTTTAAGCTGAAAAGAAAGGGTGCTGATTAGTAACAATGATACATATGAAGCATAAGTCTTACTAAAATGATAAATATATAATAAAGGTAGTAGATTAATAACTTATAAAGGCAGTATGAAGGGTTAAAGACAAATGTAGTAAAAATAACTATGGTAATAATTAAGGGATACACAGGATGCAAATATGTAAAATATGACAACAAAACAAAATGTGGGAGAGAAAGTCATAATTTTGTGGTTAAAATGGAAACAAATTTAGGTTGTAATAAAAACCTATATTAAATACACAAAAGATAAATAAAAATGAATATAAGCATACCACTAAAGAAAGTAATGAAACAAAAGAAGAGACCAAGAGAAGCAAGGAATAGGGAGGAATTACAAAAACAGCCAGAACTGTGAACTAAATTGCAATAAACACATATATATCAATAATTACTTTAAATATAAAAGGACTACATTATCCAATCAAAAGACATAAAGTGGCTGAATGAAAAAAAAGAAAACCCATGTATATGATGCTTACAAGACACCTGCATTAGATATAAAGAGAGACTGATAGTGAGAGTAATGGAAAAAAATATTTAATGCAAATGGAAACCAAAAGTAAGCTGGAATAACTTATACTAATATTAGACAAAATGGAATTTAAAACAAATGTAAAAAGACAGAGGAAGCTGTTATGTAAAGGTAAAGGCTCAACAAAATAATAAAATATAACATTTGCAAATATTTAAGCATCCATTATAGGTGCAAGTAAATATAGAAATCAAATATTAACAAACCTAAAGGAAGAAATAGAGAGTACAATACAGTAGCAAATATTAACAAACCTAAAGGAGGAAATAGTACAATACACCAGCAAATATTAACAAACCTAACAGGAGAAATATCAATATATCAATAGTAGGGGACTTTGATAACCTACTTACATCAATGGGTAGATAATCAAGAGATAAAGTCAATAAGGAAACATTGGACTTAAGAATAAATCAGAGAAATTTAAAAAATGCCTTGAGACAAATGAAAATGAAAGTATAATACACCAAAATTTATTAGGTATAACAAATGTAGTTATGAGAAATTCATAGTGATAAATGCCTACCTCAAGGAAGAAGAAAAGTCTCAAATAAACAAGAGAGCAGTACAACACAAGGAACTAGAAAAAGAGGAACAAATGAAGCTCAAAAGTAGTAGAAAGAGGGAGATAACAAAGTTAAGAGAAGAAGGAGATTCAAGATGGTGGCATGAGAGGTGACACAGAGAAT
Source organism: Manis pentadactyla (assembly GCF_030020395.1). Lineage (NCBI taxonomy): Eukaryota > Metazoa > Chordata > Mammalia > Pholidota > Manidae > Manis > Manis pentadactyla. The sequence goes on from NC_080038.1 coordinate 73,997,769, forward strand.
TCCTCCCAAATACATGGTCAATTAGTATATGATAAAGGAAGCATGGATATACAATGGGGAAATGACAGCCACTTCAACAGCTGGTGTTGTCAAAACTGGACAGCTACATACAAGAGAATGAAACTGGATTATTGTTTAACCCCATACACAAAAGTAAACTCAAAATGGATAAAAGACTTGAATGTCGGTCATGAAACCATAAAACTCTTAGAAGACAACCTAGGAAAACATCTACTGAATATAAGCATGAGCAACTTCTTCCTGACTGCATTTCCTTGAGAAAGGGAAACAAAAGCAAAAATCAACTCATGGGACTACATCAAGCTAAAGAGTTTCTGTGCAGCAAAGGACACCATCAACAGAACAAAAAGGCATCGTACAGTATGGCAGAATATATTCATAAATGACAGATCTGATAAAGAGTTGACATCCAAAATATATAAAGAGCTCATGCACCTCAACAAACAAAAAGCAAATAATCCAATGAAAAAATGGTCAGAGGAACTGAACAGACAGTTCTCCAAAGAGGAAATTAAGATGGTCAACAAACACATGAAAAGATGCTCCACATCACTAGTCATCAGAGAAATGAAAATTAAAACCACAATGAGATATCACCTCACACCAGTAAGGATGGCCACCATCCAAAAGACAAACAACAACACATGTTGGCAAGGATGTGGAGAAAGGGGGCCCCTCCTACACTGCTGGTGGGAATGTAAATTAGTTCAACCATTGTGGAAAGCAGTATGGGGATTCCTCAAAAAACTCAAAATAGAAATACCATTAGACCCAGAAATTCCACTCCAAGGAACTTACCCTAAGAATGCAGCAGCCTAGTTTGAAAAAGACAGATGCACCCCCATGTTTACTGCAGTACTATTTACAATAGCCAAGAAATGGAAACAACCTAAGTGTCATTCAGTAAATGAATGGATAAAGAAGATGTGGTAAATATACACAATGGAATATTATTCATCCATAAGAGGAAAACAAATCCTAACATTTGCAACAATATGGATGGAGCTAGAGGGCATTATGCTCAGTGAAAGAAGCCAGGCAGAGAAAGACAATTATCAAATGATTTCACTTATCTGTGGAGTATAAGAACAAAGAAAAATCTGAAGTAGCAAAACAGCAGCAAACTCACAGAACCTAAGAATGGACTAACACTTAACAAAGGGAAAGGGACTGGGGAGGATGGGTGGGAAGGGTGGGATAAGGGGGGTGGTAAGAAAGGGGGCATTACGATTAGCATGCATTATGTGTGTGGGTGGGCATGGGGAGAGCTGTACAAAGAGAAGACAATTAGTGATTCTACAGCATCTTACTATGCTGATGGACAGTGACTTCAATGGGGTATGTGGGGGGAACTTGGTGATGATGGGGAGAGTTTAGTAAACATAATGTTCCTCATGTAATTGTAGATTAATGATACCAAAAAAAATCAACAAGTGGGACTATATCAAACTAAAAACTTCTGTACAGCAAAGTACACCATCAGTAGAACATAAAGACATCCTACAGTATGGGAGAATATATTCATGAATGATGTATCTGATAAGGGGTTGCTATCCAAATTATATAAAGAGTTCATGTACCTCAAAAACCAAAAAGCAAATAAACTGAGTAACAAGTGTGCAAGTATCTGAACAGACACTTCTCCAAAGAAGAAATTCAGATGGCCAACAGCACATGAAAAGATGTTCCACATCACTAATCATTAGAGAAATGCTAATTAAAACCACAATGAGATATCATCTGATACCGGTTAGGATAGCCAACATCTAAAAGATAAATGACAGCAAATGTTGGTGAAGATGTGGAGAAAGGGGAAGCCTCATACACTGCTGGTGGAAATTTAAATTAGTTCAACCATTGTGGAAAGCAGTGTGGAGGCTCCTTAAAAAACTAAAAATAGAAATACCATTTGACCCAGGAATTCCCCTTCTAGGAATTTACCCTAAGAATGGAGGAGCCCAATTTGAAAAAGACATATGCATCCCTATGTTTATCATAGCACTATTTACAAGGCCAAGAAATGGAAACAATGTAAGTATCCATCAGTAGATGAATGGATAAAGAAGAGGTGATACATATACACAATGGAATATTATTCAGACATAAGAAGAAAACAAATCCTACCATTTGGGACAACATGGATCATGCTAGAGGGTATTATGCTCAGCGAAGTACACCAGACAGAGAAAGACAAGTACCAAATGATTTCACTCATCTGTGGAGCATTAAACAAAGCCAAAACTGAAGTAACAAAACAACAGCAGACTCAGAGAACCCAAGAATGGACTCACTGTTACCAAAGGGAAAGGGATTGGGGAGGATGGGTTGGAAGGGAGGGATAAGGGGGAAGAAGGTGCATTATGATTCACATATATAATGTGTGGGGTTCATGGGAAAGGCAGTATAACACAGAGAAAACAAGTAGTGATTCTATAGCATCTTACTACGGTGATGGACAGTGACTGTAATGGGGTGTGTGGTGGGAACTTGATGATAGGGGGAGTCTAGTAACTTTACATGTTGTTCATGTACATAATTGTACATTAATGACAGCAAAATAAAAAATAAAAATAAAAATCTCAAAGTTTAGAGAAGAAATAAATGAAATACAGAACTAAAGAAAAAATAGTTAAACTTCAATGAAACTAACAGCTTACTCTTTGAAAAGAAAAACAAATTAATAAAACCATCTAGACTCACCATGAAAGCAAAACAAAGGAATAAAATAAAATCAGAATTTAAAGAAAGTATGTAACACTGACACCACAGGAAAACAGGATCATCAGAGACTACTATGGACAATTATAAGCCAGCTAACTGAAAAACCTTGAAGAAATTGATAAATCCTGGAAACATACAACCAAACAAGACTGAATCATAATGAAAACAAAATCTAAACAGACATTAGTAATGAGACTGAATCACTATCAACAAACCTCCCCCAACAAACAAAAGTCCAAAATTAGATGTTTTCACTTGTGAATTCTACCAAACATTCAAATAACTAATACCAATCTTCTCAAATTCTTCCAAAAATTAGAAGAGAAATAAACTCTTCCAAACTCCTTCATGAGGACATAATTACTCTAATATGTAAAACAAATAAAATTACAGTCCAATTTCCCTGATGATTATAGAAGCAAAAATCCCTAACAAAATATTAGCACATTCAATTCCATAATATATTAGAAGGATCCGACATAATAAAGTGAGATTTGTTCAAGGGATACAAGGATGGTTCAACATCAAATTAGTCTATGTAGTACACCACATATTTAAAGTGAATGATAAAATTATATGATCATATCAATAGACACAGAAAAAGCATTTGACAAAATTCAACATTCATTTATGATTAAAAAATTATATTCAAAGTTGGTATAGAGAGAATGTACCCAAATATATTTAAGACCATATATGGCAAGCACACATATAACACAGTACTCAATGATTAAAAGATGAAAGCATCTTCTCTAATGTCAGGAAAAATATAAGGATGTCCACTCTCACAAATTCAATAAAGTTTTAGGATTAAAATTAACACAAAAATCTATTGTGTTTCTATAAAATGAGAAAATAACAGAGGCACTTTAAAAAGTCCCCTTTACAATTGCATCAAAATAACAATATACCAAGGAATAAATTTAACCAATGAGTTGAAAGATGTATATATTGAAAATTACATGATATTAATGAAACAAATAGAAGATACAAATAAGTGGAAAGCTATTTCATGCTCATGGATTGGAAGAATTAATATTGTTAACATGTCAATACTACCCAAAACAATCTACAGATTCAATTCAATACATATTAAAATTCCAATCAAATTTTACAGAATAGGACAAACAATCCTAAAATTTGTATGGAACCAGAAAAGACCACAAATAGACAAAACAATTTTAAGAAAGAAGAACAAAGTTGAAGGCATCACTCTTCCTGATTTGAAGCTATATTACAAATATATAGTAATAAAAAGTGCTGTTATTGAAATAAAAAACGACACAAAGATCAATGTAGAAGAATAAACATCCCAGAAATAAACCCACACATATATCATAAATTATGACAAAGGAGGCAGGAATATATTATTGCAAAAGGGAAGTCTCTTTAATAAGTGGTGATGGGAACACTGAATAGCAACATTATAAAAAAATGGAACTATACCACTATTTACACCATACACAAAAATTAAGTCAAATAGATTAAAGATCTGAAAAAATAAGACCTGAAACCATTAAAGATCTTGAAGAAAATGCAGATTATAAACTCATTGACATATGTTTTGGTGATGATTTTTTTTAATCTGACTCCAAAAGTAAAGCAATAAAAGCTAAGATAAGTGGGACTATATGAAATTAAGACGCTTCTACACAGCAAAAGAAATCATTGTCACAATGGAAACCAAACTTACTGAATGGGAGAAAATATTCTCAAATCATATATCTGATAAGGGGCTAACATCTAAAATATATAAAGAGCTCATACAAGTCAAAGGAAAAAAATACAATCTGGTTAAAAAAATGAGCAGATGATCTGAATAGGTATTTTACCAAGAAAGAGATACAGATGGTCAACAGGTACATGAAAGGTGTTCTACATCATTAATCATCAGGGAAAAACAAATCAAATCCATAATGAGGTATCACCTCACCCCTGTTAACCTATTAGAATGGCAATTATCAAAAAGACTAGAAATAAATTTTGTTGAGTGTGTGTAGAAAAGGAAATGCTTGTGCACTGTTGGTAGGAATGTAAATTGGTTCAGCCACTATGGAAAACAATATGCAAATTCCTCAAAAATGATAAAAAGAGGTAACATATAATCCAGCTATTACATTTCTGGATATATAGCAAGAAAATTAAAATACTAACAAAAAATATATGCACCCCTCACATTCATTGCAGTATTATTTACTAAAGCCAAAATGTGGAAAAAAAATTGAGAGCTTATAAATAAATGAATGGACAAAGAAACTGCTATGTATATATATACATGTATATAATAATATACATGTATACATTTATGTATAATATACATGTACATGTAATATAATATATACATATATATACCTGTATTTATTACCCTATGTAGGAAATACATATGATAATATTGACAGGTATGTATCATTATATATTGTGTGTGTATATATATATATATATACAAGAATATAAATTATATATAGTGTATGTATATACACACATATATACAAGAGTATAAATTATACTTACATATATAATTCAGCCATAAAAATGAGTGATATCTTGCTATTTGCAATACCATGGTTATGTACCTCAAAGATATTATGTGAAGTGAATTAAGTCAGGAAGAAAGAGGCAAATACAATTTGATCTCTTTTATAGGTAGACTTGAAAAAAAATTAACAAATTGAAAAGAAACTCATAGATATGAGAGAACAGATTGGTGCTTGCCAGAGGTAGTGTGTGTGTGGTGGGAAGAAAGGATGAACTGTTTTTTTGCTGGTTAAATTAATTAAATTGATAAAATTTCCAAAAAAGTTAAATTAAAAATTGTTACCATTGGGGGAAATTGGGTAAAGTGTATAAAGGCTGTATCTGTACTATATTTTTTACCTGCATGTGAATCTTAACTATATCAAAATAAAAAGTTAAAAATAACTCTAACAAATTAGAGAAATAAATAAGAGTTAAATTAAAAATGTTCAATGCATGAACATTTTACAGAAAAAGAAAGATAAATAATGACTACACCAGAATATCTCCAACTTCATCATAATTTAAAAAATCAAAATGTAATGTTACTTTTGCTGTTGGCCAAGTTTTAAAATGTTTATTGAAGTTCTTCAAGAGTATAAATTGGTGCAAACTTTCTGGGTGATAATTTTATAATTTCTGATGAAACATGTAAATATGCTTTGACTCAAGTATTTCATTGATAGCACCCTAAAATATAGATAATATAATGTAATCTCACTAAGAAATGTTTTCAAATATGTTTATTGTAGCATTTACAATCATAGAAAATGAAGAGAATGTGTATCAATGGAGAATTTGAACAGCATATGTTGCATTCTGATGTTATGGTAAACCTGGAAAACCTGGACAGGATTACTGATGAAAGAACCAAGCAGCACTCGGAGGTCGAGGAGGGTTGAGGTTTTATTTTACACTGGATGGCTCAGAGGTGAGTAAATCTCCAAAGGTCTGATCCCCGAACAAAGGCAAGTGGAGCAATTTATATCTTTCTACTTCCATATCTGTGGCATTTCTATGTGTGCAGGAAGCTGGGAGCATGCAGAGTGAAAGAGAAGCCTGGAGGAGTGAGGTCCTGGGGAGTGAGGATGAAGGGAAGCGGGGACCGGGAGTGCTTGAATGTTTCTTTTGCTGACCTTGACAAAGAAGAGAAGTGGTGGGGCCAGCTGAACTCAATCGCTGACCTTGTAAATGTGAAATGTTTTCCTTATCACTCCCCCTCTGATGCCCCTTCAAACACTTCATTTTTAGGGGGCATCACCCTGATCTATGATAGACAGATAGCCTTGCAGAGGCAGTATATGAATGATGGCTCGATTTTTAACAGTGTTTTCTAAGAACTTTATGAGGCTGTTTAGTACACAGGGGCCAATAGTGATGAGGAGGAGGATGTAGATGAGGGGCCCAGAGAGTGGAAGTAACCAGGAGGACCACCAGCTAAGTCCACACATCTCCCCTGTCCCTAAATCCTTTCTCCTTAATCCTTCTTTAATTCTTTGATTTTTGTGGCTACTATTCCAGATTGGTTCACATAAGAGCAGCACTCTTCCCTTAAGAATGCTCCTCCCTTTTCAGCCATGAGCAGGTCTAGGGTTTGTCAGTTTTGGAATGTGACTGTTGCAAGTGAATTAATCTGACCTTGCAGGGAAAGGAGGAAGTCTGCAACCTTTTCCATGTCCTCATTTAGTTCCTGAGAAAGTTTGTGATAAAAGTGGAGTGATGAGCCTAAACTAGCTGCCCCTGCTCCAATTCCTACAAATGTTTCCATATTTAATAAAACCATGCTTAAAGTTACCCATTTTTGTATCCTTGAAAAGGGGCCAAGAGCTTGCTCAACCTCTTGGTCTGACCAGACAGACATGTCAGGGGTGAGGAAGACCGGTATGCATAAACCTGTCCAGGTTATCTGGAGGAATCAGAAGGCGGTTCTTCTGCACAGGAGAAAAATTCCCAGGGGGGAGCAATACATTTTTGACTGATTGGTCGTGTGATTTTTTAACACAAATGGGTTGGGATGGAGTCATAGGTAATATTACCAGCCTTTGAGTTGATCAGGCACGATATGTTGTCTGCAGGGGTTGAAACTGGATGTTGTAGGCTACCAGACCAATCAGTTCAGTCTGGTTCTGGGCTGTATTATTTTTGGCTGCCTGAGTGGAGCTTCAGTATGGGGGCACAGGGGTTCCAATATAGACCCTGTGGTTTAAGGGCTAGCAAAGCCAACAGGCTTGTATCTGGTTGCTAATAGTTCAAATTAACTCGTAGACTGCTGTAATGACCTGCTTGATCTGGTGGGTAGGGGCTAGGGTCTGAGTTAATTGTTGGAGTCCTGAGAGGTCAATATTGTGGTAAGTTGGCCCTTTAGTCAGTGCCTTTAGGGGCTGTGTGACCTTTTCATCCCTGTCTCTTCATGCCTGATCCTGGAATCCCCCCATCAGACATTCCAATGTGGGAGAAGTAGGTCCAGCAGACAGTGGACCCCTTTCTTCCCCTAACTGCACAGTCTGAGTCCTGTTTACTTATTGTTCCAGTTCAGTACTTTTTCCTGTCTTTAAGGCAAATGATGGCCCTGTTCTTATCATTCCATTTGGCAAGCATGTAGGTATAGGTACTAAACCCGGTCCACCATTTGCCTGACTTTATGCAACCACACTAACGTTCCCCAGGAGTGAGGGGGAGGAAAGGAAGGGAAAGAAGGTATGGAAATAACATTATAAAGAGGTACTGGGGAAATGCAGTCTGAGGCTTGAGTATAGTTAGGAAAGACAGGTAAGCACAGCAAAACAACCTATGATTACCTAATAAACAATAGAAAGGGCAACTTTTAGAGGAACAGTCCAGTCTGAGGGGGCAAAAGCAGAGAGTCCAATGCCCAAGATGAGAAATACCAATCCAGTGAGGGCCAGGATCCACAGCATGCAGGTGTTCATTAGTTAGAGGGTAATCATTGGATGTGGAGGCAAAGAGGATTCTGGAGGTCTTGCTGGGCCTCCCACTGATGTATTTCTTCATCCAGACTATGGGCCTTATTCACCCTGGAGTGATGGACCCACGGAGTGATGCCTGCAACTTTGAAGACAGTAGGAGTGGTTAGAATGACAAAGTGGGGGCCAGCCTGCTGAGGTTTGAGGTGGTCCCTTTTCCATTCTTTGACCCAAACTGAGTCCACAGCCTGGAAGGAATATACTGGGGTCCATAAGGAGATTGGGGCTCTTCCTATGGTATATTGTTGCAGCTTATTTAGGGTGGCTCCCAAGGCTTATAGCTGTTCTGTTGCTCCATTATCTCCTATCTGGTGTAGGTTCCCTGAGAGGCTCCCTAGACACGGTAGTGGGGGGGAGGGGTATCATCCATACACTAATTCAAAAGGGGAAAAGCCTTGAGTTCCGGGTGTGCAGCGAGCATGCAGGACAGCAAGGGGTGGTAAGTCCGACCACGGGAGGCCAGTTTCTTGGCAAAACTTAGCTAGGGTTCCCTTGAGGGTGTGATTCATTCACTCCACTTTCCCTGAACTTTGTGGCCTGTATGCAGTGTGGAGTTTCCAGGATATGTTGAAGATTTGGATGAAATTTGTATTGCGTCTGTTACAAGTGCACGTCTATTGTCACTGTGAATTGTATATTGTAGGCCAAACCGGGGCACAATTTCTCTCAGGAGGACTTTGGCTACCTCCTGGTTTCCTTCTGTCCTGTCTGAGAAGGCTCTGACCCACCCCGAGTATGTACACCCTATCACTAGGAGGTATCTGAGTCCTCTGCTTGGCTGTACATCTGTGAAGTCTATCTCAAGGACTTCAAAGGGGGCAACTATTGCCCTGTGGACACCTGGTGGGGGTTGTGGTGCAGATCAAGTGTTATTTCTGGCACAAGTCATGCGCTGTTCATTTATTGCTTGGCGTAATACTGGTAACTGGCTGAAGTAGTATTGATTTTTGAGGAGGGCTTCCAGTGTAGTTTTTCCTAGGTGTGTGAGCTGATGATATTTGCTGACTAGATGCCTTCTGGTTGCAGTTGGGACAAAAATGCATCTGTCAGGCAGCATCCATCTTCCTTTTTCAGTTAGGGTAGCTCCTTCAGCCATGGCCCAGTGCTTCTCTTTTTCAGTGTAATTGAGTGGAGGGGCCTCCACTGGGGGTGTTAGGGCCATCTTAATGGAAAGAGCTTTACCCATTTCTTTACTGGCTGCTGCTTTAGTTGCTTCACCTGCCTGCTGGTTCTCCTATGTTATAGGCTCATTTCCCTTTTGGTGTCCTTTGCAATGCAGAATTGCTACTTCTTTTGGGAGCCATACAGCCTTGAGGAGTTTTAGTATTTCTTCCTTGTTCTTGATTGCTTTTCCTGCTGCAGTGAGGAAACCACTTTCCTTGTAGATTGTACAGTGGCAAAGGCATATAGGGAGTTGGCGTAGATGTTGATTCACTTGCTCTTGCTGATAGTGAGGGCTCAAATCAAGGCATGCATTTCAGCCCATTGTGCTGACCATCTGTCCAGCAGGGCTTTTGCTTCTACAACCTCAGTGGCAGTAGTTACTTCATAACCTGCTCTACAGATACCCTCTTGTAGATAACTGCTAGCATCGCTGAACAGTGTGAGTTCTGGATTTTGTATTGCTTGATCCCATGAATCTGGATGACTTGCATAGACTTCATCAGTTACTTCAGAGCAGTCACGATCTGCCTTCCCCTCTTCGGTGGGGAGGAAAGTTGCTGGATTCAGTGTCTGTACTGTTTCAGGAGTGACTCACGGATTTTCACAGAGGAGCCCTTGATATTGCACCAGCCAGAAGTTGGAGAGGAAGTGGTGTCTCTGTGTGTTCATGAGGGACACAACAGCATGGGGTACCTTGACATTTAGTTCTTGTCCCAGAGTGAGTTTACCTGCTTCCTTAATGAGTAGAACTGTGGCTGCCAGCTCCCTGAGGCAGGGTGGCCATCCTGCAATGACAGGGTCCAGTCTCTTTGACCAGTATGTGACTGGTAGCTGCCAGGTCCCAACAGTGTGTGAGAACACTGAGGGCCACCTTTTCCTTTTCATGTATAAAGAGATTGAAAGGCATTTCTATATCTGGCATTCCTAGGGCTGGTGCCTGTCCTAAAGCAGCCTTTATTTTCAGAAAGGCAGCTTTTGCATCTTCTGTCCAGACAGGGGACTCTCAGTCTGGCTCCCCCAGGAAGCTGTAGAGGGGTCTTGACATTGCCAAGAATCTAGAAATCTAGATTCAGCCTCACCCAGCAGCACCCGGGAATACTCATATGATCTTCTTTGTCTGGGGCTGGGGTAAGCAGGTAATGAACTTTTTCCTATCTTGCCCTACAGCCCTCTTTCCCTGGGTGAGGAGGAAGCCCAAGTACCAGACTTGTTGCTGGCAGATTTGTGTCTTTTTCCATGAGGTTCAGTATCCTGAGTCAGACAGGAGTTGCAGGAGGGATTTTGTGCCTTTTGCACAATTTTCCTTAGTGTTGCTGGCAAGGAGGATGTCATGTGGAGGAGGGCAGAGTGCATGGCTTCCCTTGGATAGCTGGAAAGGTCTGTGGCCAATGCATCTCCAAAGAGAGTGGGTGAGTTCTTGAACCCTTGTGGAAGCCATGTCCATGTTAACTGCATCTGCTGCCCTGTATCTGGTTCAGTCCATTCGAAGACAAAGAGCTGCTTCTGGGGTGGGGGCAGGCAGAGGCAGAAGGCATCCTTTACATCTAGGCAGGTGAACCATTTGGCAGACCCCGGGATCTGCCTGAGGAGGGTATATGGATTTGGTCCCACCGGGTGTAAATAAACAGTCACTTTGTTGATGACTCACAGGTATTGAACAGGCTGGTGCCCTCCTCCTGCCTTTCTGACAAATAGAAGCAGGGTGTTCCAGGGTGACTGACACTCGATTAGAATGCCTGCCTCTTTGAGTCTGATTAGGTGTTCCTGGATGCCTGCTCTCACCTCTTGTGAGAAGGGGTATTTCTGCTATCATTGTGGCTGGGCCACCAGAGTTAATTCTACAATGACAGGGTTCAGTTATGAGCAAGTCCAGGTCAGTTGTCTTTATCCCATACCTAGGGAAAGGCAGCTCTGAATTCAGGTGGGCTACTTGAGAGGGTCAGGGCACAGAATAGCCTCCACTCCTCTCCCCTAGGTGTGGTTATTGCCCGTACAAGGGACACTGGCTCTTCTTGGCATGGGTTTAGTTTGAGGCTGGTGTGTCCAGTTGGTTCAAAACTTATTTGGGCTCCAAGCCTTGAGAGTATATCTCAGGTGATGAGGGGAATAGGGAACTCGGGCAGGTAGAGGATTTGTGGCCTCCAAATTGACATTGGTGAGCTGGGCAAAAGTGTTGCTGGAATGCTTTTGTCCCAGTGGCTCTGTGAATAGTTGCAGTCTTTTAACTGAAGGGAGCTACAGGAAGGGTGACACAGAGTGTTCTTCCCTGTGTCAACCATAAAAGTCATGTTTTGGTCCCCCACCTTCATTTTGACCATGGGCTCATGGGGGCAGAGAATGAGAGAGCCCGGTTCTTGTCAATCTGTGTCTGTTCCTGCCAAGCCAATGAGCCTTTCACCATGAGGCTCTCTCCTGTAGCAACTAGGCTTCGGGACTTTGCCTCAGTAGAGGCACCCACTCTTCCAATGCCCCTTCTCTTTACAGTAAGCACACTGATCCCTGGCCAGGGTTCCTAGGCTTCCTTCCTCTTGGTGGCTGGCTTTTCTCTGCCTTTTAGTCATCTCTTTCTTTTAGGGTGGCTGCCAAGAGGCTGACCTTTTTCTTCATTCTTCTTTCAGCCTTTCTGTCAGCCTGAACTTCTCTGTTTAGATATACTTTCTTGGCAATTTCAGGCAGCTGAGTGATATTCATCCCAGCAAAGCCCTCAAGTTTTTGGAGCTTTCACATGATATCTGGAGCAGCTTGGGCCATGAATGAGGTGATGACCATCTGTTGGCTCTCCTGTGTCTCTCAGTGTCAAAAGGGGTATAGATGCAATAACCTTCACACTGTCTTTCAGAATAGTCCCCAGGAGACTCTCCTGGTTATTCAGTGACTGAAGAAACTTTGTTCATGTTTGTAGGCTTTTTGGACCTGGCTTTGATACCCTGGATGTGGGCATCCTGATACTGGTGGATCTGGTGCCATCCCTCAGGGATGGTGAAGTCCCACTCAGGGCACTCCTCAGGGACAGCAATTTCAGCCCATGCACCTCGATGAAGGACCCCAGCTGGTGTGTGCTCTTCCAGGTACTGGTGGGCCCCTTTTATAATCTGCCTCCTCTTTTCCATGTTGAACAGGGTGCTGAGAAGCTGTTGCCAGTCTTCCCAGGTCAGCCAACGTGTTTGGAAGAGGGATTCCATGAGATCAACCAGGGCTTGTGGCTTCTCCAAGTATGAAGGGGTGTTGTGGTTTCAGTTGAAGAGGTCAGTTGTGGGGAAGGGTTGATAGTAAATCATGGACCACCTGGGCTGGGTAGTCCCATCTTCATCACGCTTCTCAGGCAACCACATCTCTTGCATGAGCATCTGAAGGGCATCTGCTCCCTCGATGGTGCAGTCTGGCTGCTGGTCTGGGGAAGAGTGGGCCCGCTGGTTGTGGAGGTGGCAGGGAGACAAATGGTGGTGGTGTGTCTGGGACTGGAGTCTTGGTGCTGATGGACTTTGGGGTGCATAAGGTTGGGGGCAATACTGGCTTTTCCTCTGGATCACCAGCAAGAACTTATGGAAGCTCAGGCTTCTGTGGGCTGCTTTGTTGAGGTGACTAAGACCCTACCTTGTTCCTGCCTGTTGCAACTGAATTGCACCCAAGGGGTAAGGTTCTGGAAAACTTCTTACCAGGAGTCAATATATGGGAACTTGTCAGTATGACCTGGATCTCCAGTGATGACTCACCAGACTCAACAGACTGTTGGGACATCTAGGGTCCCTTCCAGAGGCCATCCTACACTAAAGGTGGGCCATTCAGATTCACACAGGGTTTCAACCTGCTGGGACTTAATTTTATTCTATAGTCTCTTGAAAATCCCTTCTTGAAATTTTTGATCATGATGTCAAGAATTGTGAGTTTGCTGTGCACTGACCCCATGATGGGTCTGTGTAATGGTGCCGTGACAGCAGACAAGGGAGGGTGTGCCCCTTCAGAGAGGAGACTAGTCAGATGCCCATCCATTCACTCTCCTCATGGAGAATTTGGTCAGCCTTGACCAAGTTGCACCTGTATAAGTCCCAGGCCATGTCAGCTGAAGCTGAGTCATCCTTATGTTGTGGTGGCCGACCTCGAATATGGTGAAGGGCCCACTCAGATTCTGTAGCGCATGTTGTGGAATCACAGATTCAGTGCAGACTGAATGGCTTCAGTGTCCCTGCACATATATTCACACACTCAGACCAGAGTTTAAGCATTCCCTTCCTGGGAATTCCTACCTGTGACACTTCTAAGAAGTCTCTGGGAGGTGATCAGGCTCCCCTTCCACACCAATGGGTGGGAACTGGCTGGGTCAGGGGCCCCGTGGCCTTACCATAATTTGACATCAAAACAAGGTCCTCACCTGTGACTCCTCCCTGAGTATGGTAGGAACAGAAAAGCAGGGCTGGCCTGGGGTGACCAGGTGGCAGACTGCTGAAAGATCAGGCAGGGCATGCCTTCTCTGTTGTGATTGCCCGTTCCTTCACTGCCCCACTTTTGCCCCAAACCAGTGGCATCAATGAGCCAGTGTGGTTGGGTTTCCCAGTCAGGGAACCAAATGTTATGGAAAAAATCAGTAAACCTGGACTGGATTGCTGATGGAAGGACCAAGCAGCACTCAGTGGTCTTGTAGGGTTCAGGTTTTATTTTATACCTGCAGGCTCAGAGAAGAGCAAATCTCTAAAGATCTGAGCCCCAAACAAAGGCAAGGGGAGCAAAGAAATTTATAACTTTCTACTTCTGTGTCTGTGGCATTTCTACATGTTCAGTAAGCAGGGTGAAAGAGAAGCCCATAGGAGTGAGGGCCTGGGGAGTGAGGATGAAGGGGAAGGGAGACTGGGAGTGTTTGTGTGGGTTTTTTTTTGCTGACATTGCCAAAGAGGAGAAGCAGAGGGGGCCACCTGGACCCAGTTGCTGACCTTGTAAATGTTAAATATTCTCCTTATCACTGAGAGTAGACTAATTTACATCACTTTTTAAAAATCCCATAGATTTAAATGTGCTACCATGGAAGAAACTTCAAGGCTCAATATTTTATTATTCAATGAAGCATTTTAGTTGAAGCACATTATTTAGATTTTGAGTCTACTACTGTAAATTAAAAGAAAACTAAGATATATAGAAGAAAGATGATTTATAGAACATAGATAATAGAGATAGGTAGATTGATTGATTGATTGATGATAGACAGATAGAGACAGATGATAGGTAAATAGATGCTGGCTTTATGCCTTTTTCTTCCTGAAAACAACTGCAAGAAATTTTTAACAGCTGTATTTACCTTTCGGTATGGGGTCAGAGAGTAGACAGGTTACTAAACTTTTGTTTTTTACTATACAAAACTTATTTATATTTTCTAAACAGATATTAACATCTTGACTTTCTAAGTGTCAAAAGGTGTATTGATGATGAAATTGATTTTGTTTATACATTTTTTGTTTTTAGAAAATGAAAATTTAATTACAAAGATAAAAATTAACACAGTACTTAGAAGGCATAAGATTTAATGTGGTAACCACTTAGCATTGTGATATTGGCCAAGATAGTTAACAATTCTGAACCTCAGTTTCTTCCATCTGTTGAATAATGATAGTAATCTCTAATGGCTTTGTTGGTGACAAGGATAAAGTTAAAATGATCAGCATTTGGTCACCACATGGTGGTATTATTTCTGAGGTTCCACAGAAGCAGTGAGATACCAATTTCCATCTTATTTTCAACTACCTTTTCCTAAAATTGTTTGCTCTATCAATATGCCTAATTCAGTTCAGTCAGCATTCTGGAACAAGGAACCAATTTTGATCTTCCTAATGATCATCACTATAAAAAGGCATTGCATCATAGTTATGAGAAGGAGGGGAATATGAAATGAAGATAAGGAAAGAGGGTATCACATAGTTTGTGGTAGGCATTAGGTGTCTTTAAAGCTAGAAATAATTATAAAAACTGGGGAATTCTTTTTTATTTAAGAACATAACAAAAAGAGGGAGTAATAGGAGAAAGATAAAGGGTGAGGAAATTCAAACTCCAAAGTAACTTTTGGATCTCTGTTTAGGTCAAACTTCATCTTGCTTAAAATTTAATCCTTTAGTGAGCAAATATTGTGCCATGGAATACATGGATGCCTTTTTTAGTTGAAGTTTTGCTCATTAAAATTTTCTGCAATCTGATAGGTCTCAACAAATGTAAAAAAAATAACCAAAATATTATATTCATTTTCTCCAAAATAGTAAATCTACTATTCATGTCAAAAGAAAATAATACAATACTGGAGATATCATAAGTAAAATTTGGAGCCAGTGTTCATTTACTTTAATTTAAAAATTAAAATAATTGTTACTGAATATAAAAATACTCAGCCTAATAATTAATTTGTAAAATTAATAATTGGTGTTTTCTATCAAATTGGTAATATTTTAATGGATATAACTTGGCATTCTAAAATGCTATTAGTGGGAGAGTAAATGGGCACAATATTTTTAGAGGTTTTAACAATATAAAACAAGCCTTAGAATCCTCATATCAATGTATCTAATAATTTTACTTACAGGATTTATTGTAAAGAAACATTCAGAGAAGTATAAAAAGATCTGTGTAGAGGGATTTTGGTTACAAAATTAATAAATTAGTACAAAGTTGAAAATAACTGATGGGTGCTGAAATAAACAGAGTGGTATAATATGCAAGGATTAAAATATTTTAAGTGAAATTTAATGAAGTGAAGAAATGCCCATGAATGATTTAAAAAAGCAGAAAATACACTATATAAGACTCAAATGATAAATACAGCTATTTTTAAACTGAAAGAAAAAGAAACTGAAAAAATAACTATTAATTGATAACAATGGTTCTCTTAAGTAGAGTTGTGCAAAGACAGGAGGTCTTAATTTTCTTTTTTGTACTTTGCTACATTTTTATAATGAACAGGTAAAGTTTTTAAATTAATTTAAAATTAGAAAAATTAAAATATTAAACAGAATAACTTTGGAGAGTGTTTAAACATATATCATTCTGACATTTCATTTTGTACAGTAGCATTTATTGAAATTTAAAATGCCATTTATTATCATTTTAGTCACATGATTAAATTGTTGAAAATTACAAATATGAAAGGCAAACATTTGTATATAGTTGGAATTTTTACCTCATTATCTGAGTGAGAAATCATATGAAATACTAAAGAATTACACAAATGTCTTCTGTAGTTAGGTGATTAAACAATATGGCCCATGAGCATTCAAATGCTGGAATCCAAGAAATATTCAGAATAAAAAATAAATTCATGCTGACAGCCCTGTCTTTTCTAAATTTCAAAGAGAAAATTCAGACCATACATTTGATGCAATTAAGTTTTTATAAACAATATATCTCATAATATGCCACCCAAATATATACATTGTACACAATATTTCTCTGCCCCTAATAAATGAGTCTACCAAGCATGGCTTTTCAAGCTGAGCAGAGATCTTGAAAAACTGGTTAAAACAGTAGAAAAGAAACTGAAAAAGTTTCTGTTGAATGTAGATTGCAAAAACATGACAAAGTGGTTTTAAGAGCACATGCCAAATAGTGCTACTTTCTCCTTCATTAAACATGTACATTGTGATGTCACTAAGATGGTGGAATAAGAAACCCCAACCTTTGAACTCCATATAGAGAAATAGACAGCTATCCACAAGTGAAAATAGCCCTGGGAGAGTTCAGGAGTCCACTTAAGAAACTTCAATAACACAGTAGAGAAAAGAAAACCTGATAATAAACACACAAAAAGGGTAAGAAGAACAGTTTCATTTTCCTGTGTCATTCCATCAACCAGACTTGTACTGCTCAGTACCAAGAGGGAACTCCCTAGCCTGAGATTTCCCCTCAACAGGAAAAAGAGTATGGGGTGAGCGACCAGTCTCTCCAGACTTCTGGGGCATTCACAAAGGACCCACTTTGGTTTCACCCAAAGCAAAAACTAGATAGCTAAGACACCTCTAGATGTCTCAAAAAAAAAAGGAAGAACAGCATGGGCAACCAGTATCAGGCACATGGCAAGAGCAACTGTGGTTTCCATGGCCTAGTCTGCAGAAGACTCCAGAACCCTTTATGTCTAAAGACATTAACAGTCCCTACAGATGCTTCAGATATCTACAGCTTTCATTACTAAGCACTTCATCACAGAACCCAGTAGACTGCTCCATGTAGGACCTCAGTGGCTTGTACCACTGAGGAAACCAACTATCAGCACAGCTGTTTTATTCATCTTTTGCTACTGAAGTCCCCACATGATTTCCTACTCATAGATGCAGATGCCTGAGTACTTCCCTGTTGCTCCTTCCCTACAGCTGTCCGGGCCAGTGCCACAGCAGAATCTGTGGGCCCAGATCCACACTGGCAGCCAGCCATTGTGGCAGTATGTGTGCGTGATGCCAGTTTAGGCCCTCACAATAGTTTTCACAGTCACAGCTAGCCCACACAGAAACATGAGTGCATGCCAACATCTCAGGCTCCAACAGCTGCTTCTGAACCTGAATCTGGTGCAGACTCATATTACAGGCTTACACTATTATGTTTTTCTGTAGCTAGCACCTACAGTCATGTTCAGATGGCAGGAACTGTTCATGACCTTTGTCACAGGCTTTCACTACTGCCCATGCCAGCAGCTAGTCACTGAATCTATGTACCTGTGTGTCACTGGCTCCCACCACTACACATGTACCAATGGCAAGTCACTGCAACCACATGAGTGTACCTCAACATCCCAGATCCTCACAGATGCTTGGGCACTCAGGTAAGGATCTGACTGCTGTCACTATACTACAGTGTTGCATGTGCCCACAGGTAGCTTCTGCAGGTAAACACTTGTGTGTTCCTCGACCCAATTCTCTTTACCATTCCCTATTGCTGTTCACACACCTATAGCTAGTCTGCGCAGTCACACAAGTGCATTCTGACAAACCAGTATTATACAACTGCTCATGTACCATATTTGGCTACAGATCCAGCTACTGGACCTGGATCTTGCTACTGTATTGTGCCTAAAACTTGTCCCTACCCTCACAAAGACATCTGCAGATGATCCCATCTTGGAACATATGTGTACAACTAGCTCCAGCTACAATAGCTGCCTGCTCCAGTCCCTTGCTAATAATAGACCAAAAGAAACTGCTGAGGACTCCAAAAGCTTTTGCAGCCACTATGGACCCACCATAGGTCACATATTTGTCACTGTTTGGACACCAGCTATCTTCACTGATGAGGAACCACACCATAACTCCAGACACAGAGCTGCTGTATACCCCACACTTGGTAACTTTTACTCATATACCCAGGATCACAGCATGCTCCAGTTTGTCCTAATATGGTGAAGGTCTTTCCTTACCAAGTCACTCCATGCAGTCTGTGAGAGGTGAGTGCTTCTTCAAAAACACAGATACCTACACAGGCTGTGTGGATCCTAAAGAATCAGGGAAATATGATGAAATTATAGTAAGTGACCAATAGAAATGGAGGTCCATGAATTTCCAAACAAATCAGAGCAATTATTCAAATGAAGGTCAGACAGGTACAAGATAACACAGATAAACAATATAACATAATGAAGAAAACAGTACAGGGAAAAAATTGAGTTCACCAAAAAGATAAAAAACATAGAACAGAACCAACCAGAGCTGAGGCCAGCATCATAGAAGAGTAAATTTTTCCTCTTTAATCTGCCTTTGTTTTAAACAACTAATTAGACATCACAACTGAGTAAAGGTGACTTTGTACCTTATATAAAGTGACCCAGGCATATTTCTGCCCACCTGAGCATTCAAAGATAAACAAGCAAGGCCTTAGTAAGGGCTTTGAGTCTAAGGAAGTCAATAAACCTTCCCCACCCCCTCTTACCACAATCAGGAAAAAATACCAGGATAGTAAAAAATGGAGGAGGTGCTCAGGGGTGGTAAGAAATATGTAGAAGACTAGTCTGCATGAGGTGAGAGTACAGCATACCATCAGAGTGGGATAGAGATTAATTTAGATGCACAGGAGAGAAAGGAATTTTCCAGAGCCATTCCCTACCAAGGGTGATATTGCAAGAAGATTTAATATTTGGCAGAAGCAACAACTTCACCTGTAAAGGAAGTAGAAAGCAGGACCTCTTGCACTAGAATCATCTTGCAAGAAATGCTGAAAGTATTTATTCAAGTTGAAATGAAAAGATGCTGTCCAGTGACTTGAAAACATATGAAAATCTACATACAGTGATAAAGGTAAAAAAATACAGAAATAGAAAACCACAACTTTATATTAGACAGTGTATCACTTAAATATGGTATAAAAGTTAAAGGAAAAGAGTATTTAAAATAAATATTGATATAATAATTTTTAATTAACACAGAACATAAAAATAAGTAAATTATGACATTAAAAATATTAAAGGGGAAGAAAAAAAGAGTAGAGCTTTTGTAGGCAAATTAAAATGTTCCTTTCAGCATAAAAGAGACTATTTTATATATGAGATAATTTATGTAAACCTCATGGGAACAACAAAGCAAAAATCTAGAGTAAAGTCATGAAACATAAAAAGGGAAAAAAGCATACCACCATGGAAAATCACCAATTTACAAAGTAGATAGAAACAGAATGAAAAAGAAAAAATAGAAATACAGAACAACCACAATACAATGAATAAGATGGCATTAATATGTCTTTAATAATAAAAACTCTAAAAGTAAATGAATTCACCAATCAAAAGGCACATAGTGGCTGGATGGATAAGAAAAATAAGACTCTACCAAATGCTGCCTACAAGAGACCCATTTCAACTCTAAAGACATATGTAGGCTAAAAGTGAAGGTTGGAAGAATAAATTCCATGCAAATGAAAAACCAAGAGAGCAGGGATAGCCATATTTATAACAGACAAAAGAGACTTCAAGCCAAAAAATGTTTAAAGAGACAAAGAAGGTCTTTATATAAAAATAATAGGGCCATTTCATCAAGAAGTTATAAAAATCATAAATATATATGCACTCACCCAATATAGGAGCACCTAGATACTCTAAGCAAATACAAACATATCTGAAGGGAGAAATAGACAATATATTAAAAGTAGGGAACTGCAATACTCAGTTGTAAGCAATGGATAGATCATCCAGACAAAAAATCAACAAGAATTGAGTTGAAACTTACTTTAGACAAAATGGACCCAACAGACATCGATAGAGCAATCCATAGAAAAAGAGCAGAATACAAATTCTTCTTAAGTGCACACAGAACATTCTCCAAGATAAATCATGTGATAGGATGGAAAACAAGTCTTAGCATATTTACAAAGATTGAAATCATACCAACTATCACTTCTCACCCCAGTAGTATGAGAGTAGAAATGAAGATGAAAGCTGGAAAATTTATAAAAATGTGTAAAGCTAAACAGCACAGTTCTGAATAAACAATGGGTTAAAGAAAAATCAAAAGGAAAAAATTAAAAACAAATGAAAATGGAAATGAAACATACCAAACCCAATTGCATGCCACAACACTTTTCAGAGAGGAAAGTCGATAGCAATAAATCCATATATTAAGAAATTATAAATATCTTGAATAAAATTAATTTATGCCTAAAGAAACTAGAAAAAGAACAAATTAAACCCAAATTTAGCAGAAAGAAGTAAATTACAATCTGCAGAACAGAAGCAAATGAAATGAACACTAGAAAAAACAAATGAAAAGATCAACAAAAATAAGAGCCAGTCTTATGAAAAGAAATATAGAACTGACAAACTTTGAAGTTGAATAATTTTAAAGAAAGAAAGAAAACTCAAATAAATAAAATTAGTAATGAAAGAGGAGTTATTACAATTGATACTACAGAAACACATAGCATTATAGAGACAACTATGAAGAATTATATGTCAACAAGTTAGATAACCTAGAAGAAATGGATAAATTCCTAGAAATGCACATCCTACCAATACTGAATCAGAAAAAATAGAAAATCTAATCAAATAGTTGTGTGATTGAATTAGTAGTCAAAAAACACCAAACACAGAAAACCCCAGTACTAAGTGACTTCATTGGTGAATTATAACAAATATTTTAAAAATTAACACCAATCCTTCTCAGAGCTTCCAAATAATTGAAGAGGGAACACTTACAATCCCATTCTGCAAAGCTGGCATTACCCACATACCAAAGCCAGATTAAGACAGAACAATAAAAAAAAGCTATAGACTAATATTCCTGATAAATATAGATGCAAAAAATACTTAAAAATATTAGCAAACCTAATTTAAGAACAAGTTAAAGAGGATTACACACCATGACAAAGTGGGATTTACTCGGGTACAAGGATATTCCAACATATGCAAATCAATAAATGTAATACACAACATTAATATATGAAAGATAAAAAATGCATGATCATCACAATAGATGCAGAAAAAGCATTTGACAAAATATATCTTTTCATGGTAAAAAACCCTAACAGATTGTATATAGAAGGAACATACTTCAGTTTAAAAACACCATATATGACATACTGACAGCTAACATTATACATAATGGTGAAAAATTGAAATCTTTCCATCTAGGATGAGGAGCAAGACAAGTATGCCCAAGAATACAGTGGGGAAATAATAGTCGCTTCAAAAAGTGACATTGGTAAAACTGGACAAACTCATGCAGAACAGTGAAATTGGAACACTGTTACACCAGTTACAAAAATTAACTTATAATGGATCAAACACTTAAACATTATAAGACACAAACACCTCCTGGAAGAGAGCATAAGGAAGAAGCATATTGATGTTGGTTTTGGCAGTGATTTTCTAGATATAATACCAAGAGAATAAACAAAAACAAAATCAATAAGTGAGACTATATAAACGTTAAAAGTTTCTACACAGCAAAAGAAATAAAACAATGTGAAAACATAACCTATATATAGTGGGCAGAATAACTAAACAGACATTTTCCAAAGAAGGAATTCAAATGACTAATAGATACATGAAAAGGTGCTCAATATCACTAATGGTCAAGGAAACTCAAATCAAAACCACAATGGGATGTCACCTGTTAGAATGATCATAAGAAAGACAAGGTATAACAAATGTTGATGAGGATGTAGAGAAAAGGGAATCCATGTATGCTTTTAGTGGGAATGCAAGTTGGTTCAATTACTATGGAAAGCAATATGGAGGTTCCTAAAAAATTTAAAATAGATATGACATGTGATCTATGTATCCAATTTTGAATATATAACCAAAGGAAATGAAAACAGGATTACAAAGATATATATATATACCCCTTGTTTATTGTAGCATATTCTCAATTACTAAGATTTGGAAACAACAAAAGTGCCTTTCAAAAGATGAGTGGATAAAGCAGATGTGCTATATATACATAAAATGGAACATCATTCAGCTATGAAAGGACATCCTGCCTTCTGTGGCAACATGGATGAGCCTTGAGCACATTATACAATGTGAGGTAAATCAAAGACAAATTCTGTCTATCGACTTATATGTAAAATCTAAAAAAGTAAAACTCATACACACAGTGAGTAAAATGGTGGTTGCCATGGCATGGGTTCTGGGGGGTATAGGACAGATGTTGCTTAAAGGTACAAACTTAACAATCTTTGGTTAATTAGTCTGAGAGATCTAAAGCACAGTGTAGTGAAAATAGAAAATAGTATTCTATTATAATCAACAAACTTGCTATGTGACGTATCTTAATTATTCTAAGCACTAGAAATAAATAATAATTTTTGACATGATAGTGGTGCCAATTATTGCTAAAATGGCAATCATATTACAATCAACAAATTTATCAACCTGTTGTACACCTTGAATTTACATTATTTTATAGGTTACATATATTTCAATAAAAACCACAGAAATTTGGAGCTGAAGAATATAATGGCTAAACTAAAAATTGCAATAAAGAATTCAATAGCAGACTTGATCACGCAGAGCACAGAATAGTCAGACTTGAAGACAAGTCATTTAAAATTATCCAGTCAGAGGAGAAAGAAAACAAAGAATGAAAAAGAATTAGGAAATCCTTTGGGACTCAAGGGACACCATCATGAAACAAAATTAACTTATGAAAATCCCAGAAGTAATGAAGATAAAGGGGCAGAAAACAGAAATAATGATCAAAAGCTTCCCAAATCTGAGGAACAATGTTAACATCCAGGTACATGAACCTCAATAATCCTCAACAGGTTCAACCAAAAAAAGACTATAAAGAGACACTTTATAATAAAGCTGTCAAAAATCAAAGACAAAGAGGCAGTGCCCAAATCATGCTGTTTTCATTGGCAGTTACTTATGAGAATTATACAAGGTTTGGTGAAGTTTTATATATGTTTATATATAGACTTAAGCATATATGTATATATGTAAAAAAGAATAAAATTTTAATTAGAAAATTAAAAAGTAAATGATTATTTGCATTTTCTTCATAAGCAATGGATTGACAATTCTTGGAGAAATTTTCAGAAGATGGTAAAATAGGAAATCATTGTGATAACTTCCTCCCATTTACACTCCAACATAGCAACTAGACATAACATAACTGAAAATGACATGAAGATTGGCAGAACAGACCTTCCACAGCTAATGACAAGAGAAGGCCATAACAGGAAGGTTAAAGCATGATCAGGGTCAAAATCCTTCCCCAGCCTATGAATGGATAGGAGTTGGGTACAGAAGGGGTGAGAGATGAAACCCCATACCTGTCACACCTGATATGGGGATCTACACTGGGAAGAATAGCTTCCATAATATCGGGCTTTGAAAATCAATAGGTTTAACTTAGAAAGCTTGAAAAAGTCAATGTGGCTCAAGTCCAGGAAAGCAGGTTTTCTGGGGAGGCCAAGTTCCTAATCTTAGAGGGCTAGCATGTGCTATGTTCATCATTTTGAGACTCAAAGATAAGGAACAGTTTAAAAAGGACCTGAGATATATATGAAGATTTATTAACTTTGAGATATGTGTTGGGTAGGGATCTGTAGGAGATTTGAATATAAGAAGAAGGTCTGGTGGGCAGCATGTTTTCTTACCCCCTATCAGCCTAGTTGGCCAAAAGCTTCAGGTAAACAGGTCTGATGCCCACCGTCTGCTGCACCACCACCACTTGCTCTGCCCTAGTGTTCCCCTGTGTACTTGCCCCGTCCAATACACCCGTCATGGCACATAACCGTCCAAAGCAATTATGGCCCAGAGAAAGGAAGAGCTATTCCCATCCACCAGCACAATTGCAGTAGACCCACTGACCAATGCTGAGAGAAAGACTGAGGGCTGGCCCAACTACCAGTGCACTCAAGGGTTCAGACTGAGCCTTTCATCCAGCCACACAATGAATGAACTTTGCAAACCAGTGATATCAGAGTAGTCAGCAGTCATTGCTGACAGCCATGAAGAGGACAAGCTTCATCCATCAGCCCATTTCCAGCAACTGTGGATCATCCATAACAGAAGAATACACACAGGCTATACAGGGGCCACCTCTGGAGAAAGTGGTTCTGGTGACCAGGGGCTATTGCACTTCTGGGCAACACAGGGCACCCACTGTATAATATCACTGTTTCAAGACCAAGAGATACAGCTGACCTAATACAAACACAGAGAATCAGACAAAATGAGGAGGCATAAGAATATGTTCCAAATGAAGGAAGACAAAAAAACAAAATGCTAGAAAAAGGTTGCTAAATGCAAAGAAGATTAGCAATCTAACAGATAAAGAGTTTAAAGTAATGGACATAAAGATTTTCATTGGAGTTGAGAAAAGAGTGTATGGACCCAGTGAGAACTTCAACAGAGATAGAAAGTATAAAAAAGAACTAATGAGAGTTGAAGAATACAATAATTGAAATGAATATATATACCAGAGAGAATCAAGAGCGGTTAGAGGACATGTTAGAACAGATTGGTGATCTAGAAACAGATCAGTGGGAAGAGACCAAGGTGAATAGTGGAAAGAAAAAAAGAATTTTTAAAAGTAAGAAAATGCTAAGAGATCTCTGTGACATCAGAGATTTGCATAACAGAGTCCCATACAAAGAAGAGTGAGAGAAAAGGACATAAAACCTATTTGAAGAAATAATTGTTGAAAATTTCCCTCACCTGGAGAAGGAAACAGACATTTGGGTTCAGGAATCACAGGTAGCCACAAATAAATGAACCAAAGGAATTTCATACCAAGATACATGATCATTAAAATGTCAAAAATTAAAGACAGAATCTTAAAATGCAGCAAGAAAACAGCATTTATGTTCAGGGGAAATTCCATAAAGCTATTGGCTGATTTTTCATCAGAAACTTTGCATATCACAAAAGAGTGGAATGATATATTTAAAGTGGTGAAAGGAAAACACCCTACAAACAAGGATACTCTAACCAGAAAGATAGTCATTCAGAACTGAAGAAGATCTAAAGAATTTTCAGGCAAACAAGTTAAAGGAGTTTATCATCACTAATCTGTCCTTGCAAGAAATGTAAAAGGGACTTCTTTAAGTGAAAAAAGAAAGGCCATATCTAGAAGTATTAAAATTAGTAAAAGAAAAATATTTCATTAGTAAAAACATACAGTAAAGGTAGCAGTCCAATCACATAAAGCTAATATGAAGTTCAAAAGACAAAAGTAGTAAATCAATTGTACACACAAAAATTAGCAAAAGGATACACAAAAATGAGAAACAACTTATTACATCATGTAGATAAAAGGTGGAAGGGGTAACAATTTAAAAAGTAGTGCTCTTGAAATGTATTCAAATTTAGGTATCTTCAACTTAGTATAGACTGCTATATAAAAAGAATGCTACCTATTAACCTCACAGTAATCAGAAACCAAACAGTATGGTACAAGCACAAAAATAGACACATAAATCAATAGAAGGGAGTACAGAGTCCAGAAATATACCCACACTTATTTGTGCAATTAATCTGTGACAAAGGAGACAAGAATTACAATGGGAAAAGGCAGTCTCTTCAATAAGTGGTGTTGGGAAAAACTGCACAGCTCATTGAAAAGAATGAACCTGAACACTTTCCTACACCATACACAGAAATGAACTAAAAGTGAATGAAAGACCCATCTGTAAGACCTGAAAACATAAAACTCCTAAAATGAAACAAGCAGTTAATACTTGGACATCAGCCTTAGCAAATTTTTTCTGAATACATCTCCCTAGGCAAAGAAAATGACTACATCAAACTAAATGTTTCTATACAGTGAAATAAAAACAACAAACCAAAAATGAATTTACTTAATAGGACAATATATTTGCAAATGGTATGTATAATAAAGAGTTAATATCCAAAATACATAAAGAACTCATACAACCCAGCACAAAAGGAACAAATAATATAATTAAAAACTGGGCTGAGGAACTGAACAGATTTTTTCTGAAGACACTCAGGTAGCCAATATACACATAAAAAGACATTCAGCATCACCAATCATCAGAGAAACATAATTCAAAACCACAATGAGGTATCATCTACACTAGTCAGAATGGCTAGTGTCAACAAGACAATAAATAATTGTCAGTGATGATGTAGAGACAAGGGAACCCTTATGTACTGTTGGTAGAAATGTAAATTGTTACAGCCACTATGGAAAATAAAATGAACATTTCTTTAAAACTAAAAATTGAAATACTATATGCTCAGTAATTCCTCTTGCAGGTATTTATACAAAGAACACAAAACACTATTCTTTAAAGATATGTGATTGCCTAAGTTTATTGCAGCATTCTTTACAGTGGCCAAGATATGGAATCTACCTAAATGTCTATCAATATATGAATGGTCACAGAAGATGAAATATCACTACTCACAAAAATGAATGAAATTTTGCCATTTGCAACAATATGGATTCACCTAAAGGTTATTGTGCTAAGTGCAATAAGTCGGACAAATACCAGTACCATATGATTTCCCTTATATGTGGAATCTAAAATCAAATGAACAAATAAAATCCTTGAAACACATTAATAAATACAGAGAACAAGCTGGTGGTTGTCAGAGGAGAGGGGAGTGAGGGGGATTAGCAAAATAGGTGAAGTGTATTAAGAGGCATGAACTTTTAGTTATAAAATAAATGGTTCATGGGGATTAAAGTTGCAGCATAGGGAATGTGGTCAATAATGTGATAACATGTTATAGTGCTAAATGTTTACACTAATTGTGGTATTTTGTTAAGTACATAAATGACAAATCACTATGTTGTACAGGGTTAACTTTTTTAACACTATGTCAACTGTATATCTGTAAAAGAATCAAAGACAAAGGGAGAACCTTGAAAGCAGCAAGAGAAAGATGTTCTTCACATTAAAGTTAACACTCATAAGTCTATGAGCAGATTTCTCATTAGATACCTTGAAACCCAGGAGAGAGTAGAATTATAAGTTCAAAGTGCTGAAAGAAATATAATTCCAACTAAGAATAATGTACTTGGCAAAACTGCCCTTTGGAAATGATGGAGCTATAGAAGCACTCCCAAACAAATTCTGAAGTAGTTCATAACAACTAGACCTACCTTATAAAAAATGCTAAAGGAAGTTGTTCAAGCAGAAAAAAAAAGTGATAGATAGTAATATGAAATCATGCAGATGTTTAAAACTCACTTGTAAAGGTAAATATACAGTCAAATTCACAATATACTAATACTGTAATGCTGGCATGTAAATCTCTATTAATTTTAATATAGAGTTTAAAAGTCAAAAAATGAAAATAAATATAGCTACAAGAATTTATTAATGGATATACAATATAGAAAGATGTAAATTGTAACACCAAGATAGGTAAAATGTGGAAAGGGAATAAAAGTGTTGAGCTTCTGTGTGTGATCAGTATTAATTTGTTGTCTCTTATAATGGATTGTTACAACTAAGAGATGTAATGACATAGCCAAACCTTCAATACATACAGAAAAGATGAAGAAAATGGAATCAAAGCATACTACTGTAAAAATCATCAGATCACAAAAAAAAAGAAGACAACAAGGGAGAAATGAACAAAGAACCTAAAGCTCCAAGAAAACAATTCACAAATGTCAGTAAAAGTTCTTACCTATCAATAATTAATTTAAATTTAAAGGGATTAAATTATCAAATCTATAGATACAGAGTAGATCAATGTATAAAAAAATAAGTCCCATATATACATTGCCTAGAAGAGATTCACTTTAGTTTTAAGGACACACATAAGATGAAAGTGAAGGGACAAAAAAAATATTCCAACAAATGGAATTTAAAGTAGAGAAAAGATAGCTGCAATTATATAAGACAATATGCACTTAAATACAAATTTTTTACAGGAAACAACACCATTATATTCTTATAAAGATGTTAATCCATCAATAGGAAACACATATATGCATATATGTGCAACCAATATGAATGTACCTAAATATATAAAGCAATTATTGGCATATCTTAAAGGAGAAGTAGACAGTGACAAAATAAAAATTAACTTCATTAAAAAATAAAGATCAGAGCAGTAATATGTTAAATAGTGACCAGAAAAAAAACAGGAATTATTAAGGAAATTAAGAACTGTTTTTTTGAAAAAATAAACAAAATTGATAAACCTTTAGATAAATTAAGAAGAGAGGGGACTCAAAGAATGTAATCATAAATGAAAGAGGAGACATTACAGCTGATACCACAGAACTACAAATGATTATGAGAAACTATACATCAACTAACTGGATAACCTGGAAAAAATGGGTAAATTCATAGGAATGTATAACCTACTATGACTTAATCAGGAAGAAATAGAAAACCCAAATAGAATATTGAGAAAGGAAATTGAATCACCAATCAGAATTCTACAACACAAGAAACCTCTACAGTATGTGGTTTTGCCTGTGAATTCCACCAAAGAAAAATTAACACTAATCCTCAAGTTCATCCAAATAATTAAATAGGGAGGCATATTCCCAAACTCCTTTTTGAGGCTAGGATATTTCTAATACCAAAGCCAGAAAAAGATGCCATATAAAAAGAAAATTACCAACCACAATTCCTGATGAATATAGATGGAACATATCTCAATAAAATATTAGTAAATTGAATTAAATAGAACATTTAAATGATCATTCAACATAATCGAGTAGGATTCATCCCTAAGTTGCAAAAATGATATAATATACATAAATCAAGCAGTGTGATTCACTTTATTAACGGAACACAAGATAAGGATCATATGATTTCAGTAGATGCAGAAGAGCATTTGAAAAAATACAACATCCTTTCATGATAAAAAAAAACGGTTAAATTGGATATTAAAGGAATGTTACTCAGCATAATAAAGGACATATATGACAAACTTACAGCAAACATCATACTCAGTATTGAAATGTTGAAATCCTTTACTCTAAAATTAGGAAGAGAAGGTTGCCTACTCTAGCCATTTCTATTGAACTTAGTACTGAAAGTTCTAGCCATAGCAATTAGGCAAGAAAAATAAATAAAAGACAGATATATCATATCAGAAAGGCAGAATAAATTATCTGTTTGCAGATTACATGATTTTGCATACAGAAAACACTAAAAGACTCCACTAAAATACTTTTAGAACTAACAAATGAATTCAGTAAAGTAGCAGGCTAGAAATCAATAGATTGAAGTCAGTTGCATGGTATCTTCTTTAAATGGTATTTGGAAAACTGTATATCCATAGTCAAGTCATGAAATTGGATGACTATTTTACACTATCCAAAGAAATAAACTCAAAATGGATTAAATACAAAAACAGTTTCAAAAACTGCAAAACTCCTAGAAGAAAATATAGGGAAAAAGTTCCTTAACTTTGGTCTTGACAATGATTTTTTAGATATGACACCAAAAGCAAAAGCAAGAAAGGCAAAATCAGCAAATGAGACTACATCAAACAAAATCTCTTCACAGGAAAAAAAATCAACAAATGAAAAGGCAACTATGTACTGAAAGAAAATTTTGCAAACCATGTGTCTGATAAGGGGTATATATCAAAAATATATAAGAACTCATTCAACCAGTAGCAAAACAAGTAACCCAGAGGGGCAAAGGACCTGGATAGACATTTTCCAAAAAAGATATACAAATAGTCAACAGGTATATGAAAAGATGCTCAACATAATGAGTCATCAGGGAAATTCAAATCAAAACAACAGTGAGATATGATCTTATACCTGTGAGAATGGCTGTTATCCCAATTCAAAAAATAAACATTTTTAAGAAGTGTGTGGAGAAAAGGGGACTCTTTTCTGCTTTTTGTTAGAATATAAGTTGGCAGAGGCATTTATGGCTGTATGGAGATGTGCCAAAAAATTTAAAGTTGGGCTATCATATGATTCAGCAATTGCACTTTGCATACATATCTAAAGGAAACAAAATCACTATGTTGAAGAGATATCTACACTCCCATAGTTACTGCAGCATTATTCACAGTAGCCATGATATGGAAACAATATGTTTCCATCAACATATGAATAGATAAAGAAAACAGGGAATGTTATTTAACTTTTAAAAAGAAGGAAATCCTGTCATTTGAAAAAACATGGAGAAAATCAGAAACATTATGGTAAGTTAAAAAAAACACCCAAAAAAGATATATATTGCATGATCTCACTTATATGTGGTCTCTAAAAACAGGAAACATAGTAAAACTCATAGTATCAAAGAATAGAATGGTGATTACCAGAGTCTGGGGAGCAGAAGGGAAAAGGAGGGTTTGATAAAAGGGTAAGAATTTTCAGTTATAAAATGAATAAATTCTGGAAACCTAATATGCAGCATAGTAATGGTAGCTGTTAAAGTTTTATATACTTGAAATGCTCTAAGAGAATAAATCTCAAGTGTTATCACCACCCCAAAAATGATAATTATGAGAGATGATGGATCTCTTATTTATTTTGATTTTGGTAATCATTTCACATTTACATATATCAAAATATTACATTGTGCACTTCAGATGTATACAATTTTTATTTGTTAAAAATAAATAACAAATATGTAGAAAAACATGCACACACACAACAATTAGCTCAGTTAAACATATGTTGGCAACCAATACTTGCTGCACTGTAGAGTGTAACACGTAATTCTTGAATTCTTCCTCTCAGGAGTTATAGCTTAGTAGGAGAGCTAATCATGAAAATACTCATAATACAAGATTATATATGTGATGTGGTTTAAGAGATGCAGATGTTTCAGTATGGAAGTTTATAGGAGGTGAAATGATCCTTCAGGCTGTAGCATTCAGGGAAATTTACCATAACAGGTGATAGTTTGTGTTAGTATTGGCTTAGATACATTTTAAATATGGTATTGAAGATGGAAGAGGAGGGACAGAGTATTCTAAAGACAAGAAAGTTAATGACCAGAGGCAATGATAATCAGACAGTAAAATTCATTCCTGTTCCAGTCACTTTTCTAGAGGTTTATTGGTTTTAACACATATTATCTTTGAAATAGCCCTATGAAGGATATTTTGTTTAATTTTATTTCAATTTATGGAAAAAAGAAACTGAAGCCAAGAAATCAAATGAATTTATTTAGGTAAAATAAAACAAACAAAAAAGAATGACTTTCAAAGTGGAAAAGCAAGATTATAAACTTGTTTTGGCAAAAGCTTAATTATTTAGCCACTATTTTACTTTCTTTCTATTAAAAGTCATATTGCTGCTGGAAAAACACTTGCTTTTGCCTATGAAGTTATATTAGTCTTTTGAATTTAAGACTTCCTTGCTTTTACGGTAACACTTATCCTGGGTACTTGTGTATCTGCCCTATCTTCCTAGGTCAGATAGGAATAAGTATATCATCTTCAAAACATTGAGAAAGTCATACCTGTGCTGTACTTGTCTGTTCATTCTCATAGACCTAACCTCACTTTTGCTTTAGGTACCAATCTTTATTGCTTCAAATGTTGCTGATGAATCCAATACTGGTGATGACTGTGAATTTTTTTTTTCATCATGCTCAAATTTTTGCTGACTTGGCAATCACTTCAGATATTTCTGGTCCTGTTGCATCCTCTTAAGCCTGGCTGTGCCATACTTTGGAATTCTGAATTGGACAATTTGTATAGCACAGACATTTCACCTTCAGTATGATAACCTATTTACCTTACACAAAGACTGCTAGTACCCCAAATAACTTTCATATCCCTAACTCTAGGGTTCATGGTAATGTCTGGATCTATCATATATAAATTATGGGCTCTGAAGAATCATATCTTTGACAAACCTCCTAGAAAATGCATATAAATATTTCTACTATTTGTTCAGATCCCAGGCCAAATGTGGATTAAAGTCTTCAAAGATTATGTTTGAGGGAGCAAGTAGGAATCCTGCTGTGATATTTCCCCTTTCTGGGTATTTCTATCATACCCTCAGCACCTAAGGGAAGCTGAAATCTGTTCTCATGTTCTGATCTTGTATTTGCCTCTTCCCCACATGGAATACATTTTTCTTTTTGTACAACAGTGATTTCTTTTATGTTATATTCTTGTCCTTTTTACTTAATATTTACTTTGTGTTCATTATATTAGGATTTAATATTATAAGCAATATATCTATATAATTATATACTGTATATTAATTACATATAATTATATATATAAATGTATATAATTATATATAAAATAATTTATATATCTTGATATTCTTTAAAAGCTTTGGGATTATTAAAAAAACAAGAAACTAACCATGCTATGTACATTAAAATTTCTAGTTTTAATTCAGAGCTAGGCAATGAGTTCTTTGTTCTAGTTTGTGTCTGTCCTCCTCTTACCTGTTTTGAAATTATGAGTCATACACAGTTGATGAGTCATGAATATATATCCATTTGTTAATGGAATTTTTATCTACTTTACTGATTAGAGATAATGTTTGAAGCTGAAAAATGAATGTGGAACTGTTTGGTCACTAAGGTTTTAGGAAGAAATCTATACCCTGAACTTGATTGGACAGAGATCATTTGATTTTCAGGAGTAAGTTGAAAGGTATTCTACTTAACTACTCATGACATTACCATTATTATAGAATCAATATTTTAAAGATTATGTTGATTACGGTTTGTTTCGGGACAAAAATTTGCATTCACTTGCTGCTAGCCAAACCAAAGAAATATCACCACAGTGTTTTTTGGGGGTGTTCAACAAGGATTATTTTAAGAATACTTTTTTAAAATGCTGAGAACGCCTTATAATATGTATTTCTAAAATTTTATTTTGAAGTAATTAGAACTTCACAGGAAATTATAGAACTAGAACAGAGAGTTCTCTTGTACCTTCATCCAGTTTTCTACAATGGCTACATTTCCATAATTACAGTGCAATATCAAAACAAGGCAATTTACATTGATGTAATAAGTGTATGAAGTTCTGCCATTTTATTGCCTGTGTAAATTTGTGTTGCCACCACTACAATTAAAGAACAATTCTATCACCACAATGTTCTACTTCATGACATCTTTTCATATTTACATTCACACTCATCAAAATCTACCATTCCTAATATTCCATTGTGTATATGTACCACATCTTCTTTATCCATTCATCTATTGATGGACATTGAGGTTGCTTCCATATCTTGGCTATTGTAAATAGTGCAGCGATAAGCATATGGGTGCATCTGTCTTTATCAAACAGAAGTGCTGCATTCTTAGGGTAAATCCTAGAAGTGGAATTCCTGGGTCAAATGGTATTTCTATTTTGAGTTTTTTGAGGAACCTCCATAGTGCTTTCCACAATATATCCTACCATTTGCAACAACATGGATGGAGCTAGAGGGTATTATGCTCAGTGAAATAAGCCAGGCAGAGAAAGACAAGTACCAAATTATTTCATTCATATGTGGAGTAAAAGAACAAAGGAAAACTGAAGGAAAAAAACAGCAGCAGAATCACAGAACCCAAGAATGGACTAATAGTTACCAAAGGGAAAGGGACTGGGGAGGATGGGTGGGAAGGGAGGGACAAGCGCAGGGAAAAAGAAAGGGGGCATTATGATTAGCATGTATAGTGTGTGGGGGGGCACGGGGAGGGCTGTGCAACACAGAGAAGGCAAGTAGTGATTTTACAGCATCTTACTACACTGATGGACAGTTACTGTGAAGGGGTATGTCGGGGGGACTTGGTGAAGGGGGGAGACTAGTAATCATAATGTTCTTCATGTAATTGTAGATTAATGATACCAAAATAAAAAATAAATAAAAATAAATAAATAAAAAATAAATAAATGTGGAATAGCATTTTGTATTATAAAGAAAAAAAATCTACTATTCCTAAACCCTCACAACCTAACTAACCAGTTTTTTCATGTTTATATTTTGTCATTTTGAGAATGTTGTATAAGTAGAATATATAGTATGTGATGCTTAAAAGATTGGCTTAAAAAAAGAACTTAGCATAATATTTGATATCCATCCAAGTTGGGCATGGATAGTTTGTTCCTTTTTATTACTGAGTAGTAATTCATAGTTTAGATGTACCACAGTTTGCTTAAACACTCATCTGTTGATGTCTTGATTTTTTTGCACTTTTCTGGCAATTATAACAAAACTGCTATGAACATTCCTGTACTGGTTTTATGTAAACATAAGTTTTCATTTCTCTGGGATAAATGAGTAAGAATCAAATTGTTGGGTTGTGTAGTAATGGCATTCTTAATTTTATAAGAAATTGCCAAAATGTTTTCAAAAGCGTGTGTACATGCATGGGTTGTCTGCATGATCCATTCCCTGTGCATCCTCACCAACAATTTGTGTAGCAAAGATTTTCTAATTTCTGTCATTCTAATAGGATAACATCTCATTGTTGTTTTTAGTTTGTATTTCTCTAATGGCCAATGACGCTGGACATCTTTTATATACATATTTGCCATGTCTATATCAGCTTCAATGAAATACATCTTCCTCTTTTGCCCATTTTCTCACTGAAATTTTTCTTTTCTTACCATTAAGATTTGAGAACCTTTTGCATACTCTAGGTATGAGTCATTTGTCAGATATGTAGTATTCAAATATTGTCCCAGTCTGTAGCACATTTTTTCATCCTATTCACAGGATATTTCACACAGTAAGTTTTTAAATTTGAGGAAGTCCAGGGTATCACATTTTTTCTTCATAGGGAGTGAAATCAGTATCATGTGTAAGAACTCTTTAAGATACAGTTGCCAAAATTTTTCTACATTTTCTTCTAAATGTTTAATATTTTACATTTAAGTCCATGACCTATTCTGAGTTGATGTTTGTAAAAGATGTCACTTAGTTCAAGATTTGCTTTTTTTGCCTATGGATTCCCAACTGAGCTAGCATCATTTGTTGACAAGACTGTCCATCCTCCCTTGAGTTGCTTTTTTTCCATTGTCAAAAATTAGTTGGGTATACTTTTTGTGGCTATACTTCTAAGTTTTCTATTCTGTTCCATTTATCTATTTGTCTATCTTTTCTTACTAGAGTCAAGATAAGCCTATATATATAAAAATATGACTTCAATTTTTTCCCAGTTTACTCTTCTTTTTCAAAATTGCTTCAGTTATCATTCCCATCATTCTTCCCTATATACTTTAGAGTTGTTTCTTCTATTTCTAAAAAAAAAAATTATTGAGGTGTGTAGGTAAAATTTCAATATTTCCAGAATCTCTCACCTGGCTTTAATGCATCTCCATATCAATAGGCATTTCAAGGGGTGGAGAAAAGTGGTCCATCTACATATCAATAGGTGACTACAAGGGTGTGTGAGGGTTTATCTGGACCAGAAAGGTTGGGTGGAGATCTATTCTGCCACAGCCAGGTTGAGAGACATGGGACAACTGCTTGTAAGCTTAAAGTTTATTTATCTCTTTGACTGATTATGGTTTCAAAGGTATTTTGGACTTCAAAGGATTTGCCCCCACTTCAGAGTTACATCTGGTGATAGTCAGCAGGACCTCTGAACCTGAAATCTAACTACATGGGTGCAAACTTTGGGCAGACTGCCACTACGGATGATGGGGAGGCCCCAAAGGCTGCAGCAGTAGAGAGAGTAGTTTCACTTTGGAACTACCTATATGTGGGGCCTCTAACTGGGGAGTCCCTAGTGGGGAATTAGTCTAGGGTGTAGCACCTCTAGAAGGGTGGGGACTTCCCCAGAATTGGGGAAGGGTGGAGACTCCAGAAGATGCACAATTAGTCCTCCATCAGGTAGAAGACTCATTAGAGGTCCTGAGTGGCCATGTAACAGCCGGTATTGAAGAATTTCTTTTTGTCCAGATGGTGCAAAGTGTTATCGAAGAGAGAGAAAGA
The DNA here is from genome assembly GCF_030020395.1 of Manis pentadactyla. Lineage (NCBI taxonomy): Eukaryota > Metazoa > Chordata > Mammalia > Pholidota > Manidae > Manis > Manis pentadactyla. Next base: position 74,034,433 of record NC_080038.1, read on the forward strand.
ATTATTAAGGAGAGAGACAGGGTTATTGAGGAGACAGAGATGGTTATTGAGGAGAGAGGGAGACTTCGGCAGGAGAGAGATACACTTCAGCATGGCTTGGAGGAGTTGGATGATGACCTATGGGATGCCCTTAAGGAAGAGAGACAGTTAATGGAAGGACAGGTCATGCTTCTTGAAAATTCCTTAGTAGCAGCAAGGGGGTAGGCAGCAGGAGATTCTGCATTACAGGAAGTTGTGTGGGAAGGAGAGGAAAGAGTGGTGCCTTCAGCCCTGGAGATGGTAGAGATGTCAGGACAGGAAGTGTGGTTGGGTCTGAGGGTCAATCTGTTGCCAAGGCCACCACCTGAGGCATCAGCCTCTCCTGTATTAAAGGCCCACTCAATTGTAATTTAGAAAGTAAAAATACAACAACCACAGGCAACTGAAGGTGAGGAGCCTGTCACCTCCCCAGGTGTGGAGCAGTCCATATTTCCCCCATACCCAGGATCAGCTGGTGTACATGAACGTCTGGTGTTGGCAGAGGCCATTGGAACCTCTGCCTGCCTGGCTTTTGCATCTCTGGGATATGGGGGTGGAAAACATTGTTATGTCAGGTTCTGAAATGAGAAGGCTTGCTTCCCTGATGACTCACTCTTCTGTCTGACAGTCGTGGCAAAGTACCATCACACCTCAGAGAATTGGATCCTTCTGGATTGGCTGACAGCAGCCGTCAGGGCAGTTTGGCCTAATCAGGGTGATTTACCAAACTTATACACTATCTAGAAAATGAATGCAGAGCTCCAACAGGTGTTGTGGGAATTGGGCATGAAAAATATCATGTATAATATGGATCACAAGGGCCCCGATGAAGAGTTGTTCACCATAGGAATGAGAAATCTGGTGCTCCATACAGCTCCCCCATCTCTCTTTGGGTCCCTATTGACTATTCTTGTCCCCCACATTTTGCAACCCATAAGTGAGGTACTCATACTTTAGCAGATCTGGGGGAGGTTGAAAAAATAAAATCCAGGAAGGAAGTACACACTATGACAGAAAGAAGTGCAAAAGACCCCATTAAGGTCTCAAATACCCAGATGTGGGTTGACTTCATAAAAGCTGGGGTAGTGAAAGAAAAACTTGATGGGAAACCCAATAGGATCTTATTAGAACTGTGGCACCAATTAAAGACAGAGCAGCAGTTCTAGCTGCAGAGGTCCAGGACATCAAAGCTGGACGCAAAGCCCAATCCCCAGCCTGTGTCCCTGCAAGTCTTCCTTGGGGACACTACACAGGCTCTGCCTGTGCCCTCACCCACACAGGACAATGATTGGGTATTGTGATTTGACTTAGGATAGGTTCAAGACCTCCATTTTTGGAGACATGGAGAGGACCAGAGGCCACATATAGAATTAGCAATTCATTGGTCTCCTGTAAATGTACAAAGTGTCCTGGCACTGGTGGACACAGGAGCTGAGTGTTCTCTGATTTATGGCAAACCTGAACATTTTCCTGGGACCCCTGCTGTGACAGATGGCTATGGGGTAAGGCAATTAAAGTGAAGTAAGCCCAAATCCCGTTGAGGACAGGGTGTTTACTGCCAAAGGAATATACTGTGTACATTTCTCCCATCCCTGAATATATTTTGAGTGTGGATATCCTGCAGGGTCTGTGGTTACAGACCACTGCATGTGAGTTCAGACTAAGGGTATGTGTGGTAAAGGCAGTTTTGAGGAGACATGCTAAGCAACCACCTGTAGCTCTGCTAGTACCTAGGTGAGTGTGACAAATACTAAGCAGTGTAAATTACCTGAATGGCACAGAAAAATTGGAGAAATTCTAGAAGAGTTGGAGAAGGTGGGCATCATAAAGAACACTCATAGTCCTTTTAATTCCCCATTGTGGCCAGTGAAAAGCCAGACAGCTCCTGGCATATGACTGTGGAATAGGGAATTGAATAAAGTCACACCCACTTTGCATGCTGCTGTCCGCTCAAGAGCAGTCCTTATAGACACACAAAGTCCTGAACTGGGGACGTATCATTATGTTGTGGATCTTTCAAATGTTATCTTCTCTATTGACATAGCACAGAAAAGTCAGGAACAGTTTTCCTTCATATGGGAAGGCCAGCTGGGAACATTCCCTGTCATTCCACAGGGATAGCTCCACAGTCCCACCATTTGTCAAGGATTGTAGCCCAGGACTTGGCCACATGGAAGAAACTGCAAATGGTGAAGCTGTATTACTACATTGATGATATTAGCACATGTATGATTCTCCCATAGATTTAGAAGGGGAAGTTCATAGAGTGCTTCAACACCTACAGGAAAAATGATGGGCTGTGAACAGCTCCAAGGTTCAGGGACCTGATTTATTTTCAAACTTCTTGGGGGTTGTCTGGTCAGGTAAAACTAAAGTTATCCCAGAAGAAGTAATAGACAAGGTCCATGCTTTCCCTTCCCCTACCACTGTGGCAGGCTTACAAGACTTTTGGGTCTTTTGGACTACTGGTGAACATTTATCCTGCATTTGGAACAAATTCTGAAGCCTGTATGTCAGTTGGTATGAAAGAGCATCAGATTGGACTGGGATGAGACATGTGCAGCTGCTTTTACTGTTGATCGGTGAGCCATCAAGGCTGTACAGGCCTTGAGTGTAATGGACTCATCAAGGCCCAGTGAGCTAGATATTCATGTAACAGAGGATGGTTATGGATGGGGTCTTTGGCAGCAGCTTGCACAGACATGCCAACCTATTGGATTCTGGTCACTATGGAAAGGAGTAGAGGTCTGGGACACCTTGATAGACAATCAACTAGCTGCTGTATACCATGCCTTGCTGGCTATGGAGCCCATCACCAGAACAGCTCCAAAAAGTTAGTAACCACCTATCTCATTGTGGGGTGGGTGTGAGACTGGACACAAAGGCTATGGAGTGGTGTGGCATAGACACCTACACTAGCCAAATGGGTGCATATTTACAGCAATGTAGTGCCCTCTCTACTAGCCCATTAAGTGTAGAACTCCAATGCTTATAAGGGCCAGTGACATATACCAGTGGAAAGCAGGAAGAACTTGTTTTTAAGCCATTGGTAGCCAAGAGACATTATCAGGAGGGAAAAGCCCCTGTACATGAAGATGCTTGGTATACAGATGGCACCAGTCATGGTCAGCCCCTGAAGTGGAGGGCTGTGGCTTTCCATCCTAAGACTGAGACAATATGGATGGAGGATGGAGTGTTGAAGATCAGCCAACGGACTGAACTGTGGGCAGTTTGGCTCATGATCACCCAGGAGGCCTCCCCCATAGCTGTCTGAACTGACAGCTGGACTGTCTATCAGCGACTGACACTGTAGCTACTGACATGGTACCATGCCAACCGGATGGTTGGTCACTGGCCCCTTTTGGGGACAAGAGTTGTGGCAATACCTAAGGCTCTCTGTTCAGAGTAAGTTACTGTATATCATGTAACTGACCATTTACCTCTGGCATCCCCAGGAAATGATGAAGCAGACACATTGGCCCAGATGCATTGACTAGAAGGAAAGCCTGCCTTTGATGTAGCCCAATGGTTATAACAGCATTTGTTGCATGCAGGGCAAAAGACAATGTGGAGTGTAGCCCATCGGTGGGGTTTGCATTGGCTTTTGAAGAAGTCAGCAGAGCCCAGAAGGAGTGCCTTATGTACTATAAGAGGGACTTATACTGAGTACTGCAGCAACCTAGGACAATAGTAAAGGAGCCAATACCACTTGTCAGGTGAAATATTATACTGGGCCTCTTCCCATATCAGAAGGATATAAGTATGCCATGACGTGTGGACACAGCTACTGGCTTGTTGATATATTTTCCTGCATGTCATGCAGTTCAGCAAACCACCAAAATGGGCCCTAGAGCATCTCTTTGCAGCCCTTGTGATTGAGAGCAATCAAGGCACCCACTTTACTTGACATGCATTATAAAAATGGGTGCACCAATTAGGAATAAAGTGGAAGTTTCATGTACCTTATAACCCCAGTGTGGCAGGAATGATAGAGAGGTACAATGGTTTGTTGAAATCTGGCCTGAAGTCACACACCAATAGTCTATGGAGCTGAGCAGTTCACTTATGGACAGTGCTTTGGCATTTTAATGAGAAGCCCAGAAAAAGAGCCTTGAGTCCTGTGGATATGCTAACACAAATTTCTGCATCTCCTATACAACTGTATATGCAAATCAAAGAGGAGTTTTTTCACCCAGGATATGGCCAGCATAGCAACAGCCTGCTGCCAGCCCCAACTGCATTAAACCATGGAGATACTGTTGAGTGGACATGGCCCTTGACCTTTGGAAACTTGGAGCAGCAATGGCTGACCCTTCTGGCACCTTGGGGAAAAGGCCTGGAAGCTGACCTCATGCGTATTCCTGGAGTAATAGCAGAGTTGCCCCTAAAGGTCACAGTACTGTACCCAAAATGTCTGAGAGGTAAGAGCATCTTAAGGGGAAGTTTTGTTTTATATTTATGGCCAGTGCATGTACTTCCTGAAGCCCTATATATTAACCCATCTATAACTTACACATGGAAGGGGTGAAAGTCTGGTATGCTAGTCCAGGAGAAGATCCATTCCTGCCACTGTCCTATTACAGGACCACTCTCTTGCATGCATCCTACCTGATGGACAAGATTTGCCTCTGCTGGTGTCATTAAAACATGTGTCATATCACCCTCAAGTTATTTTCTTCTACAGTACTTGTGGCCTGGATGTGTTCCCTGGCTATAGCTGCCACATTATGATTGCTCTGAACTTCCTACCTGTTCAGCTACTGTCTGCCTGTGGAATGGGTGAACTATAGAGTTAATCTGCCTATGACTTTAAACCTAACTGAATCCTCTGAATGAGGATTATCATGATTTTATGTTATTAGTCTGGTTATAATGCTCCAGTTTTCTCACACAGGGGCCCTTGCAGAAGATGGGGAACATGCAGAGTGTGAGGCAAGATTTCTGGGAGTGTGGGCTCTGGGTAAAATTGCAATATTTCCACAATGTCTCTCCTGGCTTTATTGCATCTCCATATCAATAGGTCTTTCAAGGGGTGGAGAGAAGTTGTCCATCTACATATTAATTGGTTATTAAAAGGGCATTCAAAACAAAGGCTTATCTGGACCAGAAAGGTTGGGTTGAACTTTCTGTTCTTCTGCTGCCAGTTTGTGAGAGAGTTATGGGATGACTGCTTGTAAGAAATAAATGGTTTTCTTAAGCTTATCTCTCCCTTTGACTGATATCAGCTTCAAAGATATTTGGCGCTGGGATTACCCCCCAAGAGTTATATTCATATATTTTCCCATTTTGTATTCTGTTGAATACAAACTTAAAATTGCTATGCTTTCTTTGATGAATGACACTTTTATCTTTCTTCAATGTCTGTTTCTGTCCCTAGAAATTTTTTTCTCTGAACTCTATGAGAAATTTGTATAGCCATTATTGCTTTGTTTACAATGTGATATATAATTTTTGTCCTTTTTCTTTCCACCTGCTTTATTTTTATACTAGGAGTGTGTTTCTTATAGACAATACAGAATATGATCATTAACTTTTATACATTCTTTCAATCTCAGTTTTTTTCAGTTGGTATATTTATACAATTTACACTGAATGTAATTATTTATGTTTTCATCTCAAGCCTGACATTTCAAGATTTGTTTGTTTCTTTTTCATTTCCTTTTCCTGCATTCCTGTTGGTTATTTGAATATTTAAGAGTTCTATTTGACTTATCTATATTGTTTTTTAACTCATCTCCCAAAAAGGGAAGAAAGAGGGTGGGACTGACAAATATTCAAAACAATAAGTTATGAAAATGTCCCAAATTTGGTAAAAGGTATAAACCTACACTTTTTCAAAATTGAACCAATTCCAAAGAGGACAAACCCAAATAAATTCAAAGACATGTCATAGCCCAGTTTACAAAAAGTAGCAATGGAAAACATCTTAAAAGGAGCACAAGATAAATGGAATCTTAGCTATAGGGGAAAGACATTTCCAGTGACAAAAAATTTCTTCTCATAAAAAAGAAAATTGCACAGCATTTTATTTTAAAAGTAAAATTATTACCTTATTGGTGTTTCCAGGATTTTGAGCATCAAATCTGTGATATATGGGGCAAATAGAAACCAGATAACTCATTATATTGTTCCTCAGGTCCTGATGTATCTTATAAGCCTGCCTAATTCTTTTCATCCTTCAGGTTTTTATTACATTTGTTTTGCATATAATGTCCAGGATTTTTACCTCTACTTATTTGGAAGAATATGGAAAAATACGTCTATTCCATCTCTTCTAAAGCAGAGGTCCAAAAGTAACTTTTTGAACATTGCTAATACTTTTAATCTATTTATATTTGCCTTGTTGAAATAATTAATCCACTTGTCAGTCGTATCTAAACTCATTACATTGATCTCATGTACTCCTTTCTGTTCTACAATTTTGTTTAATCCTAAAGTTATTTTTCTCCTATATATTTAATATGTCTCCTTCCAAAAATGTTTCTCTCTCAAACTATAAAAACTTTTAGGTACCCTGTATTTTAGAAGAATAAGAAATGATTCTTGTCTTAAATCATTATCTTCCTCATAACACCTGTCACAGTTATTACTGCAATGAAACATCTAAGCAATACTCTGGTCATTAGCCAAGAGCCTTGAGTTCATGTACCAGATCTGTTGTAATTAGTTAAGTAATCTTAGGCATGTCATATAATATGTCTGGGATTTGCTTCCTAACAGGTAAATCTGTTGAATATTAAAAAGTGTTTTAGAGGCGGAGCCAACATGGCGGCGTGAGTAGGACAGTGGGAATCTCCTCCCAAAAACATATATACTTTTGAAAATACAACAAACACAACTAGCCCTAAAAGAGAGACCAGAAGACGCAGGACAGTGGCCAGACTGCAGCTACACCAGCGAGAACCCAGCGACTGGTGAAAGGGGTAAGATACAAGCCCAGGCCCGGCGGGACCCGAGCGCCCCTCCCCCCAGCTCCCGGCGGGAGAACAATAGGCAGAGCGGGAGGAAGACGGAGCCCAGGACTGCCGAACACCCAGCCCCAGCCATCCGGGCCAGAGCGCAGACACAGTACATGCCCAGGGGGCCCTGGATACTGGGGGAAGAGGGAGTAAGACCTCTGAGCGGGTGCTGAAGCTGATGCCCCTGTGACAAAGAAAAGCGGGGGCTTTTTGAAAGTCTTAAAGGGACAGGGACTTAACAGCTTGACGGAAACAACCCAGGTCACAGTACAGCAGCTGGAAATTACAGGGAAAACCGGGTGCACTAACCCCCTGGGCAACAGCTCTGAGACCCCTCACGGAGGCAAACAGTCAAGCAGCCCCCCCATCCATCACCCCACCGGGCGCTGCGAAAGCAGAGAAGCAGCCTGAGACAAATTCCGCCCACAGAAAGGGAAATTTCTCCCTCCCGGCCAGGCAAGACACAAAGACCCACTCTACACGCAATTACCCAACACAAGCCACTAGGGGTCGCACTTGTCCCAGTAAAGAAAGGCCAGTAGCAAGTGAAAATTTTGGCCCTCCCAGCTGACAGTCAATAGCACCTGTCAACATGAAAAGGCAAAAAAATATGATCCAGACAAGAATAACCCAGACAGCTTCAGCATCTGCTACATCTTCCCCTGAGAAGGAATCTGGGGAGATAGATTTAGCCAGTCTACCTGAAAAAGAATTCTAAACAAAAGTCATAACCATGCTGATGGACTTGCAGAGAAATATGCAAGAACTAAGGAAGGAGAATTCAGAAATAAAACAAGCTCTGGAAGGACTTCAAAACAGAATGGACGAGATGCAAGAGACCATTAATGGACTAGAAAACAGAGAACAGGAACGCAGAGAAGCTGATGCAGAGAGAGATAAAAGGATCTCCAGGAATGAAAGAATTTTAAGAGAGCTGAGTGATCAATATAAAAGAAATAATATAAGAATCATAGGCATTCCAGAAGAAGTAGAGAGAGAAAAGGGGATAGAAAATGTCTTTGAAGAAATAATTGCTGAAAATTTCCCCAAACTAGGGGAAGAAATGGCCTCTCAGACCACAGAGGTACACAGAACTCCCATGACAAGGGATCCAAAGAGGGCAACACCAAGACACATAATAATTAAAATGGCAAAGATCAAAGACAAGGACAAAGTATTACAAGCAGCCAGAGAGAAAAAAAAGGTTACCTACAAAGGAAAACCCATCAGGCTATCATCAGACTTCTCAACAGAAACCCTGCAGGCCAGAAGAGAATGGCATGATATACTTAATGCAATGAAACAGAAGGGCCTCGAACCAAGACTACTGTATCCAGCACGAATATCATTTAAATATGAAGGAGGGATTAAACAATTCCCAGACAAGCAAAACTTGAGGGAATTTGCCTCCCACAAACCACCTCTACAGGGCATTATACAGGGACTGCTCTAGATGGGAGCACTCCTAAAAAGAGCACACAACAAAACACCCAACATATGAAGAAGGGAGGAGGAGGAATAAGAAGGGAGAGAAATAAAGAATCATCAGATTGTGTTTATAATAGCTCAACAAGCGAGTTAAGTTAGACAGTAAGACAGTAAAGAAGCTAACCCTAAACCTTTGGTAACCACAAACTTAAAGCCTGCAATGGCAATAAATTCATACCTTTCAATAATCACCCTAAATGTAAATGGACTGAATGCACCAATCAAAAGACACAGAGTAATAGAATGGATAAAAAAGCAAGATCCATCCATATGCTGCTTACAAGAGACTCACCTCAAACCCAAAGACGCGCACAGACTTAAAGTCAAGGGATGGAAACAGATATTTCAAGCAAACAACAGAGAGAAGAAAGCAGGTGTTGGAATTCTGGTATCAGACAAAACAGACTTCAAAATAAAGAAAGTAACAAAAGACAAAGAAGGACATTACATAATGATAAAGGGCTCAGTTCATCAAGAGGATATAACCATTATAAATATATATGCACCCAATACAGGAGCACCAACATACCTGAAACAAATATTAACAGAACTAAAGGAGGAAATAGAATGCAATGCATTCATTCTAGGAGACTTCAACACACCACTCACTCCAAAGGACAGATCCACCAGACAGAAAATAAGTAAGGACACAGAGGCACTGAACAACACACTAGAACAGATGGACCTAATAGACATCTACAGAACTCTACATCCAAAAGCAACAGGATACACTTTCTTCTCAAGTGCTCATGTAACATTCTCCAGAATAGACCACATACTAGGACACAAAAAGAGCCTCAGTAAATTCCAAAAGATTGAAATCCTACCAACCAACTTTTCAGACCACAAAGGCATTAAACTAGAAATAAACTGTTCAAAGAAAGCAAAAAGGCTCACAAACACATGGAGGCTAAACAACACGCTCCTAAATAATCAATGGATCAATGACCAAATCAAAATGGAGATCCAGCAATATATGGAAACAAATGACAACAACAACACTAAGCCCCAACTTCTGTGGGACGCAGCAAAAGCAGTCTTAAGAGGAAAGTATATAGCACTCCAAGCATATTTAAAAAAGGAAGAGCAATCCCAAATGAACGGTCTAATGTCACAACTATCAAAATTGGAAAAAGAAGAACAAATGAGGCCTAAGGTCAGCAGAAGGAGGGACATAACAAAGATCAGAGAAGAAATAAATAAAATTGAGAAGAATAAAACAATAGCAAAAATCAATGAAACCAAGAGCTGGTTCTTCGAGAAAATAAACAAAATAGATAAGCCTCTAGCCAGACTTATTAAGAGGAAAAGAGAGTCAACACAAATCAACAGTATCAGAAATGAGAAAGGAAAAATCACAACAGATCCCGCAGAAATACAAAGAATTATTAGAGACTACTATGAAAACCTATATGCTAACAAGCTGGGAAACCTAGGAGAAATGGACAACTTCCTAGAAAAATACAACTTTCCAAGACTGACCCAAAAAGAAACAGAAAATCTAAACAGACCAATTACCAGCAACGAAATTGAAGCGGTAATCAAAAAACTACCAAAGAACAAAACCCCCGGGCCAGATGGATTTACCTCGGAATTTTATCAGACATACAGGGAAGACATAATACCCATTCTCCTTAAAGTTTTCCAAGAAATAGAAGAGGAGGGGATACTCCCAAACTCATTCTATGAAGCTAACATCACCCTAAAACCAAAACCAGGCAAAGACACCACCAAAAAAGAAAACTATAGACCAATATCCCTGATGAACGTAGACGCAAAAATACTCAACAAAATTTTAGCAAACCGAATTCAAAAATACATCAAAACCATCGTACACCATGACCAAGTGGGATTCATCCCAGGGATGCAAGGATGGCACAACATTCGAAAGTCCATCAATATCATCCACCACATCAACAAAAAGAAAGACAAAAACCACATGATCATCTCCATAGATGCTGAAAAAGCATTTGACAAAGTTCAACATCCATTCATGATAAAAACTCTCAGCAAAATGGGAATAGAGGGCAAGTACCTCAACATAATAAAGGCCATCTATGAAAAACCCACAGCCAACATTATATTGAATAGCGAGAAGCTGAAAGCATTTCCGCTGAGATCGGGAACTAGACAGGGATGCCCACTCTCCCCACTGTTATTTAACATTGTACTAGAGGTCCTAGCCACGGCAATCAGACAAAACAAAAAAATACAAGGAATCCAGATTGGCAAAGAAGAAGTCAAACTGTCACTATTTGCAGATGACATGATACTGTACATAAAAAACCCTAAAGACTCCACCCCAGAACTACTAGAACTGATATTGGAATACAGCAAAGTTGCAGGATACAAAATCAACACACAGAAATCTGTGGCTTTCCTATATACCAACAATGAACCAACAGAAAGAGAAATCAGGAAAACAACTCCATTCACAATTGCATCAAAAAAAATAAAATACCTAGGAATAAACCTAACCAAAGAAGTGAAAGACTTATATTCTGAAAACTACAAGTCACTCTTAAAAGAAATTAAAGGGGACACTAACAGATGGAAACGCATCCCATGCTCATGGCTAGGAAGAATTAATATCGTCAAAATGGCCATCCTGCCCAAAGCAATATACAGATTTGATGCAATCCCTATGAAACTACCAGCAACATTCTTCAATGAACTGGAACAAATAATTCAAAAATTCATATGGAACCACCAAAGACCCCGAATAGCCAAAGCAATCCTGAGAAAGAAGAATAAAGTAGGGGGGATCTCACTCCCCAACTTCAAGCTCTACTACAAAGCCATAGTAATCAAGACAATTTGGTACTGGCACAAGAACAGAGCCACAGACCAATGGAACAGACTAGAGAATCCAGACATTAACTCAGACATATATGGTCAATTAATATTTGATAAAGGAGCCATGGACATACAATGGCGAAATGACAGTCTCTTCAACAGATGGTGCTGGCAAAACTGGACAGCTACATGTAGGAGAATGAAACTGGACCATCGTCTAACCCCATATACAAAAGTAAACTCAAAATGGATCAAAGACCTGAATGTAAGTCATGAAACCATTAAACTCTTGGAAGAAAACATAGGCACAAACCTCTTAGACATAAACATGAGTGACCTCTTCTTGAACATATCTCCCCGGGCAAGGAAAACAACAGCAAAAATGAACAAGTGGGACTATATTAAGCTGAAAAGCTTCTGTACAACAAAAGACACCATCAATAGAACAAAAAGAAACCCTACAGTATGGGAGAATATCTTTGAAAATGACACATCCGATAAAGGCTTGACGTCCAGAATATATAAAGAGCTCACACGCCTCAACAAACAAAAAACAAATAACCCAATTAAAAAATGGGCAAAGGAACTGAACAGATGGTTCTCCAAAAAAGAAATACAGATGGCCAACAGACACATGAAAAGATGCTCCACATCGCTAATTATCAGAGAAATGCAAATTAAAACTACAATGAGGTATCACCTCACACCAGTAAGGATGGCTGCCATCCAAAAGACAAACAACAACAAATGTTGGCGAGGCTGTGGAGAAAGGGGAACCCTCCTACACTGCTGGTGGGAATGTGAACTTGCTGAACCATTGTGGAAAGCAGTATGGAGGTACATCAAAATGCTCAAAACTGACTTACCATTTGACCCAGGAATTGCACTCCTAGGAATTTACCCTAAGAATGCAGCAATCAAGTATGAGAAAGATCAGTGCACCCCTATGTTTATCGCAGCACTATTTACAATAGCCAAGAATTGGAAGCAACCTAAATGTCCATCGATAGATGAATGGATAAAGAAGATGTGGTACATATACACAATGGAATACTACTCAGCCATAAGAAAAGGGCAAATCCAACCATTTGCAGCAACGTGGATGGAGCTGGAGGGTATTTGGCTCAGTGAAACAAGCCAAGCAGAGAAAGAGAAATACCAAATGATTTCACTCATCTGTGGAATATAAGAACAAAGGAAAAACTGAAGGAACAAAACAGCAGCAGAATCACAGAACTCAAGAATGGAATAAAAGGTACCAAAGGGAAAGGGACTGGGGAGGATGGGTGGGTAGGGAGGGATAAGGGGGGGAGAAGTAGGGGGGTATTAAGATTAGCATCCATAGCGGGGTGGGAGAAAGGGGAGGGCTGTACAACACAGAGAAGACAAGTAGTGATTCTACAACAGGTTGCTACGCTGATGGACAGTGACTGTAAAGGAGTATATAGGGGGGACCTGGTATAGGGGAGAGCCTAGTAAACAAAGTATTCGTCATGTAAGTGTAGATTAATGATTAAAAAAAAAATGCAGTTCCTATGTGGTGACCTCTAATGAGTTCTACACAATGATATAAAGGACATATAAAAGTGTAGGCAAAGGGTCTGTTTGTGTTTATACAGAGGATCAAAGCCTAATTTGGCTACCCCGAAAATGAACTAAGAAACGATATGAAAGAGAACTTCCAACATCAGCACTCTCTGGAAGACTCATGCCAGAAGATGATCATCAAAAAACCCCAACAAAGTTCCACTCACTGCTACAGCTGTAGATGCACTCATCCCACCAGCTCCTGGACTTGCCATGGGAATGAAGGAGATATCTAAGCTGGCCTGTGCATACAGTAAAACAACAAATTTGACTGGATCTATACTGTTGGAACTCAACCAAGAATTAGGAGAAGTGCAAATTGTAGCGCTCCAAAATCTTACAACTACAGACTATTTACTGTTAAAAGAACATATGGGATGTGAACAGTGCCCAGGAATGGGTTGTTTTAATTTGTCTGATTTTTCTCAAACTACTCAAATTCAGTTAGATAATAACCATCATATCATTGATAAGTTTTCACAAATGCCTAGGGTGCCTAACTGGTTTTCTTGGTTTCACTGGAGATGGCTGGTAATTACAGGTATGCTTTGGTTATGTAACTATACTCCTATTATGTTAATGTGTGTGCACAATTTAAGTAGTAGCTTAAAATCTATACATGCTGAAGTTACTCTACAAGAAGATATGTCAAAGAAATAATCAATCTTCCCATGTTTTCTCCCGCCTGCTACTTCTATAGCTTTTCTTCTTTCTTCCTAATTACAACATTCTTTTTAGACATAAACATTCTTTTTAGACATAAACAATTCCTAATTACGAATTCTTAAATAGAATTCGTGCCTCATATCAAATTTACCGAGTATCATAACTCCTCCAAGTGGTAAAGATACCTCAAGACAAATGCTGGGCATAGAAGCCACAGGGAATAAATATGCAAAGAAATAAAAAGCTAACCATTTCAAACAATAAGGCTTCTCTCTCACTTACCAACTTAACATTTCCCTGTATGGCCCCGGAAGATGACTGGTTAGCCAGAGACGGGTAAGATTCCTCAAGGGAGGAACAACCTAAGACAGGCACAGTCGCAGGGGGGTCATCAGGTGAGAAATTGGGGATCAACAGAGGTGAGGCTTAGAACCTCACCCCCCCTGTTCTGAGAGAAATCTTCTGCATATGTGGATGTTTTATTGCCCTTGTCTAGCTTGGATTAACACATAGTCTACAGGCACACACCTGATCATCTACATTTGCTCTCTTACAACACTAAACTATGTTTTCTACCTTTATGTTGTATCTACCTACCACTTCAGCATCTTATTAAAAATAATAAAGAGAGAAATGTGGTATCCACATATAAATCAAGTATAAAAATCAAATGTGTATTCATATTTGAACTGACTGTTTATAGTTCATAATGCATGAGCAAAACCAAAAGTTTCTGTGATGACTGCCCTTGTACTGTTCACCATGTAACTTATTCACTATGTAAGAATTTGTTCTCCATGTAAGAACTTGTTCGTTATGCTTCAGAAGATTGGAGACTGACGAAAATTAGGCTTGGGGTGGATTAATGATTGTGCATTGAGCATTGACTCCCCTATACAGAATTTTATTGTTGTTAACAACCATTTGATCAATAAATATGAGAGATGCCCTAACCAAAAAAAAAAAAAAAAAGTGTTTTAACTTTTTATGTGAGTATGAATCTAGGAATCTTTGACATTAATATTAATTTTTAGTTTTGTTTATTTATTTTATTAAGATATCATTGATACACAATTTTTTATTAAGGTATCATTGATTTACAATCTTATGGTCAGGTTTCATATGAGCAACCGTATGGTCACTACATTCCCCCTATTATCAAGTCCCCACTACATGCCCCATATACCCCATTACAGTCACTGTCCATCAGCATAGTAAAATGCTATAGACTCACTACTTGTCTTCTCTGTGCTTTACTTTGTTCCCATGCAACCCATATATTATGTGTGCTAATCATAATGCCTCTTAATCCACTTATCCCTCCCTTCACACCCACCCTCTCCAGTACCTTTCCCACTTGTAACTATTGGTCCATTCTTGGGTTCTGTGAGTCTGCTGCTGTTTTTTCCTTCAGTTTTTGCTTTGTTGTTATACTCCACAGATGAGTGAAATCATTTCATACTTTCCTTTCCTGCCTAGCTTATTTCACTGAGCATAATACCATCTAGCTCCATCTACATTGTTGCAAATGGTAGGACTTTTTTTCTTCTTATGGCTGAACAATATTCCATTGTGTACATGTACCACTTGTGTGTGAGGTTAGACAATGATCCAGTTTCATTGTCTGACATGTAGTTCTCCAGTTTTGTCAAGACCAGCTGTTGAAGAGGCTGTCATTTCCACATTGTATGTCCCTTGCCCTTTTATCATATATAATTGATGTATATGTTTGGGTTAATGTCTGGACTCTCTATTCTGTTCCACTAGACTGTGGCTCTGTTCTTGTGCCAGTACCAAATTGTCCTGATAACTGTGGCTTTGTAGTAGAGCTTGAATTTGGGGAGTGTAATACCCACTGCTTTATTCTTCCTTCTCAGGAGTGTTTTGGCTATTCAGGGACTTTTGTGGTTGCATATGAATTTTAGAGCTATTTCTTCCAGTTCATTGAAGAATGCTGTCAATATCTTGATAGGGATTGTGTTCAATCTATAGTTTGCTTTAGGCAGGATGGCCATTTTGACAAAAATAATTCTTTCTACCCAAGAGCTTCAGACGAATTTCCGTTTGTTAGTGTCCTCTTTAATTTCTCTTAAGTGTCTTGCAGTTTTCAGGATATAGGTTTTTCACTTCCTTGGTTAGGTTTATTCCTAGGTATTTCATTCTTTTTGATGCAATTGTGAATGGGATTGTTTTCCTGACTCCTCTTTCTGCTAGTTCACCATTAGTGTATAGGAATGCAACAGATTTTTGTGTATTAATTTTGCACCCGGCAAAAAAAATTTTTTCTGAATTCAGATATTAGTTCTAGTAGTTTTGGAGTGCATTCTTTAGGGGTTTTTATGTACAATATCATGTCATCTGCAAAGAGTGACAATTTAACTCCTTCCTATCAATCTAGATGCCTTTTATTTCTTTGCATTGTCAGATTGCTATGGCTAGGACCTCCAGTATTCTATTGAATAAATGTGGGGAGAGTGGGTACTAGAAGGAAAGCCTGCCTTTGATTTAGCCCAATGGTTATACCAGCATTTGTAGCATGCAGGGCAAAAGACAATGTGAGGTGTAGCCCATCAGTGGGGCTTGTCATTGGCTTTTAAAGAAGTCAGTAGAGCTCAGAAATAGTGTCTTGTGTGCTCTAAGAGGGACTTACACTGAGTACTGCAGCAACCTAGGACAATAGTAAAGGAGCCAATACCCCTTGTCAGGTGAAAGATTATACTGGGCCTCTTCCCATATCAGAAGGATATCGGTATGCCATGATGTGTGGACACAGCTACTAGCCTGTTGATATATTTTCACTGTTTCACTTTCAGCTTTTCACTGTTAAGTATAATGTGGGACCTGAGTTTGTCATATATGGCCTTTATTATGTTGAGCTACTCGCCCTCTATACCCATTTTGTTGAGAGTTTTTACCATGAATAGGTGTTAAATTTTGTTAAATGCTTTTTCAGCATATATGGAGATGATCATGTGATTTTTGTCCTTTTTTTATTGATATAGTAGATGATGTTGATGGATTTTTTAATATTGTACCATTCTTGCATCCCTGAGATGAATCTTACTTGGTCATGATGTATGATTCTCTAGATCTGTTTTTGAATTCAGTTTGCTAATATTTTGTTGAGTATTTTTCTATTTTCATCTGGGTTATTGGTCTGTGGTTTTCTGTTTTTGTGATGTCTTTGCATGATTTCGGTATTAGAGTGATGCTGACATCATAGAATGAGTTTGGAGGTATTCTCTCCTAGGTTTTGAAAACGTTAAGGAGACTGTGTATTATATCTTCTCTAAATGTCTGATAAACTTCAGCAATGAAGCCATCTGGTATGGGAATTTTGTTCATGGGTAGTTTTTTGACTATTGATTCAATTTCCTTGCTGGTAATTGGTGTGTTCAGATCTTATGTGTATTCCTGGGTCAGTCTTGGGAGGTTGTATTTTTCTAGAAAGTTGTCCATTTCTTCTAGGTTATCCACTTTGTGAGCATATAATTTTCCGTAGTATTCTCCCATAATACTTTGTATTTTTGTGATGTCCATAGGGATTTTCCCTTTCTGATTTCTCATTCTGTTTATCTCTGTAGATTCTCTTTTTTTCTTGATGAATCGGGCTAGGGATTTGTCTATTTTCTTTATTTTCTCAAAAAGCCATCTCTTGATTTCATTAATTTTTTCTATTGTTTTTGTTCCTCACTTGTATTTATTCTCTTATCTTTATTATGCCCCTCCTTCTACTGACTTGGGGCCTCATTTGTTCCTCTTTTTCCAGTTTCAATAATTGTGAGTTTAGACAAATCTTGGAAGATGGTGGCGTGAGTAGGGCAGCAGAAATCTCCTCCCAAAACCATATATATTTTTGAAAGTACAACAAATAAAACTACGCCTAACAGAGAGACCAGAGGACACAGTACAACAGCCAGTCTACATCTACACCTCGGAGAACCCAGCATCTCACGAAGGGGGTAAGATATAAGCCACAGCCTAGTGAGAAATGAGCACTCCCCCCACTCAGGCCCACTGTTGGGAGGAGAGGAGTTGGAGTGGGGAGGAAGTGGAAGTGCAGGACTGCTAAATAACCAGCCCTATTAATTCACAGTGGGAGCACAGACATACATTGCACGGTATGCTGGATATTAGGGAAATGGAAAAGTAAAATCTGTGAGCAGGTCCGCACAGCCGGCTCCCCCAGTACAAAAGAAAAGCGAGTGCTTTGTGAAAGTCTTAAAGGGACAGGGGCCTCACATATGGACAGAATCATTCTGGCACACTCAGCCCAGCAGCTGGGAATCCCAGAGAACTCCAGGTGCCTCAGCTCCCTGGGTGGCAATGCAGCCCTGAAGCCCCTCATGGTGATAAACAGCCTGGTGTTCATTCTCCTCCCTGTGGGGACCCAGTAGAGCAACCTGGGAGATGCCACACTCACAGCAGATGCTCAGAGCCTCCTCCCAGCTCGCAGCTGCCTGGGACAGACCCGGCTCTGCCACTGGTGTGCAGCTGGCCAGGGCAGGGCACAAAGGGGTGCAGTTCTCACAGGAGAGACCACCTGGAGCACCAGCCTCTCCCTGCAGGGCTCTGGGCTACCCGAGGGCTGCTCCCAGTGTATGGGTAACTGACACAGGCAGCAGAGAAGGGCAGGGTGACCAGTAAGCAGGAAGGGACTTTGTTCTCCCAGGTGAAACATGTGCTACCTGCCTATGACTACCTCTATGAGCATGAAAAGGCAGAAGAATTTGGACCAGTCCAGAATCACCCAGACAACCCTTAAGAGAGGCCCTGGGGAGACAGATTTAACCAATCTTCCTGAAAAAGAATTCAAAATAAAGGTCATAACCATGCTGATGGAGCTGCAGAGAAATATGCAAGAGCTAAAGGATCAAGTTGGGAGGGACAATACAGAAATAAAACAATCTCTGGAAGGACTTAAGAGCAGACTGGATGAGGTGCAAGAGGCCATAAATGGAATATAAATCAGAGAACAGGAAAAAAGAGAAACTGATGCAGAGAGAGATAAAAGGATCTCCAGGAATAAAAGAATATTAAGAGAACTGTGTGACCAATTCAAACAGAACAATATTTGCATTACACTGGTACCAGAAGAAGAAGAGAGAGATAAAGGGATAGAAAGCGTTTTTGAAGAAATAATTGCTGGATACTTCCCCACACTGGGAAGGAAATAGTCTCTCAGACCATGGAAGCAGACAGATCTCCCAACATAAGGGACTCAAGGCGGACAACACAAGGACACATAATAAATAAAACGGCAAAGATCAAAGACAAAGACAGAGTATTAAAGGCAGCCAGAGAGAGAAAAAAGGCCACCTACAAAGGAAAACCCATCAGGCTATCATCAGACTCCTCAGCAGAAACCATACAGGCCAGGAGAGAATGGCATGACATATTGAATGCAATGAAACAGAAGGGCCTTGAACCAAGAATACTGTATCCAGCATTAATATCATTTAAATATGAAGGAGGGATTAAACAATTCCCAGAGAAGGAAAAGTTGAGGGAATTTGTCTCAGACAAACCACCTCTACAGGATATTTTAAAGGGACTGCTTTAGATGGAAGCACACCTAAGGCTAAATAGATGTCACCAGAGAAAATAAAACCACACCAAAGAAAGCATACCAACCAAATATTAAATAAAGGCAAAAAATAAAATCAACTGGGGTATCCACAAAGTAGTCAAAGGAAACACAAAAGAGTACAGATTAAAACACCTAACATATAAAGAATGGAGGAGGAAAATAGGAAGAGAAAATAAAGAATCATCAGAGAGTGTTTATAAGAGCTTAATAAGCGAGTTAAGCTAGATGATTAGATAGTAAAGAAGCTACCCATGAACCTTTGATAAAAACGAATCTAAAGACTGCAATGGCAATAAGTACATATCTTTCAACAAACACCCTAAATGTAAATGGACTGAATGCACCAATCAAAAGACACAGAATAATAGAATGGATAAAAAAAAGCAAGACCCATCTATATGCTGCTTACTAGAGACTCAGCTTAAACCAAAAGACATGCACAGACAAAAAGTCAAGGGATGGAAAAAGATATTTCATGCAAAAAATAGGGAGAAAAAAACAGATTTTGCAGTACTAGTACCAGACAAAATAGACTTCAAAACAAAGAAAGTAACAAGAGATAAAGAAGGACATTACATAATGATGAAGGGCTCAGTCCAACAAGAGGATATAACCATTATAAATATATATGCACACAATACAGGGGCACCAACATATGTGAAAGAAATACTAAATAAATTAAAAGAGGAAATAGAATGCAATGCATTCATTCTAGGAGAGTTCATTACACCACTCACTTCAAAGGACAGAACCAACAGACAAAAAATAAGTAAGGACACAGAGGCACTGAACAACACACCAGAACAGATGGACCTCATAGACATCTACAGAATTCTACAGCCAAAAGCAGCAGGATACACACTCTTCTCAAGTGCACATGGAACATTTTGCAGAATACACCACATACTAGGCTACAAAAAGAGCCACATTAAATTCAAAACGATTAAAATTCTACCAACCAACTTCTCAGACCCCAAAGTTATAAAACTATAAATAAACTGTACAAAGAAAACAAAAAGGCTCACAAAAACATTGAGGCTAAACAACATGCTCCTAAATAATCAATGGATCAATGACCAAATTAAAATAGAGATCAAGCATTATATGGAGACAAATGACAACAGCACAAAGTCCCAACATCAGTGGGATAGAGCGAAGACAGTTCTAAGAGGAAAGTATATAGCAATCCAGGCCTATTTAAAGAAGGAAGAAAAATACCAAATGAATAGTCTAAAGTCACAATTATTGAGATTGGAAAAAGAAGAACAAATGAGGCCAAAATTCAGCAGAAGGAGGGACATAGTAAAGATCAGAGAAGAAATAAATAAAATTGAGAAGAATAAAACAACAGAAAAAATCAAAGAAATCAAGAGCTGTTTCTTTGAGAAAATAAACAAAACACATAAGCCCCTAGCCATACTTATTAAGAGATAAAGAGAACCTACACATATCAACAGAATCAGAAATGAGAAAGGAAAAGTCATGACAGACCCCACAGAAATACAAAGAATTATTAGAGAACACTATGAGAATCTATATGCTAACAAGCTGGAAAACCTAGAGAAAAGGACAACTTCCTAGAAAATACCACCTTCCAAGTCTGACCAAGGAGGAAACAAAAAATCTAAACAGACCAATTACCAGCAAAGAAATTGAATTGGTAATCAAAAAAGTACCCACGAACAAAATTCCCAGGTCAGGTGGATTTACTGCTGAATTTTATCTGACATATAGAGAAGACATAATACCCATTCTCTTTAAAGTTTTCCAAAAAATAGAAGAGGAGGGAATACTTTCAAACACATTCTATGAAGCCAGCATCACTCTAATACCAAAACCAGGCAAAGACCTCACCAAAAAAGAAAATTACAGACCAATATCCCTGAGGAACATAGATTCAAAAGTATTCAACAAAATATTAGCAAACCGAATTCAAAAATACATCAAGAAGATCATACACCATAGTCAACTGGGATTCATCCCAGGGTTGCAAGGATGGTACAATCTTCGAAAATCCATCAACATCATCCACCACATCAACAAAAGAGGACAAAAACAACATAATCATTTTCATAGATGATGAAAAAGCATTCAACAAACTTCAACATCCATTCATGATAAAAACTCTCAACAAAATGAGTATAGAGGTCAAGTACCTCAACATAATAAAGGCCATATATGAAAAACCCATAGCCAACTTCATATTTAACAGTGACAAGATGAAAGCCTTTCCTCTAAGATCAGGAACAAGACAGGGATGCCCACTCTCCCCACTGTTAGTCAACATAATACTGGAGGTCCTAGCCACTGCAATCAGACAAAACAAAGAAATACAAGGAATCCAGAAATCAGGAAAACTATTTCATTCTCAATTGCATCTAAAGGAATAAAATACCTAGGAATAAACCTAACCAAGGAAGTAAAAGACCTATACCTTGAAAACGACAATACACTCTTAGGAGAAATTAAAGAGGACACTAACAAATGGTATCTCATCCCATGCTCTTAGCTAGGAAGAATTAACATTATCAAAATGGACATCCTGCCTAAAGCAATCTACAGATTCAATGCAATCCCTATCAAAATACCAAAAGCATTCTTTAATGAACTGGTACAAATAGTTTTAAAATTCATACAGAACCATAAAAGACCCCGAATAGCCAAAGCAATCCTGAGAAGGTAGGATAAAGCAGGGGGGATCTCGCTTCCCAACTTCAAACTCTACTACAAAGCCACAGTAATAAAGACAACTTGGTACTGGCACAAGAACAGATCCACAGACCAGTGCAGTGGAGCAGGATAGAGAGTCCAGATATTAACCCAAACATATATGGTCAATTAATATACAATAAAGGGGCCATGGACATACAATGGGAAAAAGACAGCCTATTCAACAGCTGATGTTGGCAAAACTGGACAGCTACATGCAAGAGAATGAAACTGGATCATTGTCTAACCCCATAAACAAATGTAAATTTGAAATGGATCAAAGACCTGAATGTAAGTCTTGAAACCATAAAACTCTTAGAAAAATCATAGGCAAAAATCTCTTGGACATAAACATGAGTGACTTCTTCATGAACATATCTCCCCAGGCAAGGGAAACAAAAGCAAAAATGAACAAATGGGACTATATCAAGCTGAAAAGCTTCTGTACAGCAAAGGACACCACCAATAGAACAAAAAGACATCCTACACTATGGAAGAATATATTCACAAATGACAGACTGACAAAGTGTTGACATCCAAAATATATAAAGAGCTCATGTACCTCAACAAACAAAAAGCTATTAATCCAATAAAAAAATGGTCAGAGGAGCTGAACAGATGGTTCTCCAAAGAAGAAATTCAGATGGCCAACAGAAATATGAGAAGATGCTCCACATTGCTAGTCATCAGAAAAATGCAAATTAAAGCCACAATCAGATATTGTCTCACACCAGTAAAGATCACCACCTTCCAAAAGACAAACAACAAATGTTGGAGAGGTTGTGGAGAAAGGGGAACCCTCCTACACTGCTGGTGGGAATGTAAATTAGTTCAGCCATTGTGGAAAGCAATGTGGAGATTCCTCACAAAGCTCAAAATAGAAATACCATTTGGCCCAAGAATTCCACTCCTAGGAATTTACCCTAAGAATGCAGCAGCCCAGTTTGAAAAAGACATATGCACCCGTATGTTTATTGCAGCACTATTTACAATAGCCAAGAACATGAAGCAACCTAAGTGTCCATCAGTAGATGAATGGATAAAGAGAATGTGTACATCTACGCAATGGAATATTATTCAGCCATAAGAAGAAAACAAGTCCTACCATTTGCAACAACATGGATGGAGCTAGAGGGTATTATGCTCAGTGAAATAAGCCATGCAGAGAAAAACAAGTATTAAGTGATTTCACTCATCTGTGGAGTGAAAGAAAAGAAAAAACTGAAGGATCAAAACAGCAGCAGACACACAGGACCCAAGAATGGACTAACAGTTACCAAAGAGAAAGGGACTGGGGAGGGTGAGTGGGAAGAAAGTGTTAAAGGGGAGGAAGAAAGGGGGCATTATGATTAGCATGTATAACGTGGTGGGGCACGGAGAGGGCTGTACAACACAGAGAAGACAAGTAGTGACTCAATAGTATCTTACTATGCTGATGGACAGAAACTCTAATGGGGTATGTGGGGCAGACTTTGTGATGGGTTGTCTAGTAAACATAATGTTCTTCATATAATTGTAGATTAATGGTACCAAAAAATAATAATAATAATTGTGAGTTTAGGCTTTATTTTGGATTGTTCTTCCTTCTTTAAATAGGCCTGTGTTGCTACATATGTTCCTCTTAGAACTTCTTTAACTGCATCCCACAGAAGTTGGGAGACTGAACTGTTGTTTTCATTCATCTCCATATAGTGCTTCATCTTATTTTGGTATTATTGACCATATTTACAAGTTGGAAGTGTTCAAATGCAAGAAAATGGAATTTTACTGGCTAATATATTGTAACTCTGGGATGAAAATTCCATGACAAAATACCATTGAAACTAAAATAAGTCAGAAGGAGAAATAAAGCTTAACACACTCATTTATTTCTTATAAGCATTAGTCCTATCTCTTTCTTGACCAGGCTGCAGCAGAAGAGAAAGGTCCACTCAGCCTCTCTAGTTCAGATAAACCCTTGCATATCCTTTTCATTACCTATTGATACGTAGATGGACAACTTCTCTCCACATCTTGAAACACCTATTTATATGCTAATGTATTAAAGCCAGGCAAGGCATTCTGAATACATTACAACTTTACCCACAGCCCACCCCTTCAGAAATCTCACCTCACAATCTACACTTTCCCCATCTTCTGCTATGGCCACTGTGCTAGAAAACTGGAACATTGGAAGCAGGCTAATAACATAAAAGAGTAACAGCAATAAAGTCCTGATAATCCTCCTGCCAGAGGTTTCAGCTAGATTCAAAGTCCTAGGCAGGTTAAGTCCATAGCTTTTCTATTCCACAGGCCATCAATAGCTGAACAGGTAGGTAGTTCAGAGCAATTATCACATGGAAGCTGATGTCAGAGAGCATATCCAGGTCATGAGAACTGTTGAATAATATAACTTTATACATGTTTTAATGACAGCAGCATATGCAAATATTGTCCATCATGTAGGATACTTGCAAGAGATTTGTCCTGTGATAGGACAGTGGCAGGAATGGGATCTCATCCTGGTCTAGTATACTAGACTTTCACCCCTCTCCTTTTGGAGGTTACTGATGGGTCTATGTGTAGGGCTTTGGGAGTCACATCCACTGGCTGCAGTGGTAAGACAAAACTCCCTGGTAAGATGCTGTTACCTTCTGGCCTTTTTGGTTACACTACCATGATCTTTTGGGGCCATTTTGCTATTACTCCAGGAACACACAGGAGGCCACCTTCCAGGCCTTGTCCCCAAGGTGCCAGAAGGACCAGCCATCTTTGGTCCATGTGTGCAAATGTCCAAAGCCACGTTATATACAGGTTGCTGTGGTTATTGTTCACACAGTGCACTTCTGATGGGGCTCTGCTGACCTCTTCAAAGGTCAAAGGCAGGCCCCACTGACAGTCTATATCCTTCATTTTCTTCTGCCCAGGGCATGCTGTGCTGCTAGCCAATGAACATGGGCCAGTGCCAAAGGCAAATGATCTACAAGGCACTGCCAAGGCCCCAGCCACCGTGATCTTCAGTCACATGGACATCCAGCTCACAGGGCCTTGATTGGTTTGTCTCACTCAAGACCTTCGTGGCCTTGACTGTATATTTTGCAACAGTGGAAGTAAATGCACATGTTTCATGCCAGCCCCACCTGATACCCTTTCATGCCAAATGGCATAAGGGCTTCAGAATTTGTGACAAGTGCTGAATAAGCACTCTCCAGAAGCCTACAATACCCAAAAACTCTTGCAAAAATGCCACGTTTATCTGTAAGGTAATCAGAAATGAGTATAACATCACATACAGTGTCAGACACCCTATTCCGAAGGAGATTTGGGCTTCTTCCACTCAGACACACCCTGAAAACAGCAGAGGGGGGTTCTCTGGAAAACTCTCTGGGTCACAATGAAACATGGAGCATTCAGCTCCTGTGTCCACCAGGGACAGGACATTCTGCACATTAACTGGGGATTCATAAATTGCTAATTCTTCATGAGGCCCCTAGTCCCCACCATGTTCCACAAGTAGGGGCCTTGACCCTCCCCTCAGTTGAACTGCAATGCCCAATAATTGTCCTGTGGATGTGAAGGCCCAGACAGGGCTTGAGTACTGTCCCCCAGGAAACCTTGCAGAAACACACGCTGGACATAAAACTTTGCCTCCAGCTTCTATGTACTGGACCTCAGCAGCTGGAACTGCTGCTCTGGCTTTAATTGGTGCCACAGTTCTAACAAGATCTTATGGGTCTGCCCATCAAGTTTTTCTTTCATTACCCCAGCTTTTATCAAATCAACCCACATCTGGGTCCTTGAGACCTCCATGGGTCCTTTTGCATTTCTCCTTTCAGTTGTAGCCTGTACTTCCTTCAGGGCTCTTATTGTTTCAACCTCCCCCAGATCTGCTAAAGTATGAGTACCCTCACTTATGGGTTGCCCTATGTGGAGGCCAAGAATAGTTACTAGGGGCCCAAAGGGGATAGGGGAGCTGCATGGAGCACCAAGTTACTCATTCCTATGGTGAACAACTCCTCATCAGGGCCCTTGGGGTCCATATTATAGATGATATTTTTCATGCCCAATTCCCACAACATCTATTGGAGCTCTGTGTACATTTTCCAGCTATTGTGTAAGTATGGTAACTCACTCTGATTATGTCAAACTGTCCTGATGGCTGCTGTCAGTCAATCCTGAAGCACTCTACTCCCTGAGGTGTGGTGGGCCCTTTGCAACCACTGCTGAGGAGAAGGGTGAGTTGTCAGGGAAGCCAGCCTACTCATTTCAGAACCCAACATAACAATGTTTTCCACCCCCATATCCCATAGATGCAAAAGCCATGTAGGCAGAGGTTCTGATGGCTTCTGCTGATGCCGGACACTCATGTCCACCAGCTCATCCTAGGTATATATGAAGAGCATGGAGTGCTTCAAAACCTGGGGAGGAGGCGGCTCCTCCCAATCAGGCACCCATGGTTATTGTGTTTTTACCTTTTTAATTACAACAGTGTATGCCTTTAATACAAGAGAGGCTGGTGCCTCAGGCGGTTGCCTTGGCAAGAATTCATCCCTCAGCCCCACCCTCACATCCTCTTCCAACACCTCCTCCACCATCTCCTGAGCTGAAGGCACTGCACTTTCCTCAATAATGATTTCCACTATCTCAACAAAAAGAGATCTTAGAATCCCAGCTGCTACACAACCATTCAGGGCCTCTAAGCAGTCTTCTTTCTGATGGAGAGCTAATTGTGCAGCTTCCAGTGTCCCCACCCTTCCCCAATTCTGGGGAAGGCCCCACCACTCTAGGAGGTGCTTTACCCTAGACCAATTCCAGACTAAGAGATCCCCAATCGGAAGCCCCACATATAGGGAGGTCCCTAGTGAAGCTGCACTCTCACTGCTGCATCCACTGGGGCCTCCACACCATCCACAGAGGCAGTCACACAAGGGTCACCCCCATGTAGACAGATTTTGGGTTCAGAGATCCTGCTGACTGCCATCTGATGTAACCCCAGGCGGGAAATACTTGGGCAAAATATTTTAAACCAAAATCAGTCAAAGGGGGAAATAAAGTGGGAGAAACCTGTTTATTTCTTACAAGCAGTTGTCATGTCACTCTTGACCAGGCTGCAGCTGAAGAGAGATCCACCCAACCTCTCTGTTCCAGGTAAACCCTTGCATGCCCTTGTAATTATCTACTGATATGTAGATGGACTAACCCTCTCCACCCCTTGAAACACCTATTGATATACAGATACACTCAATCCAGGTGAGAGATTCCAGAAATATTACAATTTTATGCACATATATGAATATAATTTTCCTCTGCAGTCAACTGATATAACATGATTTTTTAAACCTATTGATATGCAGATGCACTCAATCCAGGTGAGAGATTCCAGAAATATTACAATTTTATGCACACATATGAATATATTTTCCTCTGCAGTCTACTGACATAACATGATTTTTAAAAAATATTCTACTTAATGCCATATTCTTCAGCTTAGGGATATTTCAGGTACAAGTATAGACCATCACATTTTCCAAAAAAAACCATCTTACAAGTCAACATTTGTGTATGACCTACAATATCACTAAGTTCCTTCTCCCACCAGTTACTGAAATAACATGTGCTCCCTCATATGAGAGTGATAAACTTCACCCAGGAATCACTGCTTCCCAAAGTCCCACCTTGCCAACATGTGATGTGTGGGTGACATCCAAGGGTATTGTCCTGGGGAGTTGAGGAATCTAGACCATACATGAGCTGAGACTTTAGTTACATACTGCATTGTCCCAATTGATTTGTATTTTTAAAATTAAAAGATAAATTTGCTAAGAATTTCTAAATGATGACCACAGAACATTATACTCAGGCATGAGGCCCTTCTAAGCATTAATGACTGTGTAATGGCACTGGTCACATGCACTTGGACAAACCTACTTCCCTGATTATAAAATTGGCTTCCAATCTCTTATATAAAGTTTTGTAAGATCCTTAGGTTGTTATTTAAGGTCCTCTATTGTCTAAGTCCCAAATGCAGTGTGATATCAATGAGAGGCTGTCAATGAACTTGCCTAATTCCAGGAAGATTAATAGCTTGCAGGTAGTTCATAAAGGGAAAAACCACAGTATATTGCTCTGTTATTACATTTGACTATGCATTTGAACATGTTTTAGTCATTGAGGTCAGAAAGGTGTTTTATCAAGGAAAATAGTCACATTTGTTTTAAGATGTGACAAATAATTCAGACATAAATGTTTATCTGAAATACTAAAATACTTTTTCCACTTGGGTATAAGGGCCAATGTATCTCTCCATATGAAATTCTGAAATAAATTCTCTGAATATATTAATTGAGCTCTTCAACAAACCTCTATTAGTGGATTTATTGACCTCTAAATCACCATCTAGAACTCATAAGAAAGAAGAGGAAGAATCATTTTGCAGTTACCATATGGCATACATTAAAAGACATCAGTTCTATTCTTAGTTATTCCAGAAATTTATTTTAAGACCTTAGGTAACATACTCCTGAGCTTTACTCTCCCACAACTTTTTAAAAACATGAAAACTCTTATTTTAAGTACAGTTGTCAGAAAGAACCACATTGTAGAGCTTCCAATTCCCTTACACTTCTTTTTGTCCAAGAGTAAGCCATTTGTGGAGACAACTTGTCCTACTTGTGAGTACTTTGATTAATTAAACAGAATACCATGTGTTCTCCTCTGGATTGGTCCTGCATGCTTTTATCCTAATTATTTTATCAAGGAAGGAATAATTTCCAGAACTAGAGCAGGTCTGGTCGGCCTCTTTCTTATGATATATGTGCTCTCACTATAATGGCTTTGTTCTGAATTGGTACAAGCATTTTATATTTTTCTTTTAATTTTAGTAAAATACAAATAACATGAAACTGACTGCATTAATCACTTTTAAGAGTACAGTTCAGAGGTATTAAATAGATTCATAATTTGCTAATATCACCACCATCCATCTGCAGAAATCTCTTCATCTAGTAAAATTGAAACTCTATACTCATTAATAACTCCTCTTCTACTCTTCCCCACAGCCCCTGGAAACTGATATACTACTTTGTTATCTCTATGATTTTGAATACCCTAAGTACCTTATGTAATTGGAATCACACTGTATTTGTTCATTTGTTACTGGCATATTTCACTTAACAAAATGTTCTCAAAATTCTTTCATTTTGCAGCATATATCAGATTTGGTTTCCTTTTTAAAACATGAACAATATCTCATTGTATGTAAATACCACATTTTGTTATCCATTCACCTGTTGATGGACACAGGTTGCTTCCATCTTTTAGCAATTGTGAATACTGCTATGAACATGGGTGAACAAATATCACTTTGTGACTCTTCCAGCACTTTCGGGTATATATACAGAAGTGGAATTGCTGATTCATATTGATTGTATTTTTAATTTTTTGAGGAACTGCCAGATTGTTTTCACAGCATCTGTACTATTTTTACATTCCAACCAACAGTGCACAGTGGTTCCAATTTTATCCCACATCTTTGTCAATGTTTGCTCTTTTCTGTTATTTTTCATAGTAACCATTCTAATAGGTTTAAGGTAGTATTTCACTGTGGTTTTGACTTGTGTTTCCCTAATACTTAATAATGTTGATTATCTTTTCATATGCTTATTTGTCATGTGTAAACCTTATTTGGAGAAATGTCTATTTAAGACCTTTGCATTTTTTCAGCAGGTTGTTTATTTGTATGTTGTTGAGGCTTACTTTTCCAGATATTCTGGATATTATTCTCTTATCACATATATGATTTGAAGATATTTTCTCATTTTTTGAGTTGCCTTTATATTCTGGTGATAGTGTCTTTTGATGAACAATTTTAAGAATTATTAAGTACATTTTTTTCTTTGGTGTTCTATTCAAGAAATCACTGCCAAACCCAGTGTTGAATTTTGCCCTGTGTTTTGCTAAGTTTTATACTTATATTTCTTACATTTAGGTCTCTGATGTATTTTGAGTTCATTTTGTACATGGTATTAGGTAATGGTTTAACTTAATTCTTTTTATGTGTATATCCACATTCCCTGTACCATTTATTGAAAAGGTTATACTTTCCCCATTAAATGTTCTTGGCCCCATTGTCAAAAATCATTTGAACATTTATATGTAGGTTTATTTCTAGGCCCCCTACTCTATCCCCTGTCTTTATGCCAATGCTACATTCTTTTGATTACTGTAACTTTGTAGTAAGTTTTGAATAAGGAAGTGTAAGTCCTCCAGCTTTGTTCTTGTTCTTAAAGAGTGCTTTGACTCTTTGACGTCTTTGAGATTCTATGTTAATTTTAGGATGAGTTATTCTATTTCTGAAAAAACTCATTGAAATTCAAAAGAGATTACACTGCATCCATAGGTCACTTTGGGTAGTATTGACACTTACTTAGGCCTTCTTTAATTATTTCAGCTGTGTTATATAGTTTTTGTCATATAATTCTTTCACCTCTGTTAATTCCTAAGTAACTTGTGATGTCTTTGTAAGAGATTGTTGTATTAATTTCTCTTTTAGGTTGTTCATTATTAGTGTGTAGAAATGAAATTGTATTTTGTGTGTTGACTTTGAATTCTGCTACTTTGTTGAATTCATTTATTATGACTATTTTTGTATAGAATCTTTAGGATTTTCTATATATAAGATAACATCATTTGTGAGCAGAGATAATTTTACTACTTCCTTTCCTTTGATGTCTTGCATTCCTTTTACTTACCTAATTTGTTCAGAACAAAAAATTGTTCTTGCTGGAACTTCCTCAGATCTATCTACTCAGTTGATAGAAGTGTCAAAAAGAAAGCATCTTTGCCTTTTGCTGATATCAAAAGGAAAACTTCCAGTCTTTTGCCATTGAGTAAAATGTTAATTATGAGCTATCCACGCATGACTTTTATTATATTCAGGTCATTTACTTCTACTTCTAGTTTGTGAGTGTTTGTATCATGACATGGTGTTGAATTTTGTGAAATAATTTTTTTCTGCATGAATTTTATTTCAATCGTGTGATTTTTTCCCATTTATTCTGCCAATGTGGTATATTACATTGATTTTCAGATACTGAACCATCTTTGCATGACAGGAATAAATCTCATTTGGTCTTGGTGTAAAATCCTTTTACTATGTGGCTAAGTTCAGTTTATTAGTGTTTTGTTGAGTATTTTTTCATGAACTTTTATAAGGTACATTGGTCTATAGCTTTCTTTTCTTGTAATGTGTTTGTGTGGCTTTGGAATAAAGTTCTTAACTTTTAAATGAGGCCAAAACCACAGCCTGACAAGAGAAATGATTCTCATATTAAGCATTTTTATAGTAACAGTATCAGCACAAAGTAAATTATTAATTTTAAAAAACAATTAAAGCAATCCTCACATATGTTGTGTGTTGAATATGTTTGAAATCAATTAATCAAATCAATATTTTCTTAAGAAGTCTATTTTGGCAAGAATATGAAGAAAATTTAACCCTTGTTCACTATCGATGGAACTATAAACTGGTGCATCCACTATGGAAAGTAGTTTGAAGTTTCTTCATAAAATGAAAATAGAACTATTATATAATCCAGAAATCCCACATCTGGATATTTCTTGGAAGAAAATTAAAACACTAACTCAAAATGATATCTATATGAATATGTTCATTGCAGCTTTATTTAAAATAGCTAAGATATGAAAATAACTTAATTATTCATTGAGAGAAAGTGTGGTATGTGTACACAACAGAGTATTATTATTCAGGCATAAAAAAGAATGAAATATTAGCATTTGTGACAACATAGATGGGCCTTGAGAGTTTTATGGTAGGTGAAATTAATCAGACAGAGAAAGACAATATTGTATGATCTTATATGTGGAATATAAAAAAACTTCTAAGTAGAGAGGATGGACTGGTGATTTCTGACCCTGGGGGTGAATGGAAAGTCAAATGGGTGAATGGAGTCAAAAAGTGCAACTTCCAGTTATAAAATAAGTAATGAGGATATAATGTATAACATGGTGACTATTGTTAATAATAATTTATTGTGTATTTGAAAGTTGCTAAGAGAGTAAATCTTAAAAGAAAAAAACTATTTTGGAACTATGTATAATGATGAATGTTAACTAGACTTACTATGGTGCTTATTTTGTGATATATACAAGTAGGAATTCATTGTGTTGTATACCTAAAATTAATATATGACACTATACCTTACTAAAATAAAGTTTTAATAGATTAATGTAAATTATACAATTCTAATACTGATCTATTTATGTTCTCATTACACAATAGTTTTAAGAACCTCCCTTGTGCCAGGCATTGTTTTTTGTTTTGTTTTGTTTTTTGTCTTATCAGGCACTGTTTTGAGATACCATGCTGACAAAAATAAAGCTGATACTTCTCCTCAGGAAACTTAAATTCTAATGTGGAAGCAGGGCAAAAAATTTAAGAGTCCAAGAAACAAATCAAAGTATTTTAAGTTGGAATAAGTACAATGAAGGAAAGAAACAGAATGAAGACCGAGAACAGAGGCAATTACAATCTTCTTTAGATAGAATAGCTGGGGACTCTTATTTGGATGTGTGATATTTCAAGTGAGACCTAAAAGGTGGTAATTTTTTTTTAAGATGTTCCATTAAAGCAAGAGTGCACATTAAATCTTATGAACATATTTTAAATTTGGAGAACTAGTAAAAATTGTCCATATTTTTGTAATTGTGTATACAATTACATTTAAATAGCTTATCTAAAACTATATCTGGAGAAAGTCAAAGGAGCAAACTGGCATGTCTTTATCATATTCTGGCAACCATTATAAACAGAATTTGAAACAGCTCTTCAAATGACATTTTTGCAAAGTCTGGAACTCAAAAAACAAAGAAATATGCACAACCAAATATAAATTAACACTGTGCCTCAATTTTTTTAAAATAAAAAATATGAAGATTTGGGATTTTACTTTATGCTTCAGAATCTTATGTATGGACAGTATTGTGGATGAAATTGTATTTAGTAAAAATTATTTATATTAGAATGAATTTGCTAAGAAATTCATTTTTTAAAACTAAACCTTTCATACTTTGAAAGATAGAACAATAGCAGCTTCAGTAATTCCAAATGATTGCTTTAAAAACTATTAGATATATACTTTCACTTGCCTTTAACTGTAAGCATTTAAGTGATACCTATGTTTTCAGCATTAATTTCATATTCAATATTTATCCATGTATTTTTACCTATTTGATATATCTTAAAGTGGAAAATATAGTGTAGCATTAGCCTTTAAGAAATTGGTTTTAGTTATTAAATCAAATGACTACATTCAATTGATTGCCTAACTTCTGAAAAACTTATTAATCAAGAGTGGCCATTAATAATAACTTCTTTGGTGAAAATTTTGTATATTGTTTTGTTGAGAAAAATATTTTATTATGATATGTAAGATTATGTTGTTCTGATTATTCTGTGGAAATATTGAAGTAGAGAATGGAGGGGCCATCAGGAATCCTGGGAAATACAGATAAGCTGCTTCTCCTTGGCTAACCTATAAAGATTATAATAAATTATAATGTAAATTATTCACTCAGAGACAAAACAACTACACAATTAATGACAGTTACCATCTAAAAGCTTTCTATACTTCAGGCAATAAACAAAGCAGTACTGATGCATTATCCAGCTTAATTTATTTTCACAATAGTTCTATGTAATAGACACAACTATCAGCCCATTTTACATGAGGAAACTTATGCTTAACAAATCAAAATACTTTGCTAAATTTTCCAAAACAAATAAATGACTTAGGTGGGGAATTAAACTTAGGTCCCACTGATGTCAGCTCAAAACTACAGTATCAGTGTTTCCCAAACCTGAATAATCATAAAGGAAAACTCCTGGGGTGATTTATAAAATTACACATCCCCAAGTCTACTCCATATTCACAGAAACTTACCCAAGAGTGAGGCATGATAATATGTATTTATAAAAACCTTCCATCCCCATAGATTACCGTATAGGTAAAAAGCTTTAAAAATTTACCTTTACAATGAAGAAATCTGCTGCAGTCTAATGTAGCCAAGTGATTAAACTCAGCAACACTAACACTGGGACAAGTTGATATAAAGTGATATTATGTGTGTTTTACTATGCTACATCACCTATGTGGGTTTTCTTGACAAATATGTTTAATCTGAATCTAATTACAAAGAAATAATGAAGATCAGAATGTGGGACATGTTGAAATAACTGTACATATCTCTTAAATTAATACAAATCACAAAGTAAAAATTATAAAACTAAATCAGTTTATAAAAATAAGCAAGATCCACAACCAAATTCAGTGCATTGCAATCAGAACCTGATTTTGTTTTTACTTAAGTATCACTGATTTCCAATCTTTTATTAGTTGCAAATACACAACATAGTGGTTCAACAGTTACCCATATTGTTAAATCCTCATCCCCATTAGTAGAGTTACTATCTGTCACAAACACACACACACACACTGTTAATTATGAAAGACATTTTTTGAATACTTGGGAAAACCTGAATAATAGATTTCTATTAGATGATATTATTGAATTAATATTAGGCCCTTTGTTATGGGCAAAATGAGTTTATTTTATCCATTTTGGCCTGCTTTACTTCCTTCATGTGTGAACAGCCAACACAATCAAAGTAGAAAGACAATGTTTCCTGTTCTTTGTTACAGGAATCACTTTGCTTCTGCCTACAGCCAAACTAGTATCTACTTTGCTACCCAACCCTAACCCAGCAGAGACTACCATCAAACTTAAATTGCACCAGAGTTTGTTTTATAAAGGATTACAGTGACAATATGTAATGCACATATTATAGCACCTTAAAATAGGCAAAGCCAATAGTTCTCAAATGATTGCTGTGTACTTTGTTTCCAGCCACAGCCATTCCCACATCACTCTTAAGACCTATATTGAATTATTTTTCCCATGCACAACTATCACTCTACAGACAATAACCCAGATATATATTTTTAATTCCCTTTCATTATAATGTATGACCCACAACTTGCTTTTTGTGCCTCGTCCTATTCTTTCTCCCCACACTGTCCTTCTGTTTTCTTTCTTCTCTCATATATTTAGAGAAGAGAAAGGCAGAATATTATGTAGTTACCAGAACCATGAAAGTTCCCTTGATAGCATAAGAAGATCTAAACTTTAGCCCAACAAGCTTATGGGGGAGCTGTCCTTCCAGAGTACTTGTTCTACATTTTTCTTTTTATTATTTCCATTCTCTACCCCAGTGTCACATTCTCCATTCTAATCCAAATACAATCACTTATAATAGATGCACAATATACTACTGTGGCCTGGAATTTGCTGTTGATGTGTGTCTTTCTGTCTAAAGGGCTTTAGGCTGTCAGGAAAGATCCTGAGAAACCAAGGCACTACTATAAAGATTCTAGCTCTAAGAAGGTGAGATAGGAAGGTACCACAGGCAAAGTCCATGGCTTGCCTTCCTTTGTCCATTAGAAAGGAAAAAGAAAGTATAGGATGGATCTGAGATCTTCACAGCAATCCTGTGAGGTAAGAGAGCATATAATTCCTATACCCATTTTTTTTCACTGAAGACACTTAAAATCTTTCAAACATGTGGGGTGTTGCAGATCCAAATGTAATGAATGATATGCAGACAAGTGACCTGAGAAGTGAATTTATGACTCTTGTTCCATTTGAATGTGAAAAATACTTTATAATCTTTCCAATCTTCTTCCAATAGCCTTGTGAGAAAGAACTTGTTGCATTAAGGCCATTTCAGTATCTCCATCCATAAAGTAAAAATAAACACAGGGTTCACAGGTTTTCTGATCCTGGTGCTTAGAGAAAAGGGAGGCCCTAATTTTTTTAGGTGTGATAAGGGTACTAAGGTTACATAGCAGATTGCTTTATTTATTTTTGGAGGCTGCCTTTATTCTTAAAAGCTGTATAATGAAGGCATTTAGGGTGAAGTGTCATAAACTTAGAATGCTTTAAAAAATTCAGCAAAAAATTAACAGAAAAATATTTGTGTTTGCATATGGATGAGGAAAAGAGAGAGAGGAAGCAAATGTAGCAAAATGTTAAAAAAATGAATCCAGTTGATGGCCATATGATGTTCTAAAAACCATTAATTCCACTTTCTTATAGATTTATTTTTATATAAAAGATTTATTATTCTTATAATAATTTTTAAATTTCAATACAGTTTATATTGTATTGGTGTCAGATGAACAACTTAGTGATTAATCAATTATATTCATTATTAAATGCTCACTGTGATAAGCGTAGTTACCATCTGTCACCATACAAAGATATTACAATATTATAAACTATATTTCCTACGCTATACTACCATCCCTGTGACTAAATTCTTGTAGAATTTGAAGTTTGTACCTGTTTATTCCCCTCACTTATTTCACCTGCCCTACACCATGGTAACCAACCATCCATTCTCTTTGTTTATGAGTCTCTTTCTGCTTTAGTTTGTTTTGTTTTTCAAATTCTACATGTAAGTGAAACCATGGCATTACTTAAAATAAACAGATAAGTAGTAGGAATATCATCCTGTAAATCTGAGTTTTAGGGTATATCGTATATGTGCTATACTATTAAGGCAGAGCAGGGACATGGGATAAGCATAATGATTAATTTTTCCTCCCCCTAATGAAACCACCAAGCTATAAATACTATAGTAAGAATAGGAGGGACTCCATTATAAGGCTAAGATTCCATTTTCAAAACCAGGGAGTTAAGTAAGATTCCCAACCTATTTTATGGTAATTATCCAAACTGGCCCTATCTTAAGGCAGGACAAGCAATCCTAAATGATATGTTCCCACTGCTTGACAATAACCACTGTCTTGGAGAACAGGATCAACAAATTCATTGTGTTAAGTTTATCTTACAGAATATCTAGAGGACTGACTATGGATGATGACATAATGTCACTCACTGGAAAGAGACATCATGAGACCAGATTTCAAGCTTATAATCCCTTGGCCTTTTACCCCATTCTTGAAATTTTAAAAAGACATGAATCCTAAGCCTTTAAGTGCACCTCTCTCTGAGGCTGCTCATACTCCCCTTTCTTTGAGTATGTACTTTGTCTTAAATAAAGCCTTCTTCCTGATCAAATTATTGTGTTTTGTCTCTGCACTCTAGGAAGCCTCTTGGGAGATTAATAAGTGATTCCTTTCCCCAGTGGTAAGCATTTTTGTTACTTTGATATTTCCTTCAATCTTCTAGACTCAAGCAGAAGTCTTTAATCAATCTGTTCAACTTCAAATTAATAGGGAAGGGCTACTAATATCTCTGATTGGGGCTTGCAAGTTTCTATTTCCTGGGTTACCAGGATAGGACTGCAGCTCTACAATCAAGCCATTTAGTAGCCTGCCTAAAGATCTCCTTTCTTTGCTTTCAGGAAGTTCTCAGAACATAAACTCATCCCATCCACTGCTCTACAGCTCCCTCAAATCCTGGAGTGTCAGTTGTTTAGTTCTCATGCTGTGTAGATTCAAGTGGACACTGGATACCAGATGATTCTGGCTTCAGGATTTAGAAAGGTATTTTGCCCTATGCTGATCAGGATTTCAA
The DNA here is from genome assembly GCF_030020395.1 of Manis pentadactyla. Classification (NCBI taxonomy): domain Eukaryota; kingdom Metazoa; phylum Chordata; class Mammalia; order Pholidota; family Manidae; genus Manis; species Manis pentadactyla. Next base: position 74,071,843 of record NC_080038.1, read on the forward strand.
TGAATGTTCCTTTCCTCCCTCTGTTCTTCCTTGTTCTCTGCTGCCTATATGGCTGCTGCCATTTGCTACTTATCTCACTTTAATTAATTCCTTCCTTACCTACACTCCTCTGGCCTGTTAATGAATTCTTTCTTGATCAGAGTTAATAATCCTCCCCACCTGGGTTGAGGATTCACCTAGTGTGCAGGGAGAGATCTTCCCAGACTCAACTATATCTACCGCATGTTAGGTAGAAAGACAGACATGAGCAGCCAGGGAAGAGAAAGATGTTTTAAACAAGAAGCTGCCCAGATAGGGTTCAAGGAAAAAAATTGCCAAAATGTTCGGGTAGAGGGTCCCACATGAAGACAAAAAAGGTTTTGCAGGGAGATAACTTCTTGCCTAGCAGGACCTGGCCAAACTGGTTCTAACCAGGTCCAAAAGAGGGTGCAGTCAATCAAAACTAAGAACATTGTAACTCTGGTGGGAAAATCCTGGGGCAAAACACCTTTGAAACCAAAATAAGTCAAAGGGAAAAATAAAGTGGGAGAAACCTATTTATTGCTTACAATCTGTCATCCACTTGTGCTCTCCCATGTCTCTTATGACATGGCTGCAGAAAGTGGGCCCCACCCAACCTCTCCAGACCAGATATGCCTTCACTCACCCTTACAATTATCTGTTGATATGGAGTTGGACTACTTCTCTCCACCCCTTGGAAACAACTATTTATATAGAGATACATCAAAGTCAGGCTTTCATGGACACAGCTACTGGATAGTTGGTTACCTTTCCTGCATGACATTCAGATCAGCAAACCACCAAAAGAGGCCTAGAGCATCTTTTTGCAGCCTATGGAAGGCTGCAGGTGATTGAGAGCAATCAAGGAACCCACTTTACTGGACATGTGTTACAAGAATGGGTACAGCAGTTAGGAAATATTGCAACTTTATCCACAGCCCACAACTCCAGAAATCTTGCCTCACAATCTATTCAGTCCCCATCTTCCACAATGGTCCTGTGCAAGAAAACTGGAGCATTGTAACCAGACTGACAGCATACAATAGCAACAGCAATAAAATCATAATGATCCTCAAGCTGGAGGATTCAGCTAGGTTCAAAGTCCTGTGCAGATTATGTCTATAGCTTTCCAATTTCACAGGCAGTCAGTACCTGAACAGGGAGTACAGAGCAATCATCATGTGGCAGCAGCAACCAGGGGGTGGGTCCAGACTACAGCGACTGCAGAAGAAATTAACCTTAGTGGTGATAAGATACATGCTTTAATAACACAAGCATAGACATATTCAGGCCCTCAGGTAGAATGCATGCAAGACAGTGGTCCTGTGAAAGAACAGTGTCAGTAATGGGATCTAGTCCTGGTCTAGTGTACTGGACTTTCATCCATTCCCCGTGGGAGAAACAGATGGGTCAGTATATAGGGCTAGGGAAGTACATGCACTGGCTGTAAAGATAGAATAAAACTTCCAGATAAGATGTTCTTACCTCCCTGATATTCTGGGTGCACTACCATGATCTTTGGGGGCCACTATGCTGTTACTCCAGGAACACACACAAGGCCACCTTCCAGGTCTTTTCCCTAAGGTTCCAGAAGGGCAAGCCACTGCTGGTCCATGTGTCAAAATTTCCAGGGCCACATCCACTCAACAGTGTCTCCAGGGCTTAATGCAGTTGGGGCTGGCAGCAAGATGTTGCCCTGCTGACCATACCCTGGCTTCAATAACTCCTCTTTGGTATGCACATACACTTGCATAGATGAGACAGCAATGTGTGTTAGCATATTCACAGGTCTCAAGGCTCTGTTATGGGGCTCCTCATTCAAATCCCATAGCACTGTCCATAAATGAACAGACCAGCCCCATAGACTATTCATGTCTGACTTCAGGCCAGATTCCAAAAAAACATTGCACCTCTCTGTCATTACTGCCCCAGTAGGGCTATATGGTACATGCAACTTCCACTTTATTCCTAATTGCTGCACCCATTCTTGTAATGCCTGTCCAGTAAAGTGGGTGTTTTGATCACTCTCAATCACCTGCAGCTGGCCATAGGCTGTAAAGAGATGCTCTAGGCCCATTTCGGTGGTTTTCTGATCTGCACAATGTGCAGGGAAAGCAACCAACAGTCCAGTAGCTGTGTCAGATCATGGCATACTGATATCCTTCTGATATGGGCAGAGGCCCAATATAGTTTATCTGCCACTTGAGAAGTATCTGCCTGTTTACTATTGCTCCATGGTGCTGTGGGACCAGGTCTAAGTCCCTCTTAGAGCACACAAGGCACTCCCTCCGAGCTCTGCTTATTTCTTCAAAGGTCAATTGCAAGCCCCACCAATGGGCTACAGCTGACATTGTCTTTTGACAAACCTGTAACAAACACTGATGTAACCACTGGGCTACATCAGAAGCAGGCTTTCATTATAGCCAACACACCTGGGCCAATGTGTCTGCTTTATCATTCCCTGGGGATGCCAAAGGCAAACGGCCAGTCACATGATATATGGTAGCTGTCTAAGTCTGACCAGAGGCCCATAGGTTTTGCTACAACTTTTGCCCCCAAAGGGGCTGGTGACCAGCAATCCAGCTGGCATGGTACTATGTTGGTAGCCACAGGGTCAAGCCATGAGAGATGGCCCAGCTGCCAGTGGAGATAACTAGAGAGGGCTCCTGGGTGATCATGAGCCATACTGCGCACAACTCAGCCCACTGGCTTATCTTCCCCTCTCCATCCTCCATCCATACTGCCTCAGTCTTAGGATGGAAAGCCATAGCCCTCCACTTCAGGGGCTGCCCATGACTGGAGGCATCTGTACACCATGCATCTTCCGTTATAGGGGCTTCTCCGTCCAGTTAAGGACTCTCGGATACCAATGGCAACAGCATGTTCTTTCTGCTTTCCACTGGTTTAGGTCACTGGCCCCAATAAGCATTGGAGATCCCCTCTTAAGGGGCTGGTATAGAGGGAGATACACATTTGTAAATATGCACTCCATTTGGCCAGTGTAGGCATCTGTGCCTACTCCATGGCCTTTGGGACCAGACTTGTACCCACTGAACAATGGAATAGGTCGTTATTACCTTCATCGGAGTTGTTCCAGTGATAGGCTCCATAACCAGCAAGGCATGGTACACAGCAGCCAGTTGCTTCTCTATTTTTTTTTTTAAATGTAAGCACAAAACCCCTGCATATCATTTAATAGTTTTCATTTCATTCAAGAAAGTGTTAAAATAGTGATCCCAAAGCATGTAAACTATAAGTCCTTAATATACCAAAACGAATCTTCAGAGTCCTAAAGGAACTCAATGGACTTGTTTCAGGTTATCATTTACTATTTGATCTACTCTGACTTACTGAAATAAAAACAGGAGAGCACAGCCTGTGACTGATTCACTTTTGCCATTTTGACAAGATTGTGACTTATTAAAAATGTCGGTTTTCTACATGTAATTCAGGGATGTTATTCAGTCAATCATTCAACAATCATTTCTCAAACATGTGTACTATGGGGAAGCACGCTTACTAGATGCCCTAGATAAAAAACAAAAGCAGAGTCCCTGGGTCTTTTTTTTTAATGGAGTCCAGAGTAAACCAATAGTTGCAGTACACGGTGATGGAGTCTCCAACAGAGGCCAGTGCAGGGTGTTGTGGGGGCACAACGGAGGAGATTTTGTTATTGGGTTTGAACTTTATCCCTATAGCCAAGAGAAATTCACTAAAAGATTTTAAGTGGGAAAGATCTCTCGGACAGTAATACAGAGGGCATAAACTCAGAGGCCAGGAAAGTAATAATGCGTAGCATTTCAGAGATGATGGCCTTACCAAAAACAGTAGGGGTGGTGGGATAGCAAATGCACCTGGTGACTAACTGTAACAGGAAAAGCTTGGCATCTCTGCTTCCACATTGTGTTTCCTTTGCTGCTTTAATCTTTGGGCCCCCCCCCCTCAAAAAAACGGAAAAGGGCTTCTGCTCTGCCTTGCAGCCCTGCATATAGACTTGTTAATCATCAAAAGTAATTTTGCTTATAGTTTGAGAATTCTGCAAATAGCCCCTAACCCAAAGCTTGCCTCCCACAAGGAGATAGAAAAATATGAAAATAATGATTGCCCTAAGATGTATAGGAACATTGTGACCAGACCTAGGTCAACAAACCAAGGACACAGAGTGTCTCAGCTCTCCTTGGACTCTCACTGGCATCATGATGTCTGCAGCCTTCGGTGACCTCCTAACCTGCTCCCGTCTCCCCTAGCATAAAAGAAGCTTGAAATTAACCCTGAGTTAAGGTGGCTCTTCAGGACAGTAGTCTGTCATCTTCTCAGTCTGCTGGCTTCCTGAATAAAGTTACTTTCCTTGCCTCAACATCTTGTCTCTTGACTTATTGGCCTGTCTTGCAGCAAATGGCACCAGCTTGGACTCGGTAGCATGACTAGATAGGATGGGGGTGGGGAACTGTGGAAAAGAGAAGGAAGTGAAAGCCCTGGATTTGGAACTCTTGAGAGAAACGTAATTCAAGACTAGGATGTTAGGTTGCAGGGAAAAGATGAATTCAGTTTTGCAGATACTGAGTTTGAAGGCTCATGTGGAAATTTCCAGTAGGCAGCTGGTTACACAGGCAACGTGAAGAATCCAAAAGAAGTAAAAGAGACTTTGGGTGCTTACAAGTGGAAAGATAGACTAACATCCACGAAATAATTGGGAAATATTAAGGGACTAAGTAAAGCTGTTATTAAATATTTATAAGGTTAAATAAACCGATTTAATAAACATAAGGCTGCTATGGAAGGAAATATTATATAGCAGTTAAAAGCTGGGGTAGATCTATAGGCTCTCATATTGAAGGCTATCCAAGACATTGTTAGTTTAAAAAGCTAGTGCTCTTTCTATAATGCCCAAAAAATTGCTAGCATTACTTCTTCTGTAAGCAGAAAATAAGCAATAGACAATGGACAAATATGACATTTAGAAAAAATAAGGGGTTAGATTTTATCAGTGGTTCTCAAAGTGTGGTGTCAGGGCAACAACATCGGTTCACCTGGAGTTTATCAGCATGGCCAATTCCTTGGCCCCACTCAGACTTACTAAATCAGAAACCCTGGTGGTGGGGCCCAGCAATCTGTGTTTTGACAGCCCTCCTGGTGATTCTAATGGACGCTCATATTTGAGAACTAATGGATCAGATCTTTACGTCGGATACAGAACTAGATAGGATCCCCTTTGTTACTAGTACTTCACTGTAAGAATTAAAGAATAAAACATTTCACTAAAATAATAATAGAGCACAGTGAAATAAAGGTATTTTCAAAGGCCAAAGACACCACGTTTTCATTACAGCTGTAGCTCATATAACTATCTTGAATAGACTCTAATACCAGCAAGGTTTCACACGAGCAAGGCTTTAAACAAGTGAAGGACGCCAACATCTAGTTTTCCATATTCTCGGAGGTGCTGCTAACATCACAAGCTCATTAGAATAAATAAAGTCTTCCTCTTGGAAAATTTGTCACACTCCTTCTCGACTGATACGTACTGATGTTTTCTCCCAAACGAGACTACAGGGAAGTCCCTACAGGACCAGCCCCACAGAAGAGCAGGTAACAGGCCTCTCACCAACTCCCGGACCCCAGGAAAGCTGACTCAGTCTGTAACATATGCACTGCAGAGAACGGGCAAGGCGCTATTCCCAAGGCTGCGGCAAGAGGCTGGGGGCGAGGATCGAGATACCCCGAGAGAGAAGTGCTGCCTTCGCTCCCTAAGCAACGGCAGGGGCTACAACTCACTGCAAAAGACGAGCGTAAAACTCCTCAGCAGCTCGGTTCATTCGGGACCACATCCCGCCCCAGTCCAGCTGCAGATCCAAACCGCCAAACTGAACTGAGTTGCTTCTCTATTAAGGTGTACTGGACCTCTACTTTTCCTAGTTGTGACCAGAATCTAACTGGTTGGCATGTCCATTCAAGCCATTGCCAATGACCCCATCCATCACCGTCTTCCATTACATGAGCATCTAGCTCACAGGGCCTTGTTAAGTCCATTACACTCAAGGCCTATATGGCCTTCACTGCTTGCTTAGCACCAGTAAAAGCAGCTAAAAATATTTTATTCCAGTCCTCCCTGATGCCCTTTCATACCAGGCAGTAATAAGGGCTTCAGAATTTGTGCTAAGTGCAGGATAAACACTCTCCAGTTACCTAAAAGACCCAAATACTCTGCCACAGTGGTAGGGGAAGGGAAAGCCTGGACCTTGTCTATTACTTCTTCTGGGATAACTTTAGTTTTACCTGATGAGACAACCCCCAAGAACTTTACAGACAAACCAGTTCCCTGAACCTTGTTGCTGTTCACAGCCCATCCTTTCTCCTGTAGGTGTTGCAGAAGTATAGGAACTGCCCCTTCTAAATATTCAAGGGATTCAGGCATGAGCATAATATCATCAATGTAGTGATACAGGGCCACCATTTGTATTTTCTTCCATGTGGCCAACTCCTGTGCTACAAGTCCATGACAAACGGTGGGACTGTGGAGGTATCCCTGTGGAAGGACAGTAAATGTCCCCTGCCATTCTCCCTACATGAAGGCAAACTGTTCTTGACTTTACTATGCTCAGTCAATAGAGAAGAATGCATCAGCAAGGTCCACAATACAATATGTCCCTAGTTCATGACTGAGTGTGTTCTTAAAGGCTGCTATAGAGGGAACAGCAGGATGCAAAGGGATGTGACTTTATTCAGTTCTCTGTAATCCAAGATCATATGCCACGAGCCATCTGGCTTTTTTCACTGGCCACACTGGGGAATTAAATGGACTTGAGTGGGCTTTATGATGCCCACCTTCTCTAACTCCTGTAGAGTTTCTCCAATTTCCTTGTGCCCCAAGGAATTTATATTGCTTAGTATTTGTAACCCACCAAGGTGCAGGAAGAGCTACAGGCAGGTGCTTAACATGTCCTCTCATAAATGCCTTTACCACACATACCCTCAGTCTGAACTCACCTGCAGTGGTCTGTATCCACAGGCCCTGCAGCATATCTACCCCCAAAATATATTCAGAGAAGGGACAAATGTACACAGTATACTTCTTTGGGGGTAAACGCCCTAACACCAATGGGATTTGGGCTTACTTCACTCTAATTGATTTACCCCCATCGCCGTCTATAACAGCAGGAAATCCCATAAAAATGCTCAGGGTTGCCATAAATCAGAGAACATTCAGCTCCTGTATCCACCAGTTTCAGGACATGTTGTATATTCACAGGGGACCAATGAATTGCTAATTCTACAAGTGGCCTCTGGTCCCCATCATGTCCCCCAAGATGGGGACTTTGACCTCACCCTCACTTGAATGGTGACTCCCAGTCATTTTCCTGTAGGGGGTGAGGGCCCAGTCAGAGCCTGAGTACCATTTCCCAGGTAGTCTTGCAGGGGCATGGGACTTTGTCTCTAGCTTCCAAGTCCTGGAGCTCAGCAACTAGAACTGCATCTCTGGCTTTAATTGGTGCCACCGTTCTAAGAAGATCCTGTTAGGCTGTCAATCAAGTTTTTCTTTCACTCCTCTAGCATTTATCAAATCAACCCACATCTGGATCCTTGAGACCTCCATGGGGCCCTTTGCACTTCTCTTTTCAGTCATAGCCAATGCTTCCTTCTGTGCTTATTGTTTCAGCCTCCCCCCAGATCTGCTAAAGTATGAGTACCCTCACTTATGGGTTGCCCTCTGTGAGGAGCAAATATAGTCAATAGGGACCCAAAGAGAGAAGGGGGAGCTGTATGGAGCATCAGATTTCTCTTTCCTGTGTTGAAAAACTCCTCATTGGGGCCCTGGATATCTTATAGATGATGTTTTAAATGTCCAGTTCCTTTAACACCCGCTGTAGCTCTGCATACATTCTCCAACTAGTGGTTAAGTATGTTAAATCACACTGATTATGCCAAACTGCCCTATGGCTGCTGTCAGCCAATCCATAAGTGCCTCATTCCCTGAGGTGTTACAGGCACTTTGCAACCACCCCCAGAGGGAAGGATGACTCATCAGAGAAGCCAGTTTACCCGTTTAAGAGTCTGACATAGCAATGTTTTCCACCCTTATATCTAAGGGATACAAAAGCCATGTAGGCAGAGGTTCTGATGGCTTCTGCAAAAAACGCACACTCCTGTCTAGCAGCCAGCTCATCCTGGTTATATGGGTGGGGCATGCAGTGCTCTATAACCTGTGAAGGGGGTAGCTCCTGCCCCACAGAGGCCCGCAGTTGTTGCACTTTTATTTTCTTAATTACAACCACATGAGCCTCTAACATGGGAGAGGCTGGTGCCTCAGGAAGTGGTCTTGGAAACAGATGTTACCTTGGCTCCACCACCTAATAGTCTTCTATCTCATCTACCATCTCTGGGGCTGAAGTCACCACTCTTACATTCCCTTCCCCCACAGCCTCCTGCAACTTGGATTGTCCTGCTGCCTCATCCCTCACTGCTGCTAACATATCTTCCAGAAGAATGACACATCTTCTGAACAACTTTGTCTCTTTTTTAAGGGCATCTTATAGGTCATTGCCCAGCAGCTCCAAGCAATGCTGAAGTGTGTCTCTCACCTGCCCAAGTCTCTCTGTCTCCTCAGTAATACTTTCCACTATCTTGATTAACAGACATCCCACAATCCTGGCTGCTACATGGTCGCTCAAGTTCTCTAAGAAGTCTTCCATCTCATGGAGGGCTAATTCCACTGCTTCCAGTATCTCCACAGTTCCCCAATTCTGGGGAAGGCCCCACCCATTTTTGAGGTGCTTTATCTTAGACCAATTACCCACTAGGTGCTTCTCAATTGGATGACACACAGATCAGGGGCTCCTGGATGGTAACTGAAATCAGCCAAAGGGAGAAATAAAGTGGGAGAAACCCATTTTTTGCATAGAAGCAATCATCCACATGTCCTCTCCTGTGTCTGTCATGACTCAGCCACAGAACAAGGGCCCCATCCAAACACTCTGCTCCAGATATGCATCCTACCTCCTGTTATTACCTATTGATGTGGAGATGGGCTAATTCTGTCTGCCTCTTGGAAACACTGACTGATATGGAGATGCACTAAATCCAGGTGAGAGATTCTGGAAATATTGCAATTTTACCTGCAACCATCCAAACAATACCTCATCATAATCTCAATAAAATACAGTTGCAGTTTTGCTTTCCTCCCCATTGGATTTTCTGTGTGCATTTTAAGAAAAGACATGCACACCAAAGGTAACGTGTGTAGAACTAGACCTATCAACAAAATGACCTGGCCCTGTCAATAAAAGAAGTGCACCCCAGTTAGGTCATGATAAAAAGACCCTCCCCTAAATTTTGGGGGCTTTTGTCTCCTTCACTCTGGCCTGCTCCTCCCTTAGAGTGTATTCAAATAAAACTTTCTCACTCCACTTTATTTTGTGTCTCTGTCTTTCAATTACTTGTTTCAGCAGAAACAAAAACCAAGGAAAACCACAACAAATACCACACATACATCTTAGAGCAAAGATGTTCGTACCTCTATTTAAAAATTATAAGATTGCATCTCTTGGAATCTGAAATGCATAATGATGGAAGGGACAGGAAATAGGAATGAGAGTGAAAAGCAAGTGACAGATAAAGGGTAGAGGGATAGGCAAATTACTGTTTGTTGTTATAAAAAAGAAGAGGTGACCAGGAAGCCAATCAAATGAGTCAGTAAATTAAAATATGTTCAGAATACAAAGTATATAAAAATATGAAGGAAGAAGTCAAGGAGAAAAAATTCTAAGAAGCATTGGTTTAAGCAGTAGCAGGACAAGTCAGACAGGAGTGGATTCAGTCTCAGTCAAAGATCTGAGGTTAGAGTATTTTGGGGAAAGATAATTAAAAACAAAAATTTCTCCCAGCTCATAAAAGCTCTGCACAAATAGTATGAGAAATAACACTTTCATTACTGAATATGCACTAAACCAGAGATAGGAGAGATTAAAGATGGCAGCATGAGAGGTGAGACAGAGACTTCCTCCTAAAACCACACACAATATGAAAATATAATTACAACTAATCCTGAAAGAGCAACAGGAAAGAGGACTGCACCAGACTGCATACACCTGGAGAAAAGAGCAGACCTCATGGAACAGGGTAATGTACCAAAGTTGTGGCCCAGTGGGACCCAAGCCCTTCCCCCATCCCAACTCACCAGCAGGAGGAAGAGAAACAGAACGGGGAGGGAGTGGAGGCCTGGGACTGCTGAATACCTAACTCCAGAGATCTGCTCTGGGAGCACAAACCTACCTTTTGTGGTGCTAGCACAGTACTCTCATGATTAGGGGGTTGGAAAGCTAACACAGGCAGAATTCCTGGAGAGACTGAGATTCCAGATGCTTGTGGAAAGCAGGGATAAATATCTGGCTGCTCTGGGACAAAAGAAAGGCAGGCAATCTGAGAGATTTCCTAAACAGGAAGCCCTTAGAAAGAGGGCTGCTGAAGGGGCAAGGACTGCACAGAGGTTATTGCTCAGGAGAAAAGACAGGTAAACAAAATGTTCCAGGTGCACTCTACCCAGAAGATTGGGAGCTTTCACAATTTTCAGGTGCTCCAGTTCCCTGGCTGGCTACACAGCTCCAAGTACCCTCAACATGGTATGCAGCCTACTGCACCTTTCTTCTGGCCAGCTTCACTTGCCTCGCAAACCGGCAAAACCTATTCTGGCATTAGGCCAGCCATAGGGAACATTTGTCTACAGCAACTACAAATGCAAACAATAGAGGTTTATACCTGTGTGCTCATCCCACTGGTTCAGGCAGTGGAGACAGGCAGAGCAGCTGGGAAGCAGGAAACAGCTCTTTCCTCTCCCCAGGCACCAATACCACTCCCTGTGACCCCCAACAATGCTTCAGGGCCTGAGCAACTCCAGAGTGTAGAGCTTATGGACACTAGAGGGCGCCATATACAAATATGAAATGCCAAAGGAAACTTGTCCAAAGTAAAATCATTAATACAACCCCTGAGAAAGATTTAAATGATATCAAACTCATAAATCTTCCTGAAAGGGAGTTCAAAATAAAAATCATTAACATACTCATGAAAGTATGGAAAGACATTCAAGAACTCAGGAATTAATTCAGGTCAGAGACCCAATCATTGAAGAACAGAATGAAGGGTATTAAAAGCAGATTAGATATGGGGGAAGAGATGATAAATGAAATAGAAACTAGAGAAGAGGAATACAAAGAACTGAGGCACAGAGAAAAAAGGATCTCTAAGAATGAAAGAATGTTGAGAGAACTATATGACCAATCCAAATGGAACAATATTCACATTATAGGGGCACCAGAAGAAGAAGAGGGAGAAAAAGGGATAGAAAGTGTCTCTGAGGAGGTAATTGCTGAAAATTTCCTCAATCTGGGGATGAAGATAGTCTCTCAGGCCATGGAGATCCACAGATCTCCCGACACAAGGGACCCAAGGAAGACAACACCAAGACATATAGTAAAAAAAATGGCAAAGATCAAGGATAAGGACAGACTATTAAAATCAGCCAGAGAGAGAAATAAGATCACATACAAAGGAAAGCCCATCTGGCTATCATCAGACATCTCAGCAGAAACATTACAGCCCAGAAGGGAATGGCATGATGTATTTAACGCAATGAAGCAGAAGGGCCTCAAAACAAGATTACTTTATCTGGCAAGATTATCATTTAAATTTGAAGGAGGAATTAAACAATTTCCAGATAAGCAAAAGCTGAGAGAATTTACCTCCCACAAACAATCTCTACAGTCTATTTTGGAGGAACTGCTATATATGGAAGTGTTCCTAAGGTTTAGTAGCTGTCGCCAGAGGTTATAAAACCATAGTAAATAAAGTAGAATAGGTAATTACTAAACAAATGCAAAATTAAATTAACTATCCCTGAAGTCAACCAAGGGATAGACAAAGAGTACAGAATATGATACATAATAATAAAGAATGGAGGAGGAAGAAAAAGGAGGTTAAAAAAAAGAACCTTTAGATTGTGTTTGTAATAGCATATTAAGTGAGTTAAGTTAGATTTTTATATAGTTAGTAAGTTACCCTTGAACCTTTGGTAAACACAAACCTAAAGTCTGCAATGGCAAAAAGTACATATCAAAAATCACACTAAATGTAAATGCACGGAATGCACTTATCAAAAGACAGAGTCACTGAATGGATGAAAGACTCACTTTAAACCCAAAGACATGCACAGAATAAAGGTGAAGGGATGAAAAAATATATTTCATGCAACTAATAGGGAGAAAAAAGCAGGAGTTGCAGTACTTGGATCAGACAAAATGGTCTTCAAAACACAGAAAGTCATGAGAGACAAAGAAGGACATTACATAATGATTAAGGGGTCAATTTAACAAGAAGATATAACCATTATAAATATCTATCAGCCCAACACAGGAGCACCTACATATGTGAAACAAATACTAAGAGAATTAAAAGGGGAAATAGAATGCAATGCATTCATTATAGGAGACTTCAACACTCCACTCACTCTGAACCAGGCAGAAAATAAGTAAGGACACAGAGGCACTGAACAACACATTAGAACAGGTGGACCTAAGAGACATCTACAGAATTCTACACCCAAAAGCAGCAGAATACACATTCTTCTCAAGTGCACATGGAACATTTTCAAGAATAGATCATATATTAGACCACAAAAAGAGTCTTGGTAAATTAAAAAGATTGAGATTGTACCAACCAGTGTCTCAGACCACAAAGGTATGAAACTAGAAATAAATTATGCAAAGAAAATGAAAAATCCCACAAACACATGGAGGCTTCACAACATGCTCCTAAATAACCAATGGATCAATGACCAAATAAAAACAGAGATCAAGCAATATATGGAGACAAATGACAACAATAATTCAACACCACAAAATCTGTGGGATGCAGCCAAGGCCGTGCTAAGAGGAAAGTATACTGCAATACAGGCCTACCTCAGGAAACAAACACAATCCCATATGGGCAGTCTAAACTCACAATTAATGAAACTAGAAAAAGAAGAACAAATGAGGCCCGAAGTCAGTAGAAGGTGGGTCTTTTAGCAGGCTACAGTAAATCTTACAATGATCTAACTGACACAATGAAGATAAGGGCTGTGCTCAGATACTTTTCCTTATCTGGGGAATATTCAACCATTCAAGTCCAAGTTGCTCTTGACCTTTTGAGCTTTAACTGATTAACTTATTAACTGATTAACTCTTTTCTGTATTTCTAGTTTTAACTGGTTAACTGAATCTTTTCTAGTGGTCTTTACTGACCTTGTTCTCTTTCTCCCCACTCATATCTATTTTACTGCAGAACACTTTTATGCATATTATTTATTTAATCTTTATTAGATATTATTAGTGTTATTTTAAAAACACTGAGACTTACAGAAATTAAATAACTTCAAGTAGAGTTAAGATTTTAATTTAGATCAATCTAACTACAAAGCCTTGACTCTGAACCACTGTGTTCTCTTGTTTACAGATTAATTTAAATCAGTCATGTATATTTTACTATGAAGAATCATTTAATTTTCTCCCAGTTTGTTTATCCTGAAGTTTTCTGCTTAACAAAACTTTGCTTTCATTCCTGATTTAATACATATCTCCAAATTCATTGAATTCTAGTAAAAAGTCAAATTTAAAAGATAAATTAGCCTGTGTACTTTATCAACCCTAAATATAAAGCATTCATTGGGCTATTTGAAAAATTAAAAATACTTGCTTTAAATCTTGTGGAACCTCCATTACAATTACCTTCAAGTACTTTAATTTGGAAGCAGATAATTGCTATTCTAAAACCATAATATTTGATGATATTTATAGAACAGTGGGAGTTTCTTAATTTGCTCAAGGTCATACAGATAGTGAAACTAGAAATTAAATTTGCAGCTCTTTTCAATTTTTGTTGTGCTATACTTTAACCTTGTAATGGTGAGAGGAGTGAAAACTGATACTAAATCGTAGTCTTTGTGAATTTCTAGTCCCTGAAAAGTTATTAGAGGATTTCTTCAGAAGAGATAGTCATCCCTGCAAGTGCAATACTTTGTAAAATTTAACCATGCAAACTAGGACATTTAATTGGAATTTCCAGAGAGCCTTTCCACGATGGTGGTATCAAGAGTAATTAGGTACCCAAGAAGTAGAATGAAGAAGGCAGAGTATAAAGAGAAAATATTTAGTATTTTAGCCTAATAATTGATATTATTATGTTGACTTGTCATTATGAATAAACCCACTATCTTTTTTAATATTTCAACTTAAACTTTAGTGGATAGATTCTAGATCTAGGAATTTTTACAGAAAGTATGAATACATATTTAAATGTAATATAAATGTAAATTTATATGCCCTAATGAATTCCATGGAATAGTCATCAAGTGGTGGTTTTCACCAAGTTGTAAATCTCACTGGCCACATGAATTCAACTAGTTTTTTTGTTTTGCAATTTTATAATAACCATACAAGGAATATCACTAATATTTTGATGTTCATTGTATTCTACATTACATTGGCAACATGATTTGTATTTATACACATATATACATAAACATATAAAAATATTTATGGGTGATTTAGCATTATTTTTGGCAATGCTTATCCTCACTATTGTTTTTATAAGGTTGTTTATAGAATCCATATGCTGGTGATGCCGGGGTTCTTGTTTGTGGAGTTCAAGAATGAATTTAGCAAACACTCAAAGGTAGGAGAGCCAGGGAGTGGCTTTTATTTAGAGATACAGTGAAGGACAGAGCTCATGACAAGAGAGCCCATGATGCTGTGTTGTCTAGGGGATTTATAGATGGTTGAGTGTTTTCAGGAATGTGGGTAAAGGGCTAGGGGTGCAGACTTGTACCACCTTCCCTGCCCCCAAGGTGGGCTGGATAATTGTCTTTTTGCTAGGGCTGTTTATAGTTGATATACAGTGAGGTCAGGTTATGCTAAGATACACTTGTGGAACACTCAAACATTCCTGGCCAAGTTGCTCCTGGCCTTTTGAGCTTTGACTGATCTCACCAAATATGTCTATATTTCTAGTCTGGTATCTTTACCGTAGAGATTTAGTGTGACCTTGACTTTGCATAATGCTGAACACAGAGTATTGATAGGGGATAATTTCCACATTGTTACATTGTTCTGTCTTTAATAGTCTTGCTTTGCTTTTTTTTTCTGGAGACCCTCACCTTACTCTGACTACAACCACAGTCCCTGTCTCATTACCCCTTCTACAGATGGAGACCCTGGCTGCTGATAGGGAAATGGGGCGATGACTGCTCTGGATGCTTCAAGTTGAGAGGGGGAACACTAAAGGGTGCAGTTAAGTCTCCATCAGTGGTCAGTTGAGAGGGCCTCAGAAGATGGTCACTGCCATCCTGGGTTCTATTTCCATCACTATTTGCAGTTTTATGGCTTCTGGGCAAGATAGAATAAATTGTGTTATTAGGTTAAATAGCCACATCTGGAGTTGGAGTTTCATTTTGGAGGAATAAACTTGACGAGATTAAGAAAGCATGGCTGAATATGAGAACTAGAAATAGTAAAACTTCAATTGAAATTATGGGAAAAAACTATTGAGAAAGGAACCATGGGCTGAGGCTACACTTCAGTGGCTTCTCAAAGGTCCGCTTGTCTGGAATCAGACCCCAAAAGCCTGACTGGGTATCCGTGAGGACTGTCTCTCTGTCTCTCTGACTTCCAGCCTGTTTCTTCAGGCCACCCTGGCCTCTGAATGAGGGAGGGGGCATTCCTAACTCTCTTCTAACTTCATCAGTTTCATAGAAACCAATGCTCACCACCGCAAGGTAGGAGATCTATGCTTCACTCTTATTCCTGACTTAATGCTGTATATTTTGTCTCAAAAAATGTGTCTGGGCACCCGTTAGACACTTAGAAGATGATAGTGTCAGTTACCAGTCTTAAATCCCGGGTGAAAGATTTCCCAGTGTCTGCCACTCCTTCATTCCTTGCCTCCGGATGGGAATGTTGGGGAGTAGCTGAGCCGATTTCCTACTTTCCTATCCTAATCTGCAGACTCTGAAGGTAGACTGGACGAGTAGACAGTGGTCCTTGGATCTCAGCTCCGGCCAATTGATCCAATGGCTCTGAGTGAACCTCTGGCTAGGCTGCTGCCTATGCGAGAGTCACAGATGAACCCCCGACATCTTGTCTCAGAGATCAGGTTTCTTACAGTGAGTGACTGGCAGGATAATTACCATGCAGCAGAAACTAGTGTTTAACAGTATAGACCCCACCCCCACCCCCATAAATGTCTGTGGAAGTCTCTGAATTTTATCTATGGCCTTTGGAATAGTTCCCCTGCTCCTAATTCAAAGAAGTTCTCATTGGCCTGTGCCACTTTCTCCTGTGTAATGTAAATGAAGTCTGTGAAATAATCAAACTGAACACTGAGACCAACATGTAAATGACTCTATTCTGTTGACCTCCTTTCCTGAGAGGCAGTCATCCTGGGGCAAGGCATTTCCTTTTCTGTAGTCCCAGGGAAGCAAAACAGGCTTGTGACTCTGACCAAGGCTCAGACAGTGAGAGGTCACACAGTCCCTGAACATATTGGAGAGGCAGGGGGCTCTCAAGGAATGACTAAAGCTCATGCAGAGAAAACTAGCAAAACTCCCAAAGGCATAAAGTAGGAGCACACTGGTAAGGTCCCACTAAATCCAGAGCTCCAAGGCAACTCTTGCTGAGTGGAAAGGCAAGATGGGAATCAAGACAAGGTGCAGGCCATGCTGGTAAGGAGTGGTTAAGTCCAGTAGGCCTGGCAGAGGAAATGATTGACCACTGTCATTCAGGCTCCAAGGCAAGGGGACGCCCTCACAGAGAAAAGGCCTACCAAGTGTCACAGACCTGTCTCTCTTCCAGGTGGGAGCTTCCTCTTCAAGTTTAAAGCCAGACATGCCTCTGGCTTGCCTTCTGGAGAACTGGGAGCAATTCTGATCCCCAGACCCTGAAAAAAAGTGTCTTATCTTCTGCACACAAGCCTGGCCTCATTACAAAGTCTCTGATTAGAGAGGCTTGGCCCATAAAAGAAGTATACAATATAATAATGTTTTGCAACTAAATATATTTTGCTACAAGGAAGGGAAATAGTCAAAAGTTCCATGGACCACTACAATATGGACCTAGATTTCTAAATTTTTTTGGTGGAAATCTATTCTACTTACTGGTTCATCATTATCCTAAAAAATTGGGAAGTTTTTAAAATAAACTTCCTGAAACAGAATAAATTTTTCCTTTATAATACAGCCCAGCTTTAAATGACTAAAAAAAAATTGTACTGGCATTTCATTTCCAACCCCCTGGACACATACAGTCCCTATCAGTTCAGAGCCTTCATTCACCCTGTTAGTCTAGGGCCATCTAAACCTTAACCCAATTAGGTAACCTGCTTGCTCTTAGAGTGTATTCTTGAAAACTGAGATTCTTTTAGTCAAATAAGCTAAAAGGAAAGAAGGCAATTGGATATCAGTAACTCAAATATCTGTATCAGTTTATCTGTCTGTGTATAGGTCCTTTTATGAAAAGTATTGCCAACTGTAGTCATTACATCTTAATCTGTATGTGTGTCCAAGTATGTAAATGGAAAATATTTTTGTACCTCCAATGGTATTAATAAAAACTGATTTAAAGACAAGCACTTGTGAAAATTGGACATTCTAAAACTTCCAGAAAATTCTAATAAAAGATATTAAGCATTAATGCTAAATTTAAGTTGAACTGAAATGGACATGTCCTTATGGTTATCAACTGCCTAAGTTTACCTGAAGTCATTTAAGTTGATGTTATCTGTTAAGTATTTCAAGAATAAAATGCTTAGAGTCTTGATTTTGTCTAATGTTTAGTAATGGTTTTATAAGTAATCTAGCATAGTTATTGTCAATGAGTAAACTAACTGTAACAAGTGGACTCCATCATATTTGTGTGTTACAGTGTGTATACCTACAAACAGCCTGAGAATCTTTGTGTTAAACTAAAACCTTAAAGTTTTGCTAAGTTGAGTAGACATATTTTGTGCTTACTGAAAAATTGTGCTGTAAAGCACATGGTTCCAGAAATTATAAAATGTGTTCATAAATTTGTTAATCTAGAGAATGCTAGTGTAAAACAGTTTACAATAGCCTACTTCTCAGTGTTCACTGAAAATTAAGGTACCCAATGATTTTAAGCTGTAATTAAAACTACTTAAAGTAATAAGGAAAATATTTCTGCATGCTAAAGAATGTGTCTTTTGATAAAAGAAAGTAACTTTGTTCTTAAGTAAAGCTGTTTATTTAAAGAGGGAGAAATCTAAATGTAAAAAGGAAGTTGTAGAAAGTTTGTGGAAGCATTGATATGGCCATGCTATATAAAATTAAAGCAAATGAGTCTAGATATCAAGTACACAACAAAATTACAATTTTTTTCAGTTAAAAGACAAAGTTTTCTTAAACTGTTCATCTGCTCTTAATGTTGAAAAATTGCAAAGGGTTCTCTAATTGTTTTATCAAAGCAGTTTCTCATGCTTAAAATTTCAATGAGTTGTCTGAGTATTTAAGAAATGAGATCTTAATATTAAAAGGACTAAAAGCTAAATTTTGCTAACAACTGTAACTTCTGTATTTGCCTTTGAATACTTTGTTGTCATTCTGGTTAAATGGATAAGTATTGCTTCATGGCAACCTATAATTCTATTTAAGCAAGTGACAAAGAAACTTTCTTCTGACAACATCCCAAATTCAAAAACGTTCTTTGCCCTTTGTTAACTCTGATATTTTCCAAAGGGCCCCTGGAACATGTCAGAGGAATTTTTCTCATTGGGGAAAGTACTGGTTAATTTGGCGTATTTATATGATATATAATTACCTGCTTAATTACCTGGAAAGCACTGCCAAGGGAATGATACTAAACTTTGATACTGAATGTTTATGTTACAGAAATATCCAAATTTTCTTATGTCAACTGTCTTATATAGTAAGCTCTCATCAGATCTTTAACGACTGTCATTTGTAATTCTTTTAACACTTAGAGTTACTAATTTATTACTCCTAAACTAGTTAAGAACTAAGTTTCAGCAGAACAGGTATTAGTTAAGTAGGATTAAGTAAACTAAGGAAGATGATTTTGTGGCTTTTTGTTTCAAATGTTGCTGATAAAGTATTTTAATCTTTTTATCTTAAGCTGATAACAGTTTAGTGTATGAGAATATCTTTATAAGCAGAACTGAAACATTTATCTTTCTCTCTACATGATCCCTCCAGAATTTAAAAACTCTCAGTCAGTGTTTTTATATTTCATGGCAGTATGTCTAGTTGCATAAGTTCAGTAAGAATCTGTTTTCCTTGTAAGAGGACCAATTAAAAACACTGAATATGTTACCTGTTGGGAGCAAACCAGTGGGCCTTTAGGCAGGCTTGGTTATGAAAGCCTTAAGACAACAGCAACTTTTAAGTAAAGTCTCTCCTGTAAAGTCGGAAACAATGAATCCATCCACGCGTTCGAAACAAGTTTTCCCCTATTACCAAGATACGCATTTAGCAAACTCCTAAGCTGGAACTAGTGGTTAAGTTACCTAGCAACATGTGCTTTTCTGTTCTTTCTACTAGCCTATTAATATTGCCAACATCTTGTTAATCAAGAACACCCTCTGCCCCAGGGGAAATCTCCACCCTTAAAACCTCCCTCCCAAGGGCCCCCACCCACAAGATGGCAAATTCCCTGCTTCTCTTCTGGGTCCTCCGCTCCCGCCGGCGCCAGCCAAGGCTCAATCACCCCTCTGCACCTTCCCACTGGTGCCACCTAAGGCCCAATCACCTTCTGACCCATCCCTTCCTCACTACCTGTATAAATTGAGCCTGCAAACTATAAACTGCGCCAGCTTGATCAGACATCCTGTCTTGTCCGTTCTTTGTGTCCCTTGCCCCTTCATTCTCTCCTCCAGGTCGTCGAACCCCATTGACTGTCCTGCAGGTTGGGACAACTGGCACCCAACGTTGGGCCCGACAGACCAGAGGGCCCCCAGGAGGGTGGGCCCACCCATGAAAGGAGGTGTCTGCAGCTACGAGACCCTCTCCAGAGTCACCACGTTCTGAACCTGGCGTGAGACTGACTCGTGTATACTCAATTGGCGATGCATTTGAGAACGTAAGTCATGGGGCAAGCATCCTAGCAGGAAGATTTATTTATAGCCGGACTCAAAGAGTCCCTCAGGACAGGAGGAACAAGGGATAAGAAAAAAGATCTGATACGTTTTTTAGTCTTTATTGAATGTAGGGGCCGGCCTACGGCCGAGGCTGAGTCCCACTATAGCTGAACACTGCCCTTCCACTGTAGCTGACCAACGCCCTAAGATGGTGCCTGCTTCCTGGGTGCCACCCTTCCTGGTTTGGTGGCATTATCATAAGGAAGTTGCTTCTATAGGCTTGCCCCATGCTTCCGTGCTCGTGCTCAACTCATGCAGAAGGCATGCTACCAATCAGCTTAAAGGTCACGCATGATCTTGATCACCATAGGCCAGCTTCCTTTATATAAGGCATAAGCAGGAAAGAGAAAGAGAGTCTCTCTCCTCTCATTCTTCCTCTCACTCGCTCTCTCCAGCTGTTGCTTCTTCTCACTCACCTTCTCCCGACCTTCTGAGCAACAATAAAGAAGTGAACCAGGTCTGTGTACGTATCGCTGTCGTCACTGCCACAAGGAGCGAACGCGATATCTGGTGCCGAAACCCGGGAATTTTTCTCCAACCACCCAGAGGAGAAACTGGCGGATGCGGAAGCCATAGAGCTTCTTACGTTGAAGCAGTACCAGTGGACTCCATTTGGAAGGATCATTCGGGAGGGCACCTCGAAAGAGGAGGGTGAGTGGATCAACAAGCAAAATGAAAGTAAGCAGCCGAGGTGGGGATTTCTATTCTGTCCATTCGTCTTGTTCATCCTTGTGCTTATTATTGTGTTTGTTGTTGCTAAGTATGTTAGATGAAGTAAGGGCGCCAGTGAAAGTTCGCAGGATAGCGGCGAAGCAAGGAAAGTTTGCGGTATAGTGACGAATGTAAATTAGTGATAAGAGTACCCCCTACCTATAGACATCAGGAGTATATCTTAATCTCTTCACTATTAACATGGGGTCTGAAGGGTCTAGACTGAGAGCAGAAGAGCCTTTGAGAGCACTCCTGAGGGCCAACGGAACACCATTAAAAACAAAAACCACAAAGGCTTTCCTCCACACGGTAGAGAAGCATGCTCCATGGTTCCTAGAAGAAGGAAGAATCACTACCCCCGAGTGGGAAAAGTTAGGCGAGGATCTGCGCAACGCAGATCGCAGGGAGCCGCTCCCGGCTGGGACCCTCCCCATATGGGGGCTGGTTAGGAGCTGCCTAAAGGAGAATAAACTTAGTTGTAGAGAGGCCATAAGGGAAGGAGAGGAGGTTCTTGAGGAAGTGAAAGAAGAAAGAGCCTCTGCGAGAGCATCTGAAAGAGGATCTACACGGGAGGGTCCTCTGATGAGGAAGAGGACCAAGAATTATCAGGAGAAGAGTTAGAGGCTCGGGCTGCTCAGAGAGGACATCAGCCCACATTGTACCCCTCACTGAGCCAACTGAGAATAAGCAGAGAGGAAGGAGAGAATAGCTCAGCCCCTCTCCCCAATAAGAGCAGTAAGGTAGAAGAGATTGTGCCAACTGCCCCAAATCATCCATTTTGCCCTCCAACCTATAGAGCAGAGCCACCCCTTTATCAGAGTTACTCATGTTGTGTTGGCCAGGGGTGCCAAGAACAATTGGGCAAGAATAGATGGAGGGAATGGCTAACCATGGAGGGGAATGCAGCCTTCCCAGTAATAGAAGATCCAAACACCCAGCAAAGATACCATCAAGCCCTAGATTTTAAGCTTGTGAAAAGCCTAAAGGAAGCTGCCACCACCTATGGAGTGCAAGCAGCGTTCACTATGGCCATAGTGGAGTCATTAGCGACTCAGAATCTAACACCAGATGATTGGGCTAATGTAGCCAGAGGATGCCTTACTGGAGGTCAGTACCTGCTATTCAAAACTGCATGGGCAGAGCTTTCACAAGACACTGCCCGGCGCAACGCTGCCACAGGGAACAATCAGTGGAACCTAGAGATGCTGATGGGCACAGGACCTTACTTAGGACAGCAAAATCAGATAAATTACCCACCTGCAGTGTATATGCAAATAGCTACAGCAGCTGTCAAGGCCTGGAAAACACTCCAGGGCTCTGGTGATTTACAGGGTCAACTATCCAGAGTACTCCAAGGATCAAATGAGCCTTATGCAGATTTCTTGGTGAGACTGATGCAAACCGCAGGCCGTATATTTGGGGATGCTGACACAGCCATGCCCCTAGTAAAACAGTTGGCCTATGAGCAAGCAAATAAATGGTGTAAAGAAGCTATCAGGCCTTGGAAAAATAAAGATTTAAATGTGTACCTCAAAGTTTGCCGAGACATCAATGATAGTGTAGTGCAAGGACAAGTGATAGCCACAGCCATAACTCAGGGACTGCAACAGGAGCGTAGCAGGGGTACCCCTCCCGGGGCATTCTTCCATTGCAAGCAGATGGGTCATTTAAAGCGAGATTGCCCGAAATTAGGCGAAGGAGGAGCCAGTGTGACCAACATCAAACCACAACCGAGATTATGTCCCAGATGTAGAAAAGGAAACCATTGGGCAAGAGAGTGCAGATCAGTAGTAGATGTGGAGGGATGCCCACTACCCCCGCAGCAGGCAAAAAATGGGAGGCCGGGCCCCCACCTCAGGGCCCTCAAATGTATGGGGTGATCCAACAAATTCCCAGGACACATTTTCACCTGACAGATCAAGGATCCAGCTTGGAGTTGAAGAACCAAGGAGAGCCACCGCAGAGAGCGCAGGAGTGGACATCCGTGCCACCACTAGACTCGTATTGACACCCGAGATGGGGGTCCAGTTAGTAGAGTCAGATTTTAAAGGTCCATTACCTAAGGATACAGTGGGACTCCTATTGGGCCGGAGTTCCACAACCAAAGCAGGATTGATAGTACACCCAGGAGTTATTGACCCAGATTATGAGGGAGTAGTAAAGGTTATGGTCTCCTCCCCAAGAGGCATTACAGCCATCAATTCTGGAGACCGCATTGCTCAAATTCTTATGCTTCCTAGTAAGCATAGACAATATGGACATAAAAACATGAAAAGAGGTCAATCAGGATTTGGATCATCTGGGGCCCCTCTGACCTGTTTCACAATGGAGCTGGGAGACAAGCCTATGCTTGTCCTGAAGATTAGAGATAGGAACTTCTTAGGACTATTAGACACAGGGGCAGATCGCAGCATTATTAGGGAAGCCGAGTGGCCTAAAGATTGGCCTCTAAACCGAGCTGCTCAGACTCTAAGAGGGCTGGGCATAGCTCAAGCCCCATTATGTAGTGCTGCCACATTCCCCTGGAAAGATCCGGAAGGGCATGAGGGAGTAGTTCAACCTTATGTGCTGAGCATACCGTTGTCTCTCTGGGGAAGAGACATACTGACCCAGATGAATCTTAAACTAACAACAGAAACCTTCTATAGTAATCAGGCAAAGTCCATTATGAGGAAGCAGGGCCATACAGGGACCGGAGGCATAGGAAAAAACTTGACTGGCAGAGAGACACCCATCCCGCTCTCAGGAGTGGTACCCAGTAGGATTGGAGGCCCAGGACTAGGTTTTTCCTCGGGGCCATTGAGGACAGACAAGAACTAAAAATACAATGGCTATCAGAGGAGCCCGTGTGGGTTCCTCAGTGTCCCCTTACTAAAGAGAAAAGGGAAGCAGCCCACACATTAGTGCAAGAGCAAATTGCCACAGGGCATCTTCTAAGTTCTACTTCCCCATGGAATACACCCATATTTGTCATAAAGAAATCAGGAAAATGGAGATTGCTGCATGATCTAAGAGCTGTAAATAAACAGATGATTCTCGTGGGATCAGTACAATTAGGTTTACCATTGCCTATGGCCCTGCCAAAAGATTGGAAGACCATTGTAATAGATATCAAAGATTGTTTCTTTTCCATCCCTCTTCATCCTGAGAATTATAAAAGGTTCGCCTTCACGGTACCAGCCGTCAATCACGGTCACCCAGATTAGCGGTATGAATGGAAGGTGTTGCCACAAGGCATGGCGAATAGCCCTACTATGTGCCAATTGTTTGTACATAAGGCCCTGGCAGAAGTTAGAAAAAGGTTCCCTGAAGTGATTATCTATCATTATGTGGATGATATTCTCTTATGTCATGAAAGGAACAGTGTAGTAGAAGAAGGCCTCTGCTTCTTGCAAGAACATTTTAAACAATGAGGCTTAGAACTAGCACCAGAAAAGGTACACGTAACTTGTACCAAACAGTAATTTGGAATAAAATTGGAAGATACTATTGATAGACCATTAAAAGTGATCATAAGAACAGATCATCTAAGCACCCTCAATGATTTTCAAAAACTCCTTGGAGATATAAATTGGGTAAGGCCATTCCTAAAGCTTACAGATGAAGAGCTCAGTCCATTATATGAGACACTGAAGGGCGATTCTGATTTATCATCTCCGCGCTCTCTCAGTAAGCAAGCCAAGGAAGCCTTGAGCCTAGTCCAATCCCGCTTGCAGCTTGCCCAGGTAGATAGAGTAGACTATGGCAAATTGCTATTCCTTATAGTGATACCTAGTAATAATAGCCCAAAGGGGGTACTTTGGCAGGAAGGGCCAATTCTCTGGGTATATCTGGCCCACTCTCCAGGAAAAACATTAAGATGGTATCCTCAGAATATAGCTGATTTGATCATCAAGGGAATCAGGACAGCTATAAAAACATTTGGGAATCCCCCAAACATAATAATAAGAACTTATACTGCTGAGCAGATTGAATGTCTTACTGCATGCTGTGATGCATGGGCTGTTGCTTACACCATCACCAATGCTTCCTTTGACAACCACTACCCAAAACATCCTTGGCTACAGTTCTGCCTCTCTAATCCCGTCATCTTTCCTAAAAACACAAGATGTAATCCCATATCCAAGGCTAAGGTGGTGTTCACTGATGGGTCAAAGAATGGCATCAGGACTGTGGTCACTGGTGACCAATCTTGGACATTCAGTTTTCCAACCACTTCAGCCCAACAAACAGAGCTGTTGGCTGTAGCACAAGCCTTTACACTTTTCTCACAGGAACCTTTTAACCTTTTAGCAGATAGTCAGTATGTAGTGAATGCTGTGTCCATCTTAGAGAATGTAAGTTATATTAGCCAGTCTTTCCCCGTTGCCAGTATTTTTAGAAAGCTACAACAACTGATCTGGGATCGGTCAACACCTTTCTTTATTGGACATGTAAGAGCCCACACTTCCCTCCCAGGACCCATTGCTGAGGGAAACAGACGTGCCGATGCCCTGACCCGTGAGTCTAACATCTCAGTGATATTTGACCATGTAGAACAAGCCACACAATTTCACAAACAATTTCATGAGAATTCAAACACCCTTCGCTTAAAATATAATATTACTAGAGACCAAGCTAGAGCCATAGTAGTAAGTTGTAAATGGTGTGTTACACTCTTACCCACCGTTTCAGAGGGAGTCAATCCAAAGGGACTCTTACCCAATCACATTTGGCAAATGGATGTCACTCATATTCCAGAGTTTGGCAAGATGAAATATATTCATGTGTCTGTTGACACCTGCTCAGGCATCATTTTCGCCTCTTGCCATACAGGGGAAAAAACTAGAGATGTCATAACTCACTGCCTTCAGGCGTTTTCGGCCTGGGGAAAGCCCAAGCATGTAAAAACTGATAATGGACCAGCATATACATCCCAATCCTTTCTTAGATTTTTAAGGGTAATGGATATCACCCATACCACAGGTATTCCCTACAGCTCTCAAGGGCAAGGCATGGTAGAGCGCAACAACCTGACCCTCAAAATGCTCTCTATAAACAAAAAGGGGGAATAGGGGCAGACTTCAGATCCCCCAGAGACAAACTTAACATCATATTATTTATTTTAAATTTTTTGACATTAGACAAAGATGGCCACAGTGCAGCAGAGCGGCATAATCGCCGTTCCAGGCCTAAAGACATGCCCGAAGTTATGTGGAAGGATGTATTGGAAGGATCATGGAAAGGCCCGGATCCAGTGTTAATCTGGAACCGAGGCTCTGTTTGTGTTTTCCCACACGACCGAAACAATCCCATCTGGGTGCCTGAACGCCTGACATGGAGAGTGGCAAGACCAGAACCGGAAGTGCGAGATGCCTACGCCACTGATGCTCATCCTGCTACTGATTCTTCAGCAGGCGATAGCGGAACCCAGAGAACTATGGGGTCTGGTGAAGGCTTGGCCTATTCCACTCCAGGTGACTGAAACTGCACATACCTTTCCTGCCTTTTTCTCTACCTATAGTACACTTAATCTCCAATATCTGCCTTTTGACAGCTCTATGTGTTACTGGCATTCTTTTCATAACCTCTCTAAAGCTGCCAATCTGTCCAGGGAATTAGGCAAGATGTTATCCACCAATTGGTCCAGTGAGTTTGACGTTCTCACCACTCAGCTACGGCTAGAAATATTGAATGTTAGTCCCCAAAAGTTAGAGGCACAGTCTGTAGCTCAGTTTGCTGAAGCCATGCTAAATGCCACCAAACCCTGGTCAGGCATGGGTGTTATGGGTATATTACTCCTTGTAGGTCTTCTCCTACTTGGGAGAAAAGTCTGTTCCATGCAACGGCAACATCGGGAAGTGCGGATGGCTCTGGTGCAGGCCATGGCAGCTATAGAGGAAGGCATCTCCCCTAGGGTGTGGCTCAATATGTTGGACCAGTAGTCAAAGACGGGTAAGATCAGGAGGTACGCATAACAACCTAAGACAGGGCGCAGACCTTAGCTGTCTGCTGCCCTATGACGTGTAAGGATGCTGCGCCTCCCTGACAACCTAAGACAGGCATGGTCCCCGAGCCTCATTGTGTTAAAAAACAAAAAAGGGGGAGATGTAGGGGCCGGCCTATGGCTGAGCCTGAATCCCACTATGGCTGAACACCGCCCTTCCACTCTAGTTGACCAACGCCCTAAGATGGCGCCCGCTTCCTGGGCGCCACCCTTCCTGGTTTGGTGGCATTAGCATAAGGAAGTTGCTCCTATAGGCTTGCCCCATGCTTCCGTGCTCGTGCTCAACTCATGCAGAAGGCATGCTACCAATCAGCTTAAAGGTCACGCATGATCTTGATCACCATAGGCCAGCTTCCTTTATATAAGGCATAAGCAGGAAAGAGAAAGAGAGTCTCTCTCCTCTCATTCTTCCTCTCACTCGCTCTCTCCAGCTGTTGCTTCTTCTCACTCACCTTCTCCCGACCTTCCGAGCAACAATAAAGAACTGAAGTGAACCAGGTCTGTGTACATTTCGCTGTTGTTACCGCCACAAGGAGCGAACGTGATAATTGAAGATGTGTGTCCCTCGTTCCCTCAAGAAGGAACCATTAGTGAAAAGAAATGGCAATGAGTAGGCGATTGCCTTCAAGACTATTACAGAGTTTTTGGTCCAGAAAAAGTACCTGTGTCAGCATTTAGCTATTGGAATCTCATTAATGATGTCCTGCACGTTCATCGCGAGTGGCCAGATTTACAGAAAGTTGTCATTGAGGGAGAAAAAACCTTGAGATCCCGCTCTCGTCCCCCTTCCGAAGCTTCTCGGCCAGCCTCCCCTTCTCTCAAAACACATCCTTCAGATTCGGCTGCAAACCCCTCCCAAATATCAGACAGACTCCCACCCTTACCAACGGTTGAGTCTCTTTCCCCGTCACTGACGGAAAAGCTTTCCTCCCCTGGTAATTCCGCTGACTCCCGTCCTCTCCCTGTTATCCCTCCCCCAAATATTTACCCTAGTCTCGTCGACTTAAATCCTGATGAGCCCCCTAATCCCGCTGATGAAGCCACTTTGGAGGAAGAGGCAGCGTGTTATAATAATCCTGACTGGCCACCTAAAGCCCCTACCATCGCCCTTGCCTCTGTGCTTCACCTACAAGCAGTAACCTTACCCCCCTTCATCCCCCCGCCACCTTATCACATCCCTGTTCTTGACCAAGTGTTTCCAGCCTTCTCCTCTCTCTCCCGTGAGCATTTACATGCTGCAAATGACCTCGCAGTCCTCAGGCAGATGGTCAAAAATAGAAAAGAACAACTCCAACTCCTACAAGCCATTCATGAGCTAGATCAAGAGCTCTCCAAACTAACCCATTTAACCCACACCCCAAATTCTTCCTCTAAAAGTATTTCCCCTCCCTCGAAATCACTTTTTCACAAAACAAAAAAATCACCCAACCCTGTCCTGACTTTTCCTGTCTCCCTACGGAGTGGAGTTTCTATTCCCCAGAGCCCCTCCCCTAGATTATTTGACCCTGATAACCCTGAAGAAGAGAGCACTGATCCTGATATGAAAGAAGAAGTTCCCGTGAGTACTACTCTTGTTGATAGAACCCAGAGAGACTCATGACGTGACAATAAAGATGACTATTTAGACGATGGCCCCGAAGACTGAGCCGAAAGAGGCCCATGTCCTAATGACAAGCCTCCAGTAACATTCTTTTCACCCCTAGATATCCGAGCTCTATAAAAGCTCAAGTCAGCTGTTTCCAATTATGGGCCTACCACCCCGTTTATTCTAGCTCTGCTAGAATCTATCACTAATGATTGGCTTACCCCAAATGAATTTCATCAGCTTGCTCGCGCAGCCTTAAGCAGGGGAGACTTTGTTCTTTGGAAAACCGAGCTTGCCGAATTCGCTAAAGAAATTGAAAGTAAAAATCTTACCCGACCCAGTTCCCGTGACTGGACAGCAAAAAGAATGTTAGGTGAAGCTCCTTATAACACTCTAGCAGTCCAAGCACGCTTTCCCACAGGCCTCCTGGCTCAAGTCAGACAAGCTGGCCTCGGAGCTTGGAAAAAGTTACCCCCTAAAGGAGCCACTACTGCCGCTCTTACTAAGATACGGCAAGAAGCAGACGAGCCCTATAGCTCTTTCATCAGCCGCCTTACAGAGGCAGCTGAGCGCATGTTCGGAATCCAAGAGCCAGACAACCCCTTTATTAAACAGCTGGCTTTTGAGAATGCTAATCCGGTCTGTCAGGACCTGCTTCGGCATCATCGCAAAGAGTCAGTGTCTGACTTCGTGCGCCTCTGCACAGGCGCCGGAACTAGTCATGCCATTGGACTGGCTATTAGAGTTGCTTTGCAAAGGGCAGGCATTGGCTCAACACAAAAAACTTGCTTTAATTGCAAGCAGCCTGGTCATTTTGCTAAAGATTGCCCACAGCCTTGAAACCCTTGGCCTCCCAATTCTGGCCTTAATCTGCCCCTTCCTAGCGATTCTGGCAACACCCCTAAAACAACGAATCCATTCCTCCCCTCCACCCCTTGTCCCAGATGTCAAAAAGGATATCACTGGGCTGGAGAATGCCAGTCAAAAACCGATATACAAGGTCTGCCCCTCCCTTTTAGGAACCAGGGAAACCCCTTCAAGGGGCAGCCACCGGCCCCCCTGCAGAAGATGAACCCCAGGGCAATTGGGTTCATCCCCTCGACAGTAACCCAAAATCAATTTCAGACCTCTGGAGAGCTACAAAAAACAGTCCAGGATTGGACCTCTGTTCCACCACCAGTACAATATTGACTCCAGAAGAAGGGGCAAAGCTTCTACAGACAGGCATCCGAGGGCCCCTGCCCCCTAACACCTTTGGCTTAATTCTGGGACACGCTTCAGCCTCCCTAAAAGGGCTTCAAATACACCCTGGAGTAATTGATCCAGATTTCAAAGGAGAAATTCAGATCCTAGCCTCCACTCTTAGGGGCCCTCTATATATTCCAGCAGAATATACCCTTGCCCAACTTCTTCTCCTACCCCTTATCCCTTCCTCCAATAAGTGCCTCAAAGAGCACCGTGAAACGAGTGACATAGGCACCACAGATGTCTATTGGACTCAACAAATCACATGTGCCCACCCCATGCTAACTCTGTCCTTAAATGGGAAAGCCTTTCAAGGCCTCCTAGACTCAGGAGCAGATGCCACTGTTATTGCCAAAGAGCAGTGGCCCCCTTCCTGGCCCCTTTCAAACTCCACCACCCACCTACAAGGAATCGGACAGTCTCAAAATCCTCAAGTTAGTTCCCAGTCCCTTCATTGGTCAGATCAAGAAGGGAATTCAGGGACAGTTATTCCTTTTGTAATTCCTAAGCTTCCAGTCAATTTGTGTGGATGAGACATTCTCTCTCAAATGAATATTATTATGTGTAGCCTGAACGAGCTAGTGACCAAGCAAATGCTGACACAAGGCTACTTGCCTGGCCAAGGGCTAGGAAAGAATGCACAAGGTATTAGAACTCCTGTGACCATCGCATCGAATACTCAGAGAAAGGGACTGGGATTCCCTTTCTCCTAGAGGCCACAATCATACCTGTACCCCAGCAGTATGCCGATAAAATAACATGGAAAACAACCGAGCCTGTATGGGTTGATCAGTGGCCTCTGAAGGCAGAAAAACTACATGCAGCCACGCAGCTTGTACAGGAGCAGCTGGTAGCAGGCCATATTGAACCTTCCGATTCTCCTTGGAATACACCCATTTTTGTCATCGCAAAAAAAATCAGGCAAATGGAGGCTCCTACAAGACCTTCAAGCCATTAATAAAGTTATTGTCCCTATGGGTGCCTTGCAGCCTGGCCTCCCGTCCCCTGCTGCTATACCCATAAACTATTATAAGATTGTTATAGACTTGCAAGATTGTTTCGTTACTATTCCTCTCCACCCAGATGATTGTATCCATTTTGCCTTTAGCCTTCCTCAAATCAACTTTAACAAACCAACGCCTAGGTATCAATGGCATGTTCTTCACCAAGGTATCGCGAATAGCCCTACCTTAGCCCAAAAATTCATAGCCCGAATTCTAGACCCCGTTAGGAGACAATGGCCTCATATTTACTTCCTTCATTTTATGGATGACATCCTTATTGCTTCCCCTGATGAAGCCCAAAGCTTTGCCTGTTTTCAACACCTTCTAGAAACCCTATAAGCCTCCCATTTAAAAATTGCTCCCAATAAAATTCAGTTTTCTGAACCCTATACTTACCTAGGCTATAGCCTCCGAGCTCACCGAATTTTCACACCCAAAATAGAGCTTCACTCTTCTTCCCTCAAAACGCTGCATGACTTTCAAAAATTGTTAGGCAACCTATAGTTTTTAAGGCCATACCTAAAACTTCCCCCTGAAAGTTTGACTCCCTTAAACAATTTACTAGCAGGCGACTCGCATCCCCTCTCCCCCTGCATCCTAACGCCCCTAGCAGTTGCTGCTATAGAATAGATATATCAATCTCTCTACAAACCTCCTTTCAGATTGACTACTCCTCTCCTTTATATCTTATCATTTGAGCCACCACCCATGCTCCAGTAGGAGTTTTTTGGCAGTCTACCAAGAACCTTGAACAACGAGGCAAGCCTCTTCTTTGGGTCTACCTCTCCAACAAACCTGTAAAAGTCCTAACACCTTACTTTTCCCTAGCTGCCTCTGTTATTATAAAAGGAAGAAAACTAAGCAGACAATAATTTGGTAAAGATCCCGATATCCTTGTTCTTCCATATACTACAGAGCAGATAGATTGGTTGCTACAAACCAATGATGACTGGGGTATCACTTGTGCCTCCTTTGCTGGGACCATAGATAATCATTATCCCACTGATCCTTTAATCCAGTTTAGCAGACTACATCCCCTAGTTTTTCCCAAAGTTACCTACCCCTCTCCTTTGCGAGAAGCCCTCCTCGTCTTCACAGAAGGCTCAGCAACAAGGCGGGCAGCATATGTTATTCCAAGATAAAACTCCCGTCTCCCTGCCCACTCCCTTTTCATCCGCCCAACTTGTTGAACTTTACGCAGTCCTCCAAATGTTCCAATCACTCTCTAATACCCCTTTCAATCTCTATACAGATAGCTCTTACATAGCCCACTCAGTACCTCTCCTAGAAACCACTCCCTTTATTAAACCTTCCTCCAATGCTGCTGATCTGTTTAGACAAATTCAGTATCTCATAATCTGATGCTCCAACCCCTTTTTTATTGGCCATTTGCGGGCTCACACAGGACTCACCGGCCCTCTTTCAGCAGGCAATGCCCTTGCTGACCAGGCCACCCGTACTCTTACCTTAATAGCGCCAGCTTTCAGCGGTGCACCCCTAACTCAAGCTCAGCATGCTCACTCCCTCCACCACCTTTCAGCAAATACTCTGTGGCTCATGTTCAAAATTACCAGAGGGCAAGCCCGAGAAATTGTCAAAAGATGTAATGACTGTGCTCCACATCTTCCTGTTCCTCATTTAGGAGTGAACCCTCAGGGACTAATCCTGAATGAAATTTGGCAAATGGATGTCACTCATTTCACCCCCTTTAAAAAGTTGAAATACCTCCATGTTACTATAGATACCTTTAGTGGTTTTATCTTCACGTCACCCCTTACTGGAGAGGCTTCTAAAGATGTAATTACCCACATCTTGTGTTGTTTTACAGTGCTAGGCAAGCCAAAGATCATAAAAACCGACAATGGGCCAGGTTACACAGGAGCTAAATTTCAGCGCTTCTGTTCTGACTTCCAGATAAAACATATCACAGGCATCCCATATAATCCCCAAGGACAAGGAATTGTAGAGCGAGCTCATCAAACTCTTAAAAACACGCTCTCCCGCCTCAAGAACAATCCCCTCCTGTATACAACTATCAGCCCCCATAATCAACTTAGCCATGCCTTGTTGGTCATTAACTTCTTGACACTCGACTCCCATGGACGCTCAGCTGCTGATCGGTTATGGCGCCCAAAAACCAATGAACTTCAAGCGATAGTAAAATGGAGAGATCCACTGACTTTCGCATGGAGAGGTCCCGACCCTGTTATTATCTGGGGCCAAGGGTCCGTCTGCATTTATGACCAGCAAAATTCCAAGCCTCAATGAATCCCTGAAAGGCTAGTTAAAACCGCTAACTTACCACAAGCCTCGATGACTCCCTGAAAGGCTAGTTAAAACCGCTAACTTACCACAATCCAGACTGGAGCTTCCATCTCCGCCTGAGACAAATTCTCTTTCCATTGCAGATGCAGTCGCCAAAAGTCCTCATCCTCCTGATCATGACCACAGCTCTGAGCCATCAGCCAGCACCACAACCTGTGAGATCCCGACACTTTCCCTGGAACTACACCTGGATAGTGCTTTCTGAAAGAGATGTTGTTTGGTCCCACTCTCAAACCTTGCCAGACGTCTGGTGGCCAAGTGTTATACAACCTGATCTTTGTAAGTTAGCCCTGGGAGCAGGGGCCCCCTGGGGAATAGAACACCTTCTAGACCAGAGTTCTGCACCCAATATCTTCCGGAAAGTTCATGTAGCCATGCCAGGTTGTTCAGATTCTGGACGCTGGTCAGTTCTTACGTCATACTCTTTTTATGTCTGCCCCGGGCAACACCAACCCCATGAACTCCTCCATAAATGCGGAGGCAAAACAGATTTTTATTGTGCTTCATGGGGGTGTGAGACCATGGGAGATACCTATTGGAAGCCATCCTCTTCCTGGGATTATGTTATAGCCAAAACCAATTACTCCCACAGTCTGTTTGTGAACGGGCGTCCATTCAAGAATCCTCAGTACTCTGAGGCCCTCCCAAAATGCGAGCACACATACAGTGCTACTAGAGGTTGGTGCAACCCTCTTTCGGTCACATTCACCGAAACAGGGAAAAAGGCCTCAAGCTGGACACAAGGATATACTTGGTGTCTTCGCTTATATAAAGAACATTATGATGAAGGCATCACCTTTATTATTAAACTCCTTAAAGAGTTCCCTGCCACCCCTTCCACCGCCATAGGTCCAATACAGTCCTAGGTGGGAAGCACCCTCCCCCACCAAAGTCTTTCGCCTTCTCGCCTGACCATAGCTTCACCACTGGCAGTCTTAAACCCTCCCCTACACCGCCAGTGCCCGCCCTAGCGAGCTCTAAAGACCTTGTCCTCACCCTTATAAATCAAACCTTCCTTAGTCTTAATTCCACCACTCCTGAGTTTACCACTGAATGTTGGTTATGTTACCACTCTTCCCCCCCTTTTTGTGAAGGTGCCGCAATCCCTGGCAACTTCTCCACCTCCAATGATACCTACAACTGCCGTTGGGAACGCACTAGTTGGGAAGGCCTAACCTTAGCCCAAGTAGTCAGTAACGGGACTTGTATAACTAACACTCCTTGAAAGATCCCTCATGAGTACACCCACCTCTGTCGAGAAATCTTCTCCATTGAACGGGGACCCCAATTTATAGTTCCCCCCAATGACACCTGGTGGGCTTGGTTAGACAGACTCACCCCCTGTGCCTACAATCCCATTTTACAAGAGCATGGATTTTGTGTTCTCATAAAAGTTATACCCAGGCTCATTTACTACCGGCCTGATGAGTTCTTCCATATCTGGGAACAATCTTCAGACCCTTCTCTTCCTAAACGCTCCCACCGAGAACCCATTACTGCTGTTACTATCGCTGTTTTGCTTGGCCTAGGAACTGTAGGTGCAGGCACAGGCATATCTTCTCTGCTTCTTTCTAACTCCCACTATCACGAGCTCAGTGCCACTATAGATCAAGATATCCAAGAATTGCAGAAAGGAATCTCTGACCTGACAGATTCAATCTCATCCCTCACTGAAGTAGTTCTCCAAAATCTCAGAGGGCTATATCTGCTCTTTCTGCAGCAGGGCGGGCTTTGCGCCGCCCTGAAGGAGGAGTGCTGTTTCTATGCTGACAAAACAGGAGTACTTAGAGATAGTATGAGAAGAGTTAGAGAAGAGTTAGAAAAAAGGAGAATAGAAAGCGAGCAGAGTGAAAGTTGGTATAAAAATTGGTTCTCCACCTCTCCATGGCTTACTACTCTTTTACCCTCTCTCTTAGGCACCCTCATAGGATTAATATTGCTCTTGTCTTTTGGCCCTTAGGCTCTTAAACATTTGACGAGCCTTGTAAAGAAGCAAATAGACACCCTTGTTGGCAAGCCTATTCAAGTCCACTATCACAAACTTGTCCGCGATAGTGATGATGAGGAAGCTCCCTCCTCCAGCAGACATAAACCTCAGTATGACTCTTCTAAGAGTCCTTGAGTAAGCTGGCTGAGTACCAAGGGTAATGGCAGCGAAAAACCTGCCTTGAGGGACATGTCTTATTGCATAGAGGTTTGTGTCCAGTGTCTTCCTCTCCTCAGAAAATAAGGACATTTCGTGTGAAATCAAGCAACTCCCTTCTCTTCAGCACAGTCTGTAAGACTAAAGGAGTTCTCCTCGCACGCCAGGTACCCATACGCCAGGTACCCACCGAGGATAAGACCCCTGTACCCCCCCCTTGGAGTACTCAGCTTTACAGAATCCTCACTGAAAAATATTAATTCTGACAACAAATCAAGTCAAGACTGGTAGCCAATGACGGGTAAGATATGGTTGTACTGGGAATACTAACCTAACACAGGGTATAGTCGTTAGAGGACTATAGCCCCATGACGGGTAAGGATTTCCTTCAGCCGTACAACCTAAGACAGGCACAGGCCTTGACCCAGCCGGAGCTAGGCTGGCTGTTCCAATATAAGAAAAACGGGGGAGATGTTGGGAGCAAACCTGTGGGCCTTTAGGCACGCTCGGTTACAAAAGCCTTAAGACAACAGCAACCTTTAAGTAAAGTCTCTCCTGTAAAGTCGGAAACAATGAATCCATCCACCCGTTAGAAACAAGTTTTCCCCTATTACCAAGAAACACATTTAGCAAACTCCTAAGCCAGAACTAGTGGTTAAGTTACCTAGCAACATGTGCTTTTCTGTTCTTTCCACTAGCCTATTATTATTGCCAACATCTTGTTAATCAAGAACACCCTCTGCCCCAGGGGAAAGCTCCACCCTTAAAACCTCCCTCCCAAGGGCCCCCACCCACAAGATGGCAAACTCCCTGCTTGTCTTCCGGGTCCTCCGCTCGTGCCGGCGCCAGTCAAGGCTCAATCACCCCTCTGCACCTTCCTGCCGGTGCCACCTAAGGCCCAATCACCTTCTGACCCACCCCTTCCTCGCTACCTGTATAAATTGAGCATGCAAACAATAAACTGCGCCAGCTTGATTAGATATCCTGTCTTTGTGTCCCTTGCCCCTTCATTCTCTCCTCCAGGTCGTCGACCCCCATTGACTGTCCTGCGGGTCGGGACAGTTACCAAGGCTTTGACTAGAATGTTATACCTGAGAGACATGTGTGTAAACTCAGATATGAACAGACAGCTTTAAGGAACTAAGGTTAACATTATAAAGCCAACAGAGCCCCTTGGAAGAACTGGCCTGGGACCTTGCTTACAGGGTTCCCAGCAGCCTTACCAGGTGAGTAAGGAAGGTCACTTCCTGGCAGGTACAGGAACCTCAGGATGTCTTGGGGACTTTGGGAAGAGAGGAATTCACCCAAATCTACAGGTACTGCCGACAAAACCTAATGGCAAGTCTGGCTTGGCTTTCTGTCCTCTAGAGGCCTTTAAAAGTTCAATCTAAAATTCCTTATAAAAAGTACCAGCAAAGCACATTGAAAAGAGCCTATGTAATCAATTGCTTTTCTTTCTGCACTTATGCAAATTATCAAGCCAAGTGTGAATTATTTTCTTAATCTGGTTACTTCTAATAAAAATGAGGGTGATGTTAGATAAAAGTATTGTTTCAATAATGCAGCCCTTATCTATACTAAATCTTAATAATAGTCATTGGGACATAAACCAGATTCAGAATTCTAATTTCCCCAAGATATCTGGCTATGATTTTCCAGATGTGTTAGTTTTCTCCCATCATTTCAATTAAAGTTTCACTATTTCTATTTCTCATATTCAGCCATGCATACTTAATCTCAGCAAGTTTGTCCTTCCAGAATGGAAAATCCAACTGCAGATGTTACTAGTTAACCTATTAACACAATTTGTCCTACCTTGCCTAGAATCCATAAAACTGCAAATAGTAACAGAAATAGAACCCAGAATAGAAGTGCCCATCCTCCAAGGCCCTATCAACTGATGACTAATGGAAACCTAAATGCACCCTTTACTGCTTCTCAGCATGAAGCAGCCAGAACGGTCATCAACCCCTTTCCCTAGCAGCAGCTAGGGTCTCTATCTGTAGAGGGGGAAATGAGACAGGCACCATGGGCTTAGACAAAGTAGGGTGAGGGCCTATGGAAAAAGCAAGACAAGATATTTACAGTCAAAGCAATGTAAAAATGTAAAGTCCCTATCTAAACTCTCTGCTCAGCTTTATGCAAAGCCAAGGTCACACTAATTCTCTAGGGTAAAGATATCAGACTAAGAATATAGACGTCTTCAGTGAGATCAGTTAAAGGTCAAAAGGCCAGGAGCAACTTGGCCTGGAATGTTTGAGTGTTCTGCAAGGGTACACTCAGCATAGCCTGTGACTTCACTGTAAACAACAATAGCAAACAGACAACAACCCAGCCCACCTTGAGGGCAGGGCAGGTGGTACAAATCCACACCCTAAGCCCTCAATTCCCCCAAATCCACAACTTCCTACAAATCCCCTAGACAATGCACACCCTGGGGCTCCCTTGTCCCCTCCTGGCATGAGCCAGTAGCTCTTTCCTCTCACTTTACTTCTAAATAAAGCCTCTCCATGGCTCTCCTACCTTGGGTGTTTGCTAAGTTCATTCTTCAACTCTGCAAGCAAGAACCTGGGCATCATTAACACATCTGGTGAATCATAGCCAGATATTTAGGGGAAACTAGAATTCTGGTTCTAGTCTCTGTCCCAATGACTAGAATTAGGATTCAGTATAGACAAAGCTGCATTATTGAAACAACACTTTTCTCTAACATCACCCTCATTTTTATTAGAAGTAACCACATTAAGAAAATAATTAACATGGCTTGATTATTTGCATAAGGGCAGAAAGAAGAGCAATTGATTACATAGGATCTTCTAAATGTGCTTTGCTGGAACTTTTTATAAGATATTTCAGATTGGACTTTTAAAGGCCTCTAGAGGACAGAAAGCCAAGCCAGACTTGCCATTAGGTTTTTTCTGCAGTACCTGTAGATTTGGGTGAATTCCTCTCTTCATGAGGTCCCTGAGACATTTTGAGGTCCTGCACCTGCCTGAAAGTGACCTTCATTTTTCACCTGGTAAGGCTGCTGGGAACCCTGTAAGCAAGGTACCAGACCAGTTCTTCCAAGGTGATTTGTTGGCTTTATAAAGTCAATGTTAGTTCCTTAAAGCTGTCTGTTCATATCTGAGTTTACACACGTGTCTCTTAGGTATGACATTCCAGTCACAGCCTTGGTAATATAACCAGTGTTTTTAATTGGTCCTGTTACAAGGAAAGTTGATTCTTGTTGAACTTATGCAAATAAACATAGTGTCATAAAATATAAAAATACTGACTGAGAGTTTTTAAATTCTGGAGGGATCAGGTAGAGAGAAAGATAAATGTTTCAGTTTTGCTTATAAACATATTGTCATTTACTAAACTGTTGCCAGCAGAAGAGAAAAAGTCTAAAACACTTTATCAGAAACATTTGAAACAAAGAGTAATAAAATTATTTTCCTTAGTTTAGTTAATCTTATGTAACTAATACTTGTTCTGCTGAAATCTAGTTCTTTACTGGTTTATGTATTTGCTCTGCTGGAATTTAGTTCTTTACTGGTTTAGGAGTAATAAAATACTGACAATAAATGAAAAAGACTTAGAAATGATAATGGTTAAATATCTGATGAGAGCTTATGTGGGTAAAATTTTAGTATTTCCAGAATACCTCACCTGGCTTTGGTACATCTTCATATCAACAGGTGTTCAAAGGTGGAGAGAAGTATGGCTTTACTGTATTTGCATCTTTCCTCAGAAGTGGAGAAGATCATCTCCATATCAGTGGGTAATTACCTGGTCAGCAGAGGGCTTATCTGTACCTGAGAGGTCAGGAGGAGGGCTGGTGTTGTGGCTGCTTGAGCAGAGAAGAAAGACGGCCTGGGACTGCAGTTTGTGAGCAATAAATGGGTTTTAAACTTTATTTCTCCCTTTGACTGATTTTGTTTTTTAGGGGTATTTGCTCCAGAGTTTCCTATCCCTGGACTAACAATTGGCATAGTCGGCATGATTCCTGTGAACCCAAAATCTATCATAATGGGTGTGACATTTGGTAGTGCTGCCCCTAGAAATGATGGGGAGAAGCAGCACTCACACTGAGGGACATGTGTCTACACTCGTGTGGTCATGGAGGCGCCACCACTGCTGCTTGCCATGCTGACCCTGGCCCATGATCCAAGCCTAAGGCTACTGCTTCTGTCACTGCTGCTGCTCTTGCTGCTGGCCAGAGCCTGGCCACAACCCTGGAAAGGAGCAGAGGTCCGAGTCACCTTGAAGCAACTGGCTGTTGTGTACCATGCCTTGCTGGCTACAGAGCCCATTGCCGAACAGCTCCGACCAAGGTAATAACCTCCTATCCCATCTTGGGGTGGATACGAGACTGGACCCAAAGGCCATGGAGTGGTGTGGCACAGACACCTCAAAAGACAATGTGGGCCCATCGGTGTGGCTTGTCTTTCACCTTTGAAGAAGTCAGCTGAGCCTGGAAAGAGTGCCCTGCACATTGTGCAGATCAGCAAACCACCAAGAGGGACATAGAGTGTCTCTCTGCAGCCTATGGTCAGTTGCCGGTTACTGAGAGTGAACGAGGT
Source organism: Manis pentadactyla (assembly GCF_030020395.1). NCBI lineage: Eukaryota > Metazoa > Chordata > Mammalia > Pholidota > Manidae > Manis > Manis pentadactyla. The sequence continues at coordinate 74,111,603 of NC_080038.1, forward strand.
ACCCACTTTATTGGACATGTGTTGCAAGGATAGGTACAGCAATTAGGAGTAAAATGTACGTGGCCCTGGACATTTCAACACATGGATCAGCGATGGCTGGCTCTTCTGGCACCTTTGGGAAAAGGCCTGGAAGCTGGCCTTCTGTGTATTTCTGTAATAACAGCAAATTGGCCCCTGACAATCATGGTTATTTGCTTCTACGGACTGTGTCCTGGATGCACCCCTTGGCTACAGCTGCCACGTGATGTCTGGAATGGATGAACTTTGGACTTAATCTGCATGAGACTTTGAACCTAGCTGATTCCTCTGGCTTGAGAATTATGATTGTGTTGCTGTTATCAAGGAAATAATGTTTAAAGAAAGGCTTGACTTTTTCTAATGTTTGGTAAGAGTTTTGTGAGCAATCTAGCAGGATTGACAGGAATAAGTAAACAAGTATAAAAACATTTTCTGCCTAATGAGAGATCATTCTGTAAAGTACATTTACTTAATCTGCATAGGCTAAATCCTCTGGCTTGAGGATTATCAAGATTTTATTGCTATTGCTATTGCATGTTACTAGATTGGTCAGAAGAGGGGGATTGAGTAAATTGTAAGGTGACATTTCTGGAGGGGTAGACTGTGGGTAAAATTGTAGTATTTCCAGAATATCTCTCCTGGCTTTGGTACATCTGCCTATCAACAGGCATTCAGAGGTGGAGAGAAGTATGGCTTTAGTTCATTTGCATCATTCCTCAGGGTTGGAGAAGATCATCTCCATATCAATGGGTAATTACCTGCCCAACAGAGGGCTTATATGTACCTGAGAGTTAAGAGGGAGGGCCGGTGTTGTGGCTGCTTGAGCAGAGAAGAAAGATGGCCTGACACTGCAGTTTGTGAGCAATAAATGGGTTTTAAACTTTATTTCTCCCTTTGACTGATTTTGTTTTTTAGGGGTATTTTGCCCCGGGATTTCCTTTCCCCAGACTTACAGCTTACTATAAGACTGTTGACATAAGGAAATTTGGCTATATCTGTAACATAAAACATTCAGTAACAAAGTTTAGCATCATTCCCTTTGGCAGTGCTTTCCAGGTAATTATATATCAGATAAATAAGTGAAATTATCCAACTATTCTCCCTGATGAGGAGAAAAATTTCCTCTGACATTTTCCCAGGGGCCCTCTGGAAAATATCAGAGTTAACTGGAGGTAAAAGCACCTTTTGGAATTTGATTATGGGAAGCTGTCAGAAGAAAGTTCTCAAGGCACTTGCCTAAATAGAATCATAGGTCACTATGAAACAATACTTATCTGTTTAACCAGAATGACAATAAAAGATTTTAAAGTCAAATACAGAAGGTTACACAGTTTTTACCATAACTTAACTTTTAGTCCTTTAAATAGTAAGATCTTATTTTCTTAAATACTCAGACAACTCATTGAGAGTTTAAGCATGAGAAACTCCTTTTGAGACAGGGACCATGAGCTTAGACAGAATAGGATGAGAGCGTCTGGAAAGAGCAAGGCAGGATATTTACAGTCAGAGGAATGTAATTACATTCAAGGAATCCCCCTACCAAAACTCGGTGTTAAACATTAAGCTCTAGAGTCATTCTCCCCTGAGATCAGTTAATATTCCCTAGATAAAGAAGAGTAGCACATGCTTTTATTATGCTAATCATTTGTAATCATGTGTTAGATTCACCTTAGCCTGCTAAAGGCCCAGGCCTATCTGTTGTCTTTCCTCCTTCAGATCTGATGAGGTGATTTGCAAACTGGGCAATGAATTTAGCATGCAGACCCAGGTGTAAACAACATAGTAAAAGGCAGGAAAGATTCCACCTTAAATATAAGTTTTCATTTTAACACCCAGGAAGTTTAAGAAGTAAGATTCTTAACTTACTCTTTAGCAAACAGACAATAATACCTCAGCCCACCTTGGGGCTGGGCAAGTGCCCTTTTGATATGCTCCTAGATCAAGATGCCAGTATCCCAGGGAGAAATCAGAGAAGTAAATTTCTTGTGTTAATTTTTAATATTCAGGGAACACTGAACAAGTCCACATCCCTAAGCCTTTTACCTGATTCCCAAAAATCCTCAACTGCCTATAAAACCCCTAGTCAATGCACCACCATGGGCTCTCTTCTCCCCTCCTGGTGGAAGCCAGGAGCTCTGTCCTCTCACTGAATCTCTCAATATAAACCTCTCCCTGGCTATGTACCTTGAGTGTTTGGGAAATTCATTCTTTGACTCTGTAAACAAGAACCCGGGCATCACTTTGATAAAATAATTAGAAAACCCTTTGAATTCTTTTAACATTAACGGTATACTGATAAACCATTGTCCTTTCAACAAACAGAAAAAAATTCTTGTTTTGCTGTGTACTTGATATCAAGACTCATTTGCTTTAATTTCACATAGCATGACCATATCAATAATTCTTCCATAAACTTTCTACAACTTTCTTTTTACATTCAGAGTTCTCCCTATTTAAATAAACAGCTGTACTTTAGAACAGTTATCTTCCTTTACCCTCAGTAAAATGAACCTCCATTCCTTACACCTTCTCTTACCAAAACATACATCTTTTCTATCATGCAGAGATGTTTCTTTTATTATTTCAAGTAGTTTTAATTAGAACTTAAAACCATTAGGAACCTTAATTTTCTGTGAACACTGAAAAGTAGCCTATTGTAAACTGTTACACTAGCACTTTAGATTGATAAATTTATGAACACATTTTATAATTTCTGGAACCATGTGCTTTGCAGCACAATTTCCAAGCACAAAATATGTCTACTTAACCTAGCAAAACTTTAAGGTTTTAGGTTACCAGAAAGATTCTCATGCTGTTTGTAGGTATACACACTGTAACACACTATATTAAGATGTTTACTTGCTACATTTATTTAGTTTACTTGTTTTTAACAACCATGCTAGATTACTTATGTTAGGCAGAAAGACAGAAATGAGTGGGATGGAAAGGAGAAAGGGCACCCAAAAGATGACTCAGGTAGTTGATCACGTGGAACCATAAACCCAGAAATGACTCAGAGAGTTAAATAGATGAAGCCACAGGGTCCAGGAGTGACTTAGGAAATGTCCAGGGTCCCACCAGATAAGAAACATGAGCGGCACAGGCACAGCACAGTCCCTGTCCCCATTTCACCAATCAGAACAAGCCTAGAGAGCTGACAGCTGTCAATCAAGGACCTCTCTGCCCTGCCAAAACCACATAAAAGAAGCCTCAGAGTGAGCATCCATGCCTGCCTGTCTTATCCTAGGCAGGCCTGCTCTGTTACTCCAGGCAGAGTGTATTAAAAATTACTTTGCTTTCTTGACTTTGCTCTCTTGTTGCACTATATCTGACTTCCCTGCAACACCGAGCCAATTCCTTTCCTTCCCAACACTTACAAACCTTCACTGAACATTAGACAAAGTCAAACCTCTTTTTAAGCATTTTTCTTGAAAGATTTAACAGATAGTATTGACTTAAATGACTTTAGGTAAACTTAGGCCGCTGATAACCATAAGGACATGTCCATTTCACTTCAACTTAAATTAGCATTAATGCTTAGTATTTTCTATTAGAATTTTCTGGAAGTTTTAGAATGCTCAATTTTTACAAGTGCTCCTCTTTAAATCAATTTTTATTAATACCATCCAGAGGTAGGCAAATATTTTTCATTTACACACTGAGACACACAAACATAGAGATGGAGACATAGTGACTACAGTTAGCAATATTTTTCATAAAACATATACACAGACAGATAAACTGATACAAAGATTTGAGATTTGTGTTATTAATATCCAATTACCATTTTCTCTTTAGCTTATTTTGATTAAAAGTATCTCAGTTTTCAATACTAACCTCTAAGTGCAAGAAGTTTATATAATTGGGTTAAGGTTTAGATGGCCCCAAATTAACAGGACAAGTGAAGGCTCTGAACTGATGAGACAGGGACCATAGGTGTAGTCAGAGTAGGGTGAGGGCCTCCAGAAAAATCCAGGCAAGATATTTATAGTCAGAACAATGCAACTACATGCAAGAAAACCCCCTACCAAAACTCTGTGTTAAACATTAAGCTCTAGAGTCATTCTTCAGTGAGATCAGTTAATACTCCCCAGATAAAGAAGAGTAGCACATGTTTTTATAATGCTAATCATTTATAATCATGTGCAAGATTCACTTTAACATGTTAAAAGGCCCAAACCTCTCTGCTGTCTTTCCTCCTTCAGATCTGATGAGGTGATTTGCAAACTGGGCAACTAATTTAGCAAGTAAGCTGAGGCATAAACAACATAGTAAAAGGCAAGAAGGATTTCACCTTAAAGATAAGATCGTATTTTAATACCCAAGAAGTTAAGAAGTAGAATTCTTAACTTACTTATAAGATAAATTCTAGCCAGAATAAGCAGGCAAAGAGAGGCAACAAAGGGTCAGGTAATTTATTTAAATACCCCCGGGTGAGGTTCTGTGGCCTTTTTGCCAGAGTCCAGAGAAGTCACGCCCAGTTAGGGAGGTGGGGCGCTTATAAGGGATTAGGAGGGGGAGGAGTGGGCAAGCTATTCTAAGGGATGTTGAGAGGTATGATTGGCTAAAGGTGACATAATAGTCAACTAGAAACTTTTTTCTTTCCAAGACGGAGGAGGCTGACATCCGGGTCTTAGTTGGCACATCAAGATAGAATTCAGGGAGAGCTGTCCCCTTTCCATATACGGCACGGACTTTGGGGTCTGGTCTGTTCTTGCCCTATGGCATCTCCCTGTTCTGTTTGCATGTCCTTATTTTTTCTTTCTCCAGCCTAACATTCCAGCCTTTTGGTCATAATGGGTGATGACTCAATCTGGCTACTTCCAGCTAACAAGGGGCGTCATGGGGGTTTGAGGTTGGTATTAGGCTGAAGAGGGGGTTCAGTGGGAAGACGTGCATAACGGTGAAGTAACATCTGGTTGGTGGCGACTCGGGTCATCTGGGTTAGCTGCTGTTGGAGGAACCTGAGAACACAAGGGCCAACTAAGAGTAAACCACAAACTGTTATTAAGGGGCCCAGTAGGGGCATTAGCCAGGCTTTTATGGTTGACTGGAATTCTGGATTGAGTTTACATCTCAATGACTAGTATTAGGATTTAGTATAGATAAAACTGCATTATTGAAACAATACTTTTCTCTAAAATCACCCTTATTTTTATTAGAAGTAGTTAATTAAGAAAATAATTAACAGTTGGCTTGATTATTTGCATAAGTGCAGCAAGAAGAGCAATTGATTACATGGGCTCTTTTAAATATGTTTGCTGGAACTTTTAAGGGATTTTTGAGGCTAGAAAGCCAAGCCAGACTTGCCATCAGGTTGTGCCTGCAGTACCTATAGATTTGGGTGAATTCCTCTCTTCTTGAGGTTCTTGCACCTGCCAGGAAGTGACGTTCTTTACTCACCTGGTAAGGCTGCTGGGAACTCTGTAAGCAAGGTACCAGGCCAGTTTTTTAAGGGGCTTTGTTGGCTCCATAAAGTCAATCTTATTTCCTTAAAGCTGTCTGTTCATATCTGAGTTTACACACGTGTCTTTCAGGTATGACGTTCCAGTCAAAGTCTTGGTAGTATAACCAGTGTTTTTAATTTTTCTTCTTACAAGGAAAGCAGGTTCTTATTGAACTTGTGCAAATAAATATACTGCCATGAAATATAAAAATAGTTGCTGAGAAATATAGTCAAAATATTGTAACAACTTGGTATGGTGATAGCTGGTACCTAGAATTATCATGTATATAAATGTTGAATCACTGTGTTGTACACCTGAAACTAATGTAACACTGTGTGTCAACTACCCTTCAATAAAAAATAATTATCCAGAAAAAAAAAATAGTTACTGAGAGTTTTTAAATTCTGGAGGGATCAGGTAGAGAGAAAAATAAAGTTTCAATTCTGCTTATAAAGGCAGTCATTTACTACACTGTTGACAGCTTAAGAGAAAAAGCTTAAAACACTTTATCAACAACATTTGAAACAAAAAGCCACAAAATTATCTTCTTTAGCTTACTTAATCTTATGTAACCAATACCTGTTCTGCTGAAATCTAGTTCTTTACTAGCTTAAGAGTAATAAAACAGTGACTGTAAATAATAAAAGACTTAGAAATGACAATGGTTAAAGATCTGATGAGAGCTTACTGTAAGACAGTTGACATAAGGAAATTCTGATATTTCTGTATTACAAAACATTCAGTAACAAAGTTTAGCATTATTCTTTTTGACAGTGCTTCTTAGGTAATTAAGCAGGTAATTATATATCAGATAAATAAGCTAAATTAGCCAAATACTTTCTCCAATGAGAAAAAAATTCCTCTGACATGTGCCAGGGCCCCTCTAGAAAATATCAGAGTTAACTAGAGGCAAAAGCACTTTTTTGAATTTGATTTTGGGAAGTTGTTAAAAGTTTTAAGGCACTTGCTTAAATAGGATTATAGGTTGCTATGAAGCAATACTTATCCAATTAACTAGAATGACAACAAAGTACTTCAAAGGCAAATAAAGGTTGCACAGTTATCAAAGTTTAGCTTTTAGTCCTTTTAATATTAAGATCTCATTTTCTTAAAGACTCTGACAACTCACTGAGACTTTAAGCATAAGAAACTGCTTTGAAAAAACAATTAGAAGAACTTCCTGCAATCTTTCAATATTAAGAGCTGACTAACATTTAAGAAAACTTTGTCTTTTTAACTGAAAACAAAATTCTAATTTTGCTGTGTACTTGATACTGAGACTTATTTGCTTTAATTTTATATAGCATGACCATATTAAATTCTTCTACAAACATTTTACAACTTTCTTTTATCAAAAGACATATTTTTTAGCATGCAGAAATGTTTTCCTTACTACTTTAAGTAGTTTTGATCAGAACTTAAAACTATTACTTTAACCTTCAGTGAACACTGAAAAATAGGCTACTGTAAACTGTTACACTAGCATTCTTCAGATTGATACATTTATGAATGTATATTATCAGTTTTGGAAATGTGCTTTATAGCACAATTTCTTATTAGGCACAAAATATGTCTATATAACTTAGCAAACTAAGAATTTTGGTTACTACAAAAATTCTCAGGCTGTTTGCATATATATATATACTGTTACACATTAATACATTATTATTATTAAGATGTTTCTTTGCTAGGCTTGTTTACTTGTTTTTAGCAACTATGCCAGATTATTTACAAAACGTTTACTGAATGTTAGACAAAACTAAGCTTTTAAGCATTTTATTCTTTAAAGATTTAGCAGATAACATTGACTTAAATGACCTTAGGTAAACTTAGGCAGCTGATAACAACAAGGACATGCCCGCCTCAGCTCAACTCAAATTAGCTTTCATGTTAACTTTTACTATATTCTCTGGAAGTTCTAGAATGCTCAATCTTCATAAGCACTTGTTTTTAAATAAAATATTTTTCATTTATACACTTAGACACACAAACATACAAACTGAGACACAATGACTACAGTCAGCAACACTTTTTTCATTAAAACATATACACAGATAGACAAACCGATACAAAGACTTAAGTTACTGATATCTAATTGCTGTCTCTCTTCTCAGTTTCTTGTCTGTGGCTTCTGGAACTAGAGGGTGGGAGGGACGTGTTCTTGTGGGGGAAGAGGGTGGTGAAGGTGGAAGGAGAGGGGGAGGGGGTGGTGCAGCCACCGGAAGAGGAGAGCAGGACAATGGCATGGTTGAGAATGCAGGACTTTAAGATGGAGGCGATACATGGGAAGACAAAGGACTTAGAGATGGTGGTGGAGAGAGGGGGAGGGGATTGCAAGCAGACGGAAGTGGGCGACTGAGGTTTTCTGGCGAATCTGAAAAGGACTGAGCAGAGTAAGAGGCTGAGAATCTTTAACTGGAGATCAGGCCAGAAGAATCTGAGTTAAAGAACACTTAACATAAAGGTCGGGGCTGGAGTGCAAAGTCCAAAAAGCCTGCACATATGGGATTTCATTCTACTTTCCACTCTGGTGGCAATAATTAGTTAAGTCAGTGAGGAGGCTAAAATCAAAAGTTCCCTCAGGGAGCCAGCGAGATTGGTTGTCCAAGGGATACTGAGGCCTGGCCTCAGAGCAAAGGAAGACTAACTTCCGTTTGTGAATTTCCCGGGACAAACATAGAGTAGCCAGATTAGAAATGAGACACCACAGCGGGGTCTGAGCCTCTGCTTTCATGGGCTGGTTCCTCATGTCTGTGACCACTTCCCAAAAAATATCCCGCTGAGAGAAGCGCCCAGCGTCCCAAGCGCACCAAGTCATGGGAGACGGCCTCGGAGCCTGGGTGAGGGACATCTCCCCCACTGCAGGGCCAGGGGCGAGTATCCTGGATACTCGCAATGGATGGGCTGAATGCCCAGACCTGGACGTAGCTACGATTTCGGACGGACCAGGTGAAACAGAGTTAGGAAGGGAAGCAGACCGGGTAAACTGAGGGACTCACCGGAAAATAGTCCACACAGCGGAGAGCAGGCTGAGGTCCTGGGTCAGGGGGGATGGGGCGGGGCTGCCAGTGGCTGGTCGGGGCCTCACGCTCACACTCTTCCAGCATTTCGGCACCATATGTAAGATAAATTCTAGCCAGAATAAGCAGGCAAAGAGAGGCAACAAAGGGCCAGGTAATTTATTTAAATACCCCCGGGTGAGGTTCTGTGGCCTTTTTGCCAGAGGCCAGAGAAGTCACGCCCAGATAGGGAGGTGGGGTGCTTATAAGGGATTAGGAGGGGGAGGAGTGGGCAAGCTATCCTAAGGGATGTTGAGAGGTATGATTGGCTAAAGGTGACATAATAGTCAACTAGAAACTTTTTTCTTTCCAAGACGGAGGAGGCTGACATCTGGGTCTTAGTTGGCACATCAGGATAGAATTCAGGGAGAGCTGTCCCCTTTCCATATACGGCACGGACTTTGGGGTCTGGTCTGTTCTCCCCCTATGGCATCACTCTATTCTGTTTGCATGTCCTTGTTTTTCCTTTCTCCAGCCTAACATTACTCTTTAGTAAACAATAACTCAGCCCACTTTGGGGTCTGGGCAGGCAGCACTGTTTAATATGCTCCCAGACCAAGAGCAGGAAGTTGCTTGTGTTAACTTAATTCTAAACATTCAAAGATCACTTAACAAGTCCACACCCCTAAGTCTTTTTTCATGTTCTCAAATATCCTCAACTGCCTAAAAAACCCCTGGACAATGCACAACCCTCATCTCTCTTGTCCCCTCCTTGCATGAGCCAGGAGCTCTGTCCTTTCACTTTATCACTAAATAAAAGCCTGTATCTGGCTTTCCTACCCTGAGTGTTTGGGAAGCTCACATGAACAAGAATCCTGGCATCATCTATAGTTGCTCATCCAGGATAACTTTGGAAGTGAGTATCAGCATCCATGCCTGCCTTTTCTTTCACTCTCCTTATAGAAGGAAGCCATCTATGGCACACAACATTGGTCACTCATCAGCCCCTTAAGTGGGACTAGCCTCGCTGCTGATCTCAAAATTTTAAGCGACAGCTTCCCCTGCATCTCCCTTAGTGGATACCCCATCTAGCTTGGGAGCCAGGAAAGTCAACTGAGTGGAGGTCAGGATTCCCTTTAAGAAGTATCTCCTTGGTTGCAAGGGACTGGGGAAAGCCATGGGAAACTGCAAGAGTCTAGACTGAGGCAACACTTAAGCAGCTTCTCAAAGGTCCGCATGTCTGTAATCATGATAGGGAAAACTTACAAGGACAGCAACCTAGCAGGTGGCTCCACTCTGTCTTGCACCCCACCCTCCTCAACATAAACAACACTACAAGGACAGTAATTTATGAGGTGGGTCCCCTCTTGCCTTGCCCCCCTCCTCAACCCAAACAAAAAAAAACACTCCCTTGGTTTCCCTGTGCTGCCGAGCACCAGGTCCCAAGTTTCGCTCCCTAAACTCCCTCCACCTTGCCTGCTTGCTTGCTGTGTACATAGGAATGTTACAGATAAGGAAGAAGAAACGTATAAATTTCTCCCTTTTCCTTTGTTCGGGGCTCAGATTTTTGGGGAGATTACTCCCCTCTGAGCCCACCGGTGTGAAATAAAGCCACAACATTCCAAGACCTCCGAGTACCGCTTGGTTTTTTCCATCAGTGATCCAGTCCAGGCTTTTTTCAGTATTTTCTGTAACATTTGGTTCCCTGACTGGGGAACCCAACCGCGCTGGCCCTTTGTTGCCACCGGTTTGGGGCAACGGTGGGGTGGTGATGGAAAGGAGATCACAATGGAGAAGGTACGCCCTGCCTGACCTTTCAGTAGTCTCCCACCCGGTCACCCTGGGCCAGCCCCGCTCTGCTGTTCCCACCGGACTCAAGGAGGCTTGGCATGTGAAGACCTGGTTCTGACATTGAATCCAGTAAGGCCCCAGGGCACTTGGCCCAGCCAGTCACACCCATTGGGGTGGAAGGGGAGCCGGATCACCTCATGGGAAGCTTATTAGAAGTCTCACAGGTAGACATTCCCAGTGGAGGAATGTTTAAACTCTGGTCTGCCTGGGTGTGTGTGTGTATGAGTGAGTGTGCAGGGCAGCTAACGTCATTCAGTCTGCACTGAATCTGTGATTCCATGGCCTGCACTACAGAATCAGCATGGGCCCTCATCTGCTTTCACGGTCAGCCATCAGGGCATATCGGTGATTCAGCTTCAGCTGACATGGCCTGGGACTTATACAGGTGCAACTTGGCCAAGGCTGGCCAAAGTCTCCACGAGGAGCGCGAATGGACGGGCATCTGACTGTTCTCCTCTCTAGAGGAGGCACCCCTCCCTTGTCTGTTGTCGCAGCACTGTCCACGGATACATCATGTGGTCAGGGCATAGTAAACCCACAGTCCCCAACACTGTGATCAAGAATTTCAGAAAGAGATTTTCAGAAAACAACAGAGTAAAATTAACTCCTGGTAAGTTTAAAACCCTGTGTGAATCTGCATTGCCAGCCTTTAGTGTAGGGTGGCCTCCAGAAAGACCCCTAGATGTCCCAACAATCCACTGAGCCTGGTGGGTCATCCCTAGAGATCCAGGTCATCCTAATCAGTTCCCATGCTTCAACTCCTGGTTAGAAACTGCCCAGACTCTTCCCCCTTGGGTGCAAATCGCTTGCAACAGGCAAGGACAGAGTAGGGCCTTAGTTGCCTCAACAAAGAAGCCTGCAAAGAAACAACAGAAGCCTGGGCCTCCACACATTTTTACTGGTGACCCAGAGGAAGAGCAAATATTGCCCCTGCCTTATGTGCCTCCAAGGCCATCAGCACCCAGCCCCTGGCCCCTGTTACCCCACCACTGTCAGCCTCCCTGCCAACTCCAGAACCACTGAACCCACTTACCTCTGGACCAGCAGCCTGACTGCACCCGCAGCTGAGAGCAGATGCCCTTCAGATGCCAGCACAAGAGATGCAGGGCCTGAAAGACGTAAAAAGTATGAGACCATCCAGCCCAGCCAGTCCATGTTTTACTATGAACCCTTCTCCACAACTGAACCCCTGTCCTAGAAGCCATAAGCCTTGGTTGAACTTATGTAATCCCTCTTCCAAATCCATCAGCCAACTTAAAAAACTGTCAACAGCTTCTCAGTATCCTGTTCACAATAGAAGAGTAGAGGCAGCTGGGGTACTTGGTCAGGGTGCATAGGCTGAAATTGCTGTCCCTGATGAGTACCCCAAGAGGGACTTCACCACCCCTGAGGGACAGCACCAGATCCACCGATATCAGGACGCCCTCCTCCATGGGATCAAAGCCGGGTCCAAAAAACCTATGAACATGAGTAAAGTTTCTTCAGTCACTCAACAACCAGAAGAGTCACCTGCATGCTATTATGAGAGACAGTGTGAAGCTTATCGCATCTACCCCCCATTTGATCCTGAGTCACCAGGAAGCCAGCAGATGGTAAACACCTCATTTGTAGCCCAAGCTGCCGCCCACATCAGATGAAAGTTCCAAAAGCTTGATCTGCTTCACTGAGATGACTGAAATTGCCAATAAAATATACCTAAACAGAGAAGTTCAGGCCGACAGAGAGAGAGAAAGAGGGGGACAGAGAGATAGAAAGAGCAGAGAGAGCAGTGAGACAGAGAGACAGGGAGAGAGAGAGCAGAGAGAGCAGTGGGTCAGAGAGAAAGGGAGAGAGCAGAGAGAGCAGTGGGTCAGAGAGACAGAGAGAGAGAGCAGAGGGACAGGGACAGAGAGAGAGAGAGAGCAGCAGGACAGAGAGACAGAGAGCAGCAGGACAGAGAGACAGAGAGAGAGCAGCGGGACAGAGAGCAGCAGGACAGAGGCAGAGAGACAGAGCGAGAGAGCTGCGGGACAGAGAGAGAAAGAGCAGCGGAACAGAGAGACAGAGAGAGAGCAGAGGGACAGGGAGACAGAGACAGAGCAGAGAGAGCAGTGGGACAGCAAGAGCAGAGAGAGCAGTGGGACAGAGAGCAGAGAGAGCAGAGGGACAGGGACAGAGAGAGTGCAGCGGGATAGAGGGAAAGAGAGACAGAGAGACAGAGAGCAAGCAGTAGCATGGTGCAGAGTTGTGCCTTTTATTGTGGTAGATCCCTTTGGCTGCTGCCTTGGGGAGGGTCGGGATGTTTGGAGATAAGGTGGGGCAGGCCCAGGCATGATTCTCACTGGCTTATGTGCTTGAGACCATGGTGTAAATGGAAGATAAATTACTATATTCTTACACTCAGAGCCACAAAGACAGCGCCAGTATTCCCTCTCACAAGAAGCGAGAGCAGGCATCCAGGAACTCCTGATCAGACTCAGAGAGGCAAGCATTCTAATCTAGTGTCAGTCACCCTGGAACACCCTGCTTCTACTAGTCAAAAGGCCTGGAGGAGGACACCAGCCTGTTCAAGACCTGTGAGCCATTAATAGAATGACTGTTCATTTACACGTGGTGGTCCCAAAATCGCACACCGTCCTCAGCCAGATCCCAGAGTCTGCCAAATAGTTAACTTGCACAGACGTAAAGATGCATTTCTCTGCCTCTGGATGGCCCCCCAAAGGTAGCTCTTATTTGCCTTTGAATGGACTGAACTGGATACAGGGCAGCAGAAGCAGTTAACATGGATGCGGCTTCCACAAGAGTTCAAGAACACACCCACTCTCTTTAGAGAGGCATTGGCTGCAGACCTCGCCAGCTTTCCAAGAGATGCCACATGTTGAGCCCTCCTGCGGTACATAGATGACCTCCTCTTTGCCAGTGACACCCAGGAAAATTGTGCAAAAGGCACATAGGCCCTCCTGCAACTCCTGTCAGACTCAGGATACTGAGCCTCATTAAAAAAAGGTCACAAATATGCAACAGCAAGTCCGGTACTCAGGCTTCCTCCTCACCCAGGGAGAAAGGGCAACAAGACCAGAGAAGAAAAAGGTCGTTAACTCCTTGCAAGCTCAGGATGAGGGGGGCATGCGAACATTCCTAGGGGCTGCCAGTTTCTGCAAAAATCTGGATTCCCGGATTCTCAGCAATGGCAAGGTCCCTTTGCAACCTCCTGGGGGGCCATACTGAAAGCCCCTGTCTGGAAAAAAGAGGCAAGAGCCACCTTCCTGGAAATAAAAAATTCTTCAGAACAGGCACAAGCCCTAGGCCTGCCAGATATGAAAAGGCCCTTCAATCTCTTCACTACATTATAAAGGTAGCAATTCTGCATTGCAAAGAACATCAAAAAGAAAACAACCCTACATCACAGGGAAATGGGATGGCAGATGAAGCTGCCAAAGCAGCAGCAGTAAGGAGGCAGGGAGAGCTATTTCCATCACTATGGCCCTAACTGCCCCGGCTGGTGGGGAGTTCAACAAGGGCTCAAGGGTAAATTAACCTGGATGAGAGACAAACCAGACACAAAGAAGGAGACTAAGTCAAAAGTCTGATCAAGGTCTCAAAGTTTATTCTTACAAGGTAGATTATATAGGAGCTAGGAGGGGGAAACAGCCCCAGCTGAAGTGGCAAGGATTATCTAGGTTGCTAGGATACCTAACTGAAGAATGTTCTCTGGAAAAGATCATGGGTGGGGGATTACTGAGAAAAGACAGAATGTTTTACTAAGGAGGAGATGTTATCACGGCAGCTGCTTAATCTCTATCCCAGCGGTCTAATCGCAAACTGGGTCAATTGATCTTTCATAAACGTGGCAGGCTTGAGAAACTAGAGGCCTAGGTGAAAAGGGTGAGACCACTGTTTCTATGGCCTACGGCTCCCGACATCTCCTCCCTTCTTTTATACAAAAGAGGGGGAGACCCGCTATTTAGCGGTGGGCATTAACCAATTGGGGGTGTAGTGACCTGGCTCCTCCAAGACTCCCCATTGATGGGGGTCAATGTTGGCCCTCGGTGTCTTTTGTGGAGGGGAGGAAGGGCGCATTTATTTTAGATACCAACCTCCATGCAAGCCTGGTTTTTCTCTCAGGGAATTCAGAGGCGGTTCATGGACCTTCCCTTGCGATGCTTAGCTTCGCACCCACATTGGTGCCCATATCGCACTCACTTTATTGTGAACCGATATGCATAGGTCTGAATCCTATGCAGCTTCTAAAGGAGGGGAGTCATCTGGCACATCATAGCCTTGGTCCTCCAGGTCAAGCCGGTGATAGTGGACTTGTACCTGTCTGCCGAGTGCAGTATTAATCTGTTCCCTAATGAAGGTGGTAATTCTCCAGATGGCCCAAGGGCCAAGGGAGAGCACAAGCATGAGACTAAGGAAGGGTCCTAGTATAGGGAGAAGATAAGGAAGAAACCCACTCATCCCAGTCCATAGGGGATTTTCAAACAGTTTTTTCTTTCTTTGCATGAGATCTTCTTGGAGTCTTTTTATTTTGTCACGAACTACTCCGGACTTGTTTGAGTAGAAGCAGCATTTCTCTTCTAAGGCTAAGCAGATGCCACCTTGTTCCACGATGAGAAGTTCTAGGCCACGCCTGTTCTGTAAGACTACTTCTGCAAGGGAATCTATTTGGTCTTGAAGATCTTGTAAGGTTCCTCAAACAGCCACGAAGAAGGTGAAAATGCGACAGTTGATGGGCTTCATCTTTTTATAAGGTGCAGTTAAGAAGTGCAAAGACACCAACAAGGATCCAGTAAGTGGTAACAAGAATAGTCTGCTGTACAAGGGTCCACTGGGGAGGGGTGGAGGTGGCGATTCCTATGCCTAAGATAAAGGCAAGGACTAAACTGGCAGCCAGAATCTGTGGAGAGAAGAAGAAAAAGGATGTTCCAGGGGGTGTCACCACCCTGAACAATTGGATAAGATTTTTTAAAATCTTCTGGTAAATCTATTGGTTTAATCAAATGCTCTGGCAGCCAGCGAGCAGCTCCTTCTTTGGTGTTGAAAACACAGGCAGATCCCCGGCCCCATATTAGTATGGGGTCGGGGCCATTCCAATGGGAAGTGAGGGGGTCTCTCCACATGACAGTGGCATAATTTTTATCAGTTTGTGGGTGCCAAAGGTGATCAGCTGCAGATTTGCCATGAGCATCCAAAGTTAGAAAATTAAGAACAAACAAGGCATGATGAAGAGCCTTTCATGGGATATAAATCCCCCATTTTTAATTTGTGGAAGGTATGTTTAATAGTTAGATGGGCTTGTTCGACAATCCCTTGACCCTGGGGATTGTATGGTATGCCTGTAACATGCTTAATTTGTAATTGGCGACAAAATTCTTGGAATTTTTTTCCAGTATATCCAGGACCATTATCAGTCTTGATAATCTCAGGTTTTCCCATGACACTAAGACAATTGAGTACATGAGCAATAACATTTTTTGAAGCTTCTCCAACATGGAGGCTGGCAAAAATAAATCCACTAAAGGTATCTACAGTAACATGAAGATATTTAAGATTTCCAAATGAGGGGACATGTGTTACATCCATTTGCCAGATCTCATTGGGAACTAGGCCCCTAGGGTTCACACCCAAGTGAGGAACAGGCAGGAGAGTGACACAATTTGCACATTGTTTAACAATCTGATGGGCTTGTTCTCTAGTAATTTTAAAAAGGAGACGTAAGGTTTGAGCATTAAGGTGGTGTAAAGAGTGAGCTTCTTTGGCTTGAGTCACAGGATCGAGCTCAGCGAGAAGGGCAAGTTGGATAGCTTTATCAGTCACGGCATTGCCTGTGTGTGGCTAGAGGTCTAGGAAGACCAGAATGGGCACGAATATGGCTTATATAAAAGGGATGTTACCTGGAATGTATGCACTTCTGGATGGAAAAAAACCAGACGGGTGGCGTTTGTAGTGGGTTTTATATAGGGCAAGGTCTCTAAAAGGGGAATGGATTGAGCAATATAAGCACTGTCAGTGTATAGGTTAAATGGAGTATTTGGGAGTTGTTGAAATCTTGTAGAACAGCAAAGAGTTCAACCAATTGAGCGGAGTGGAATGGGGATTGTAGGGAAGTGGTTTAATTATCTATGGTGAAGGCTGCCACTCCGTTGGAGGAGCCATCAGTGAAAACTAGGGGGGCATGAGGAAGGGGTTGGGAGGAGGTCAATGTAGGGAAAACAAATGGTTGGGTCCTTAGAAAATGGAGAAGCTTGTTAGCAGGGTAATGATTGTCAAGAGCTCCCTGTAAAGAGGTGCAAGATGTTGCCCATTCATCGTCATTCTCTATCAACCACTGGATTTGGGTAGGGGAATAGGGTAGGACAATTTTGTCGGCGTCTTTACCGAATATTTTCCTGCTGTGGTCGCGTCCAATTTTTATCAGCTCAGCCACCCAAGAGGTATAGGGGATAAGGACTTTGGGTGGCAAGGCAGGTAAATGGACCCAAAAAAGGGGACCCTCTTGCCAGAACACTCCAGTGGGTGTAAAATCAGTAGCACAAATGACTAGGAGAAGAGGCTTCTCATAAGAGATAAAGGTGACCCTTTGGTTTAGAATTGCGGCTTCCACTACCTTTAGGGCTTCTAGGGTGGGGGCTGTTAATGAGCGACTGGAAGTAGGATCTGGGTCCCCTTTAAGAATATCAAACAAGGGTTTAAGCTCTCCAGTAGTTAGTGTGAGAAAAGGCCTGAGCCAATTAATATCTCCTAGAAGTTTTTGAAAATCATTTAAAGTTTTTAAGCAATCGGTTCTAAGTTGAACCTTTTGTGAAAGAATCTTATTATGAAAGAGTTCAAAGCCTAAAAACAAGTAAGGGGGTTTTAATTGAATTTTATCGGGGGCTATCTGAAGACCAGCTCTGGTAAGGGCCCTAGAAAGCTCTTGGGAATAAGCAAGGAGTTCATTGGGGTTAGGACCAGCCATGAGGATATCGTCCATGTAATGATTTAAATATGTAGAAGGCCATCTTTGTCTAAATGGGTCTATAATTTGAACTACAAATTTTTGGCACAGCGTAGGGCTGTTTGCCGTTCCTTGGGGCAGAACTTTCCATTGGAATCTTGGCATAGGGCCTTTAAAATTAATCACCGGCAAACTAAATGCAAAATGCTGTGGTCTTTAGGATGTAGGGGGATTGTGAAAAAGCAATCTTTTAGGTCAATAATGATTTTACAGTATCCCGCAGGAATCGCCACAGGAGTGGGGAGGCCTGGTTGAAGGGCCCCCATAGGTATCATAGATTTATTAATTTCTCTAAGATCTTGAAGTAACCTCCATTTTCCTGATTTTATCTTTATGACAAAAATAGGAGCATTCCAGGGGGAGGTGGTGGGCTCTATATGGCCTGCAGCAAGTTGTTCCTGTACTAACATTGTGGCTGCAGCCAGTTTTTCAGAAGTTAAGGGCCATTGATCAACCCATACAGGCTCTGTTGTTTTCCAGGATATTTTATCTGCATGGGGTACAGGTATGTCAATGGCAGTAAGGGTAAATTTTCATAGCCAATTCCAGCACGATCAGTTTTTATGGTGATCGGGACTGGCTCTTTTGAGCCCTGAGAGTGTTTGCCCAACCCTTGCCCAGGGCGAAAGCCTTGACTGAGCATCTGGTGAGTGACTAGTTCATTAGAGCTGCACATAATGAGCTTCACTTGAGAGAAAATATCTCTGCTCCAGAAGTTGATAGGTAGGCCTGCAACCACGTAGGGCTGGACAGTACCGTGATTGCCTTCTTCATCTTCCCATTGAATAACTTCGGAGCTTTGTAGGGGGTTGGAGGTCTGTCCAATACCTCTAAGGTGAGTCATGGAAGCGGTGAGAAGCCAAGATGAAGGCCAATCCTTACTGGAAATAATTGTGGCATCTGCGCCAGTATCTATAAGGCTTTCAAAGGTTTTTCCTTTTAATTTTAACTTAAGAAGGGGTCTTTTTGGAGTGATCTCTTGTGCCCAATAAACATCTGATGATCCAAACCCATGGGAGCCTCTCTTTTGCTTATAGCAAGGATTTTTATCATTGAGGGGGAGTAATATTAATTGAGCAATCCGTTGGCCAGGGGAAATGGTAATTGGTCCCTGAAAGGCTGTAGCCATAAGTTTAATTTCTCCAGTATAATCGTTGTCAATGACTCCTGGAGAAATAGTGAGGCCCTGAATAGTGGAGCTGGCACAACCCAGAATAAGACCAAAGGTGCCTTGCGGCAAAGGGCCAAAAATCCCCGTAGAAAGAATTTGAGTTCCCATTTCTGGGGTCAATATTGACTGGGAGGTGGAACAGAGGTCCAGTCCTGCGCTACCGGCGGTTGCTCGGGAGAGGATAGTGACGCTGGATTTTGGACTGACTGGGGGACGAACCTGACGACCCCAGGGTTCTGTCCCAGGTAGGTTTTGGGGCCCTGGGGTGGGCCCCGTATCAAGTTTCCCTGCTTTGGAGGCAGAGGGTTACCCTGTATATCAGCCTTGGAGTGGCATTCGGAGGCCCAATGTTTACCCCGTTTGCATTGCGGGCACAGGGATGATGGGAGCAATCGTTCTGTCCTAGGGGCTGTGCACTCTCTTGAAAAATGACCTGGTTGCTTGCAATTAAAGCAAGTCTTGGGCCTGGCTCCCTGAGTAAAATCTTTAAGAGCTGCTCCTATGGCTATTTCGATATTGCGAGAGGTTGGGTCGACATCGGCACAAAGTTTTATAAAATCAGAGACATTTTTGCCACGGCGATGGGGATGCATAGCTGCTTGACAAGCTGAGTTAGCATTTTCAAAAGCAAGATGTTTAATGAATTCATTATATGTTTCCTCCCTTCCCATGAGGCATTCGGCGGCCTCTGTAAGGCAGCCTATGAATTCACTGTAAGGTTCCTGCAGCCCCTGTCTAACCTTGGCAAGAGAGGTGACGGCAGACCCTTTAGAAGGGAGCCTCTTCCAGGCCTTAAGGGCTACATGTTGGATTTGTGTGAGTAAGCCTGGAGAAAACTTAGCCTGCTTTTCATTTGTGTCATAGGGGCGATTGCCCAGAAGTTTATCTAATGTCCAGGATTTGGAAGGACCGCCGGCAGGCATATTGCGGCGGGCAGTATCCTGGCATCTTTCAGTGTAATCAGCTTTCCATAAGAGAAAGTCACCTCTTGTTAAGGTGGCTTTAGTTAACATGCTCCAGTCATTAACTGTACACCAGTCTTCGCTTAGAGACTCTAACAGTGAAATAGTAAAGGGGGCAACAGGGCCATATGAGGAAACAGCATTCTTTAAGTCTTTTATATTTTTAAATTTAAGGCGGTGGTACTGCTGAGTCCTAATGGTTGAAGTTGCATTCTTGTCCTCTCCCTCAGTGTTTTCTGACTCAAACTGGGCTATAGGCTCTTCTGCGTCTGTATCTCCCCCTTCTGATTCTCGTGGTTCAGCCTCATTTGACTCTCCCTCAGTCGGTTCTCCCTCGGTCGGTCTAGTTTGGGATCGGGTCACCGGGAAGACATGAAGGGTTTTATTTTTGGTTTTAACTTTCTGAACGAGGGGAGCAGAGGGGGATCTTACTTTTATTTTCTGAACGGGGGGGAGCTTATTTCTAAGTCAAGGTCATGTAATTGCCTAAGCAATTGGGATCTCTCCCTTTTGATCTGAAGCAGTGCCTTAAGGGACTGCGCCTTCCGAGAGAGTTTAACAATGGCTTGTCTAGTTATTTCTTCTAGATTGGGTTAAGTACAGAAAGGGGGTGGTATGTTATAGGGCGGTGGACCTGCACCTAAAGGTGCTTGAGGGGGCCAATCAAGATTATGGTGCTTAGCGGCGGCGTCTTTTAGTTCGGCCTCCTCTTCAGAGGAGAGGGGATCATCATCAGGGCTGTTGGACTTGAGACAGGACAGGACTGGGTAAATAGATTTTGGGGGGTGGTGCTAGACGGCGGATCATTACCTCGGGCATGGGAATGGAGACAGAGGGACAATTAGAGGCTGGGGAGGAGGGACGAAGGTCCTCGGGGACCTCCTTTTTGTTGAGAGAAGTCTGACTGGTTTTAAACTTTCCCTTCAGATAATTTTCACTATCGTCAACAATCTTTGAAACATCTGGGTGACAGTGGTGGACCTGCAACACATCGTTTATGAGATTCCAATAAGAAAATGCCTGTACTGGGACCTTCTCAGGGCCAAAGGAATGATAATAATCATTCAGGCAGTCGCCAACTTGGCGCCACCGTTTTTCATCTATAGTTCCTTCCTGGGGGAACCATGGGCAGACATCCTCTAGCAAGATAAAGAATTTAACTAAATCTTTTTTCTTAACCTGTATTCCTCATGTCTTGAGAGAAGCCTTAAGTCCCTTAACAAATAACTCATGCTTATTTAGTGTTTGCCCCATGATTGTGTCACTTTCCTTACCTTTACCGATCTGTGTCACAGGCGGGTACTCCTGTGGTGATCTTCGTGTGGATCTTCACTCACCGGCGGGGTGGTGATCCAAAGAAAGAAGGACGGCCGTCCATATGAGCAACGTCCAGATCAGGCTTCTTACCTCGAGCCCCACGTTGGACGCCACTTGTCCCGGCCGGCGGAGAGTTCAACAAGGGCTCGAGGGGAGGTTAACCTGGATGAGAGACAAACCAGACACAAAGAAGGAGACCAAGTCGAAAGTCTGATCAAGGTCTCAAAGTTTATTCTTACAAGGTAGATTATATAGGAGCTAGGAGGGGGAAACAGCCCCAGCTGAAGTGGCAAGGATTATCTAGGTTGCTAGGATACCTAACTGAAGAATGTTCTCTGGAAAAGATCATGGGTGGGGGATTACTGAGAAAAGACAGAATGTTTTACTAAGGAGGAGATGTTATCACGGCAGCTGCTTAATCTCTATCCCAGCGGTCTAATCGCAAACTGGGTCAATTGATCTTTCATAAACGTGGCAGGCTTGAGAAACTAGAGGCCTAGGCGAAAAGGGCGAGACCATCGTTTCTATGGCCTACGGCTCCAAACACCTAACACCCTGGTAGAGCCCCTTCCACACAGGTACACTGAAAAGGAGCAAGACTGGAGCCACTTTAACTGAAAACGGATGGTGGATGTTGCCAGACAGATGTATCTTTGTCCCGACTGCAACCGGGAGGCAACTAGTCAGCAAATACCACCAGCTCACCCACCTGGGAAAAACTGCACTGAAGACCCCTTCAAACTTCAGTAGACTGGCCCCAACATTATTGTTCTAACTACTCCTACTGCCCTCAAGGTTGCAGGCATCACTCCAAGAGTCCGTCATTCCAGAGTGAAAAGAAGCCTGTCATCCTGACAAGGAAGCACATCAGCAGGAGGCCCAGCCAGACCTCCAGATCCTGTATACCTCTGCATCTGAGGATTGCCCTCTGACTAATAGACACCTGTGCGCCATAGATCCTGGCTCTCGTCAGAGTGGTGTCTTTTATTCTGGGCATTGGACTCTGTGCTGTTGCTCCCCTAAACTGGACAATTCCTCAAAAAAGTTGCCCTTTCTATTATCTATAGGGTAATCGCTAAGTTGTTTTACTTTGCTTACCTGTCTCTCCTAGCTGGAGAAAAGTCTCAGCCTGCATTTCCAAAGTACCTCTCTGTAATGTTTAATTGTACAAAAGTTATAAAGTGCATAGTGGGCTAAAGGGAGCTACCTCCTTTTCCCCAGTGAGATTTCCTAGGCAGAACAAGCTGCCCTTTGCTGATCCCTGCTCTAGTCAGGCTCAGCAGAGCTGGATCAGCTGCAGTAGACACAGCAGCTCTAATAAAGAGACTTAGGGCTCACTGCCCTAACAGAGAAAGCTGATCAAGATTTAGAGCAGCTTGAAACCACCATGATTCAGCTGCAAGATCAGATTGATTCCCTGGCTAAAGTGGTGTTGCAAAATTGTAGAAGACTGGACCTCCTGTTCATGTCACAGGGAAGCTTATGTATAGCCCTTAAAAAAGATTGTTGTTTTCATGCAAATAAGTCTGGCATAGTTAAGAGTTATCTAGCCAAAGTAAAAGAAAACATCCAGCATAGGAATAAAATGTTACAAAATAAAAAGTCTTAGTTCCAGGGATGGTTTGAATAGAATCCATAGCTAACAACTCTTCTAACTGGCCTTGCTGGGCCAGCGATTCTGCTGTTCCTTAAACTATTAGTGGAACCCTGTATATTTAACTGGCTCATTAACTTCATTGAGGAATTCATTTCCTCCATACAGCTCACGTATATGCGGAGCCACTATGACCCTGTCATAAGTCAAGGAGATGATGCCGCCTAAAACGAAGTGTTTGAAGGGGCATCAGAGGGTGGAATGATAGGGAAAATTTACAAGAACAGCAACCTAGCAGGTGGCTCCACTCTGTCTTGCACCCCACCCTCCTCAACATAAACAACACTACAAGGACAGTAATTTACAAGGTTGCTCCCCTCTTGCCTCGACCCCTCCTCAACCCAAACAAAAAAAACACTCCCTTGGTTTCCCCATGCTGCCAAGCACCAGGTCCCAAGGTTCGCTCCCTAAACTCCCCCCAACTTGCCTGCTTGCTTGCTCTGTACATAGGAATGTTATAGATAAGGAAGCAGAAAGGTATAAATTGCTCCCTTTTCCTTTGTTCGGTGCTCAGACTTTTTGGGAGATTACTCCCCTCTGAGCCCACCGGTGTGAAATAAAGCCTCAACACTCCAAGACCTCCGAGTGCTGCTTGGTTTTTTCCATCGGTGATCCAGTCCAGGCCTTTTTTCAGTATTTTAGGTAACAATCGGACCCCGCCAGCCCGAATGGGTATCTATAAGGAGTGTCTCTCTTTCTCTGCTGCTGATTTCTAGTCTGCTTCCTCAGGCTGCCCTGACATCTGAGTTACACAGAGGGCATTCCTAACTCTCTCCTTACTTCATCAATTTCACAGAACAGGATGCTCACCACCACAAGGTAGGAGATCTACAGTTTGCTCTTATTCTTGACTTAATACTGCACTTTATTTTAATTTCACAAATCTGGGTCTGGGCACCTGTTAGCCACTTAAAAGATAATTAGCATTGGCTGCCAATCTTAAGTCTCAGGTGAAAGGTTTCCCGGTGTTGGCCACTCCTTGATCCCCCGCCTCTGGATGGACAGGAATGTTGGGGAGTGGCTGAGTTGATTTCCTACTTTCCTATCCTAACCTGCAGACTCTCAGGGCAGACCGGACTAGTAGACAGTGGTCCATGGATCTTGGCGTCAGCTGACTGATCTGATGGTGCTGAGTGAACCTCCTGCTAGGCTATTGCCTAGGCAAGAGTCACAGATGACCACTGACCTCTTGTCTCACAGAAGAGATTTGCTACAGTGAGTGACTGGCTAAATAATTCCCAGGGAGTGGCAGAAACTGGTGTTTGAGAGTATAGACACCCACTTCCATAACTAAATGTAAATGGCCCTGTTTAAACTCTAGCCATGTGTCTACTCTATTGACCTCCCTTCCGTAGAGGCAGTCATCCTGGGGCTAGGCATTTCCCTTTCTGTGGCCTCAGGGAAGCAAAACAGGCTTGTGACTCTGACCAACACTCAGGCAGTGAGAGGTCACACAGTCCCTACACTTATCAGACTGGCAGGGGCCTCTTAAAGGATGATCCTAAGTATACTATGCTAAAGCCTGTGCAAAGAAAACTAGGATCTAAATTAAAACTCCCAAAAGGCATAAAGTAGCAGCACACTGATAAGGTCCCACTGAATCCAGAGCTCTGAGGTGACACTTGCTGAGTGAGAAGGCAAGAGGGAATATCAAGGCAAGGTAAAGGCCATGGTGGTAAGGAGTGGTTAATTCTAGCAGGCCAGCAGAAGGGCTGACTAACCACTGTCACCTAGGCTCCAAGGCGAGGGGACACCCTCAAAGAGAGGCCAATTAAGTGCTGGACACCCGTCTTCTTCTGTCTTCCAATGGGAGTATCCTCTTCAAGTTTAAAGCTAGACACGTGTCAGGCATGCATTCTAAAGAACTGGGAGCAATTCGATCCCCAGACCCTGAAGAAGAAGTGCCTTATCATCTTCTGCACACAAGTCAGGCCTCAATACAAACTCTCTTATGGAGAGGCCTGGCACCCCAAGGGAATAATACTGTATAATAAGATCATGCAACTAGATTTATTTTCCCACAAGAAAGGGAAATGGTCATAAGCCCCATATTTTCAGGTTTTCTTTGCCCTTAGGGAAAGTAAAAGTCTGTGCCAAAAAGGTATATTAATTCCAGACCCTTCTCCAAACACTAATTCCTCCCCATTGGCTCTGCCATGCCCACCTTAACCAGATCCAAGTCCACTTTTCAAGAACCCCAAAAGTCAGACCACAGGAGAACTACTACCCCAAGCATTATTGGCCAAATCACCCCACCAGGCTTCCCAGGGGTTGAAGAAAAGACAGTTATACTCATCCTTATTGCCCTTACATGAGGTAGCCAGTGGAGAGTGGATACCAGCTTGGGTCCATGTCCCCTTCTCCCTCCAAGACCTGAGGCAAATTAAACAGGACATGGGTAAATTTTCAGATGACACAGACAAGTGCATAGAAGCCTTTCAAGGGCTTACCTTAACTTTTGAACTGGCCTGGAAGGATGTTATGCTTATACTAAACCAAACCCTTACCAGAGGAGAGAAAGAAAAAGTAATCAGAGGAGCCTTAGAGTTTGGAGATGAATGGTATACTATAAGTGCAAATGGCAGATCTCCAGAGGAACTAACCCAAGTCCCCACTGGCTTTCAGGCAGTACCATTCATGAACCCAGAGTGGGGCCAAGATACAGACGATACTGATAACTGGTACAGGAACCACTTTACAACTTGTATTTTAGAAAGGCTGAGAAGAGCACAAGTAAAACCTATAAATTACTCTAAATTATCAGCCATGATGCAGGAAGAAAAAGAAAGCCCCTCAGCCTTTCTGGAATGGCTCAGGGAGGCACTGTTGAAGCATATTTGTATGTCCCCAGAGTGTTCAGAGGACCAAGTCATTCTTAAGGATAAATTAATCACCCAATTGTCTCCAGATATCAGGAGCAAGTTACAAAAATTGGTGTTTGGCTCAGAACAAAATCTGGAAAGCCTCCTAAAGGTTGCCACATCAGTTTTCTATAATAGAGATGAGGAGGAAAAGAGGGACCGGGACAGGAGAGATAACTGAAAGGAAGAGGCATGCCTTGCAGAGAGTCAACTTTAGGCCTCCAAGGTTGTAGAAAGGGAGACCAGCCCATGGGATGGGGCCCTGGGTGGCTTGTTTCCTCTGCGGCAGAGAGGAGCATTTTAAGTGACAGTGCCCTAGAGATAGGTGCTCCAAACCACCAATGCCCTGCCCACTCTGTCAAGGAGACCACTGGAAGCAAGACTGCCCTCATAGGTGTAGGCAACTGGGGTCATACTTGCAACAGTGTGGTCAGGACTGAAGGGGCCCAGGGTTACACCATGTGGCTCCTGTCGCCATCATAACTCCACAGGAGACCCATGTGATTCTCTCTGTAGGAGGCCACACCATCAATTTTTTGCTCCATACAGGAGCCACCTATTCGGTCCACCTACACATTCCTGTCCCTCCCTCCTCCCAGTCAACTACTATTAGAGGCATATCTGGGAAACCCATGAACAAATATTTTACTCAGCTTGTAAGTTGTGAGTCGGACTCACTGCTGTTCTCCCATGCCTTCCTAGTGGTCCCAGAAAGTCTGACGCCACTTCTAGGATGTGATATACTTTCTAAAGTACAAACCTCTGTACATATGAACATAGAAAGAGATGAGTGATGTCTTCCCTTAATGGAAGTAGACATTAATCCTGAGGTCTGGGCAATTAATGGAATCATTGGAATGGCAAATACAGCCCAACCAGTAGAGATTCATCTTAAAGACCTAATCACTTTCCTCATAAGAGACAGTATCCCTTAAAACCAGAAGCTTCTGAAGGCTTGAAACCAGTTATCAATACCCTAAAAACTCAAGGCCTCTTGAAAGCCTGTAACAGTCCTTAAAACACTCCAATATTAGGAGTACAAAAGCCAGATGGAAGCTGGCACCTTGTACAAGACCTAAGAGCCATTAATGAGGCAGTTGTGCCCCTACATCCTGTAGTACCTAATCCCTATTCCCTGTTATCCAGGATTCCTGAGGGAGCGGCATGGTTTACTGTGCTATACCTGAAGGATGCTTTCTTTTGTATCCTGCTTGCACCTGAATCCCAGTTTCTCTTTGCTTTTGAGGATCCTGTAAATCCCTCAGCTCAATTAACCTGGACAATTTTGCCCCAGGGATTCATAGATAGCCCACATCTTTTTGGGCAAGTCTTATCCAAGACCTGGCCTCCTTTGATTCAAGGGAGGCAGAAATCAAACAATATGTGGATGATATACTTCTTGGCACCACCACAGAGGCAGAGTGTCAGGAAAGTACTCAGAGATTACTGAACTTCCTAACTGATTGTGGCTACAAGGTCTCTCATCAGAAAGCACAGATCTGTCAGCAGCAAGTAAAATATCTTGGACTTAATCTCTCTCAGGGAACTTGAGTTCTGGGAGAAGAGAGAATTCAGCCCATTCTCTGCCACTCATTGCCCTCTACTATCAGGCACCTGAGGGGATTCTTGGGCATCACTGGGTATTGCAGAATTTTTATTCCCAGATATAGAGTTGGCAAGACACCTTTACCAACTCCTTAAAGAAGCCCAAAGAGAAGACACCATAAAACTCCAGTGGGAACCTGAAGCTCTTAAAGCTTATAAGGCTTTGAAAAAGACTTACTCCAAGCCCCTGCCTTAAGCCTGCCCACTGGAAACTGGTTTAACCTGTTCATTACTGAGAGATCATGAGTGGCACTGGGAGTACTAAGTCAACCTCAAGGAGAAATGCAGCAGCCCATAGCCTATCTAAGCATTAAATAGACCCAGTAGCTAAGGCTGGCCACACTGTCTGAGATCTGTGGCAACCATAGCCCTGCCAGTACCTGAAGCCACATGACTGACCCTGGGAAGAGACTTGATAGTGCATGCACCCCATAATATCACCAGCTTGTTGAACACCCAGGGAGACCTGTGGTTATCAGACAGCAGGCTACTAAAATATCAGTCACTCCTCCTTGAGGGCCCTGTAACCGAGATGCAGATATGCTCCACCCTAAATCCAGCTACCTTTGTACCTGAATCCATGAGTGAAGGATTTGAGCATAACTGACAACAGTTCCTTGCCCTAAATTCTGCCAGAGAAGACCTAAACGACAGCCCCTTAGAGAACCCAATGCTTGTCCTCTTCACAGATGGCAGCTCCTTTATTGAGCAGGGCCAGTGGACAGCTGGCTATGCAGTTATCATTCTGTGGGATACTATCAAGTGCCAACCACTTCCACCGGGCATGAGTGCCCAGCTGGCAGAATTAATAGCCCTCACTTGAGCCCTTGAAATAGGGAAAGGAAAGAGGGTCAATACTTTTTCTAAGTATGCATACCTAGTGCTGCATGCCCATGCAGCCATATGGAAAGAAAGAGACTTTTAAAACTCTGAAAGATCCCCTATCAAATACCATAGTGAAATTAACCAGCTAATACAAGCAGTACATAAGTGTAAAGAGGTAGCAGTTATTCACTGCAGAGGCCACCAAAAGGGAATGGATGAAATAACAGAAGGAAATAGGTGAGCTGATACAAAAGACAAAGAGGCAGCTTGAGAGACTTATAAGGTACCTATCCAAGCCACTCTCTTATGGACAGGTGTGCCAGCTGATATTATCCACAGCTATAGTAAAAAAGAGCTACAAGGTGGCCTCTCCAAAGGCAGTTCTCTCCTTACCTCTAGTTGGCTTCAGACAGAGGATGAGAAAATTTATTTGCCTCAGAGTACAGAACGGAAAGTTCTTAAAACTCTAAACCAGACTTTTCATTTGGGTATAGAAAATACCTATCAGATGGCCAAAAGTATTTTTGCAGTCAGTAATCTATTAAAGACAATAGAGCAAAGCACTAAAGCTTGTGAGATCTGTCAAAGAAATAACCCATTAAATAGAAAAGCCATTCTTCCTGGATTACAGCAAACAGGCAGATAACCAAGAGAGGACTGGCAAATAGATTTTACACATATGCCAAAGACAAAAAGATTCCAATATCTCCTTGTGTGAATATGTTAGGAAGGAAAGAACTTGTCTCAGTGTTGCAGGTAAGTCAGATATAGTGAGACAAGAGACCAAAGTCAAGAAAGCAAAGTTTTAATACACTCTGCCTGGAGTATCAGAGCGGGTCTGTCCAAGGTAAGACAGGCAGGCGTGGATGCTCATTCTGAGGCTTCTTTTATGTGGTTATGGCAGGGCAGACAGGTCCTTGATTGACAGCTATCAGCTCTCTAGGCTTGTACTGATAGATGAAATGGGGACAGGGGCTGTGCTGTGCTTGCACCTCTGATACTTTTTATCTGGGAGACCCTGGATATTATCTGAGTCACTTTCGGACCCTGTGGCTTCATCTGATTAACTATTTGAGTTATTTCTGGCTTTCTGGTTCTATTTGAACAACTCCCTGACTCATCTTTGGGGGGGCCTTTTTCCTTTCCATCCCACTCATTTCTGTCTTTCTGCCTAACAATCCATCCTAAA
Source organism: Manis pentadactyla (assembly GCF_030020395.1). NCBI lineage: Eukaryota > Metazoa > Chordata > Mammalia > Pholidota > Manidae > Manis > Manis pentadactyla. The sequence goes on from NC_080038.1 coordinate 74,140,481, forward strand.
GCAATTGGGATCCAAATCATTGGGAGAAGGGGTGACAGTATCTCTGGCTGCTTCCTTCTAGTGAGGGACGGTGTGGTCATTTGGGTCCCTCTGCCTGCTGACTGTCAGGATGGTGGAGATTAGGACAGTAAGGGTGCCCAACTAGGGGTCCCAGGAAGACAGCTGATTCATCACTAGGCAAGGGCTTGAATCCTTGTGACAAGATTTTGGCCTCGAAGGATTTAGTCTGGAAAAAACAAATTTAGTTAAGGGATATGATTAGCATGGTCCAAACAGTAGGGCTAGGAGAAACAGCAGCAGCAGTCCTCTTAAGGGAAGCATTCAGGTTGCTCAGCTCCAAATCTGGGACTAGTTGCTCCAGGATTCTGATAGTTGTTGTCAGATTCTGGAGGCACATTCAGAAAGCTTTAGGACAGTATCTCTAACTAGGCCAGACTGGTTAACATAAAAACAACATTCCCCATTTAGAAAGAGGCATAGGCCTCCCGTTTTCAGCAGCATGACTTCTGCTAAGGAGTCTATCTGATTTTGAATGGTTATAATGCTTTGGGAAATTTCTTGTAGGCTGTCAGGAAAATCTTTGGACAGGCTTTGGTAATAGGACATTGAAATAGTTAGACCAACTATGCCAGAGATTAGTCCTGTGGTGATTCCTAAGCCTATTAAGAGAGGAATGAACTGTATAGCTCATTTAGCTCTTATGTGAGAGGACAGAGGAATGGTTAGTGATTGGTTATTGGGGACAATGTCAATGTCTGGAGCCAGATGGACTAAGGTACAGGTCCCAGTCTAATTATCTGGAAGAAAGAAATAGGCAATTTAATCTGCATAATTAAAAGACTCCTTGGTTTTTGAGGCAGAAATTAGTTTCAGTGGAAAATAAGTGGGTGAGTTTAGCATACTTTTTGAGTTAGAACTCCAAGGGCCACTTCTTGTCTTTCATGGGAGTACAATTGGAATGGCCTGGCTGGGTTTGGGAGTACTAAGTCAGGGGCCTGTATTAACAGATCCTTAAGCAGATCTACAACTTTTTGATCTGATGGTCCCCAGTCTAAAGGTTAAGAGTTATCCTTTCCTTTTAGGACTTCATACAGAGGCTGTGCAATGAGTCCATAGTTTGGGATCCACAACCTGCAATATCCTGTTAGTCCTAGGAAAGCCCTGAGCTGATTGCGGGTAGTAGGTTGAGGAAGGGTAATAATGGCCTGAACTCGGTCTGGAGAAAGGCCTCTCTTTCCTCGAATAAAGATTAATCCCAGGTAAGTGACCTTCTTTTATACTAACTGAGCTTTGGCCCTTGAAACTTTATATCCCTGCTCAGCTAAGAAATTAAGGGTTTGAATGGTATGCTTGATGGAGTCTTGTTTTGTAGGGGAACAGATGAAAAGATCATCTATATATTATATGAGTGTGCCCCTATTGTTCAGGTGCAGGTGGGCTAAGTCCTGGGACAAGGCTTGTCCAGATAGATGAGGGCTGTCTCTATACCCCTGGGGGAGGACAGTCCAAGTTAGCTGGTCAGAGGTGTTTTCTGGAGTGATCCATTCAAAAGCAAGTAGTGACTGTGACTGTTTCTCTAAGGGGATGCAGAAGAAAGCATCTTTGAGATCAAGAGTTGTAAACCACAAAGTGTCAGGTGGAATAGTTCCTAATAGAGCATATGGGTTAGGGACCACTGGACGAAGAGGTACAACTGCCTCATTGATAATTCTTAGATCCTGGACTAGATGATAATCTGGTCTTTCTTTTTGATGGCCAGGATTGGAGTATTATAAGGTGAATTAGTTGGAACTATCAGCCCATGTTTAAGGTATGTGGAAATTAGAGGCTGGAGGCCTTTATGAACTTCAGGCTTTATAGGATATTGTTTTTGCATAGGAAACTTAGTTGCACCTTTGACCTGGATGACTACTGGAGTGACATATTTAGCCCTTCCTGGGATGCCCTTATGCCAAATATCAGGATTGATAGACTGTTTCCAATCTTGAGAAGCTGATGATGGGTTTTGGGGAAAAACTAGAAGTTGTAGAGGAGTTTGACTAGCTGGGAGAAAGCTAGAAATCATCATGGTGTGTAATTTTTATAGTATTTCTTGTCCCAAGAGGGAAATAGGGCATTCTTTTACAACTAAAATTGGATGTGGAAAATAATGGGTATGGAGGAGATATCCTAAGGGTGGAGTGAAAGGCCGAGTAGTAGGGGTCCCTGTCACTCTAAGTACTATACAAGTTCGAGAGTATAGTGGTCCGGAATAGGAACTGAGGACAGAGTAGGAGGCCCTGGTGTCAATGAAAAAGAAAATTGTACTACCAGCCATGTCCATGGTTACCTAGGCTCTAGTCCAGTGATGTTGATGTCATAAATTGGGGCTGACTGGACAGGGCCTCTTCATTCCTGTGAAAGGAGCTCAAGGACCATAAGTGGCTCCAATGTCCAGGGGCCCTGAGGCCCATGGGTCAATGGGTAGCCCAGTGACCCATTTCCTTACATTTGTAGCAGGGATATTGTAGAGATTTATCATACATTTGTAGCAGGGATATTGTGGAGGAACTCTAAGAGGACAGCTCTTAGCCCAATGCCTGGACTTACAATAGATGTTACATTCATTATCTTTCTTAGGATTCTGGTCAGGACTTGGTGAGTGTCTGGAGATGGACTGAGCCACAAGGGTGGCTAGTAGCTGAGTATGTTGGGTTTCCTTCTTCCTTTCCTTTTCCTGAGCCCTAGCCTCTTCTTCCTGATCACTGCCATAGAACACAGTATAGGATGTGGTCAGGAGCTCATCTACACTGCTATTAGGGTTTGCCTGTACCATTTTTTGTAATTTTTCTCCTGATGTCAGATGATGACTGTGAGAGGAATTTATCTCTCAGAATTACTTGTCTTTCATATGTGTTTAAATCTAGATTAGTATATTTAGTGAGAGTGTCTCTCAGTCTTTCTAAGAAAGTAAGAGGATTTTCTTCTGGTCCATGACTAATTGCAGCAACTTTTGAATAGTTAATAACTTTTTGCCTGGCATTCTTTAGGCCTGTCTTTATGGAAAAGAGGAAGTGGTTTCTTCCCCACATATCATCTTTATCATTATAATCCCAATTAGGGTCTGTAGAGGGGACAGCAATTTCCCCAATGGGAAATTTATATCTGATAAGTGGAGACTACTGGCAAATTTACTGGCTTCTTTAATAGCTCTCTCTTGTTAAGGGTCAGAGACTGTCTGTCCCAGGATTATCATGATATCTTTCCAGGTGAAGTCATAAGCTAGACTGATGTGCTGGAATTGATCAATATAGTTTTCTGGATTGGTAGTACAACAGCCAAGTTCAGCTTTAAGCTGTTTTAATCCAGTTAGTGAAAAAGGTTTGTGGCCTATCACTGTGCCAAAATCTCCACTTGCCTTTTCTACCAATGGGAGAACTTTAGCAGGTGCCTTTGGTAGCAGATTTGAGTACCCAGGACTCTGTTCTTGATGGCCCTGTGGGGCTGGCTGTGACACTTTGCCCTTGGGTGGTCCTGTGTACTGGGGTGGAGGTAAAGCAGGCAGTGGAGCAGAGAGAAGGCTGTCAGGACTTTATAACTTACAAGTCTGACAGAGATCCCCTTGGCTTTTAAGATAGAAGAAAGCTTGAACATATGAGATCTCTGCCCATTTACCCAGCTTCTTGCAGAAAAGGTCCATCTGCATGAGGGTGTTATGTTTAACAGTTCTGTTAACTGGCCACTGCTCCTGGTCCCCGAGTTGATATTGGGGCCAGGATGTGCTTTTCTTTTTAAGTGTCTCTGCATCTATCTGGGACCAATGAGAAAGGATATAGCCTCGTGGTGTGGTAGCCAGAATGGATTCCTGGTTGTCCATCTAGGAAAAAATGAAAGGGTTAGTAAGCTTAGTGTCCCAGGATCTATTCCAGAGGTCTCAGTGTCCCAAGGCCTGTAAATCTATTCCTGTTTCAGACGTCTCTGGCAACAGGAAGGAGGACTGAAAGACTAATCCTGCAGAATGGGTTAGAGAGCCCAGCATCCTAGGTTCTATCCCAGAGGTCCTGGCACAGCCGGCTGCCCAGGTCTTTAACACATCCCACCTCAGACGTCTCCAAGTGGGATACAGAGGACTATGAAGCCTTTTGGCTTCCTAGTGAAGGGTTAGAGGGGCTTACCGTGATATGAAATGATCCCAAGAGCTGGAGACAGTGAAAATCAAGGCTGGCAGAAGGTCTTTGTGGGAGCCAGAATGTGGCTCAACCAAATGGAAACTGGAAAGGAGATAGTGTCAGGCAGCAAAAAAAAACTATTTGGGAGATGGCCAGGGGTTGGACTTGGTGTGATTTACTGTGTGGCTGGTTGGGCAGATGTCTTGCCAATGGCAGGGAGCCTTATGATCTGTCCCTGATCTGCAACCTCCTTATCCTGTCATGGGAGTCTTCTTGTGGTGGCCTGCCCTAGTGGCATTTTAGTGTGGCTGACCCATGACCGCTTTTCGCTAGAATGGCGGCCCAACAGAAAATGAAAGTAAGAGTGACTTACCACTGCTTTCTCCAAGGCATGGCACCAAAAACGTTAGGAAGGAAAGGACACGGCTCGGTGTCGCAGGGAAGTCAGATATAGTGAGACAAGAGACCAAAGTCAAGAAAGCAAAATTTTAATACACTCTGCCTGGAGTAACAGAACAGGCCTGCTTAAGATAAGACAGGCAGGTGTGGATACTCATTTTTAGGCTTCTTTTATGTGTTTTTTTGCAGGGCAGAGAGGTCCTTGATTGACAGCTGTCAGCTCTCTAGGCTTGTTCTGATTGGACAAATGGGGACACGGACTGTGCTGTCTGATATTTTTTATCTGGAGGACCCTGGACACTTCTTCCGTCCCTTTTGGACCCTGTGGCTTCATCTGATTTGCTTTTGCATCATTTCTGGCTTTCTGGTTTTTTTTGATCAACTCCCTGAGTCATCTTTGGGGGTCCCTTTCTCTGCATCCTGCTCATTTCTGCCTTTCTGCTTAACAGATAAATACACTCACAGGATGGGTCAAGGCCTTCCCCTGTAAAACTGAACAAGCAAAGGAAGTAGGAAAAGTGCTCTTACATGAAATTATTCCCCGATTTGGGATGCCCCAAGGATTACAGAATGACAATGGCACAGCATTTACAGCAGCTGTGACTTAAGGACTGTGACTGGCTCTTGGTATTCTGTATAATTTACACTGCCTGGAGGCCGCAATCTTCAGGTAAAGTAGAAAAACTAGTGGCAGTATAGACAGTATAAAAAGGCACCTAAGAAAGCTGTCACAAGAAACTTACTTGCCCTGGCCTTTAGCCATAATAAGAATAAGAAATACTCACAAAATTTTGTGGTTAAGCCCCTTCGAAATGCTCTATAGAAGACCTTCGTTTTTTAAAAAAATTTTTATTAAGGTATGATTGATATACACTCTTATGAAAGTTTCACATGAAAAAACAATATGTTTACTACATTTACCCATATTATCAAGTCTCCACCCATACCCCAATGCAGTCCCTGTCTATCACTGCAGCAAGATGCCAGAGATCCACTATGTGCCTTCTCTGTGATACACTGTTATAGAAGACCTTTCTTAAGAAATGGTTTAATCATGGAGAAAGAAGTCACAGAGATAATCTGATAGGTGACACAACTCGCTAAATTCCATAGGCTCCTTCAAAATCTAACTTAAGGACAGAATAGAACTCCCGGGGAAGTCCTATTTGAACCAGGACATAAAGTCCTAATTATGTCAATTCCTTCTAATTCTCCAACTATTAATCCAGTATGTGAAGGACCCCATACTGTTATACTCTTCTCTTAGGGCCATCAAGGTCACAGGTATTAAGGCTTGAATTCATCACTCCAGATTAAAGGCCTGGAAAATCTCCCAAGACCTCTCAGACAACACAGATAAAGAAAAAACCATTGCACGGAACACTAAAATTCAGAAACCCAAGTATGCCTGTGGACCTATGGAAGATCTGAAACTACTGTTCAAAAGAAAATCCTCAATTACCAATGTTTGGGATAAAGACTACATGTTTTTATTTCTTTTTTTCCTCTTCTTATAAGTAATCAATATGAAGTCTACATTACTCTTTTATTTGCTGCTCTCTAAGGCTCCCTTCATAATAAATGAATCTAATTCCTTAAATTGGGCTGAAGACGTAACTAGAATAAATGGAAGTTCATCCTGTTAGATATGCGGATTAATTCCTGTTTCTAGTACCTCAGAAATCCCTTAGTGGGTGTCTCCTCTTCAGGGACATGATTGGTTGCAATTACAAATTCTTAAAGATGATGCACCCACTGCCCAAAGAGTACTAAGTGTTGAAACAACTAATTGGAATGTAAAATTCTGGCCCATTAATAATACCTTAAAGGACAAAAGGCCTTAAATGATACTATCTGAAGAATAGGCCTCCTAAACACTGAATTTGAACTAATATTCCAAGCAATTATACAAAATAGAATGGTACTAGATATCTTAACAGCAGCACAAGAAGGGACGTGTGCCATAAACAAAGTTAAGTGTTGGTCTATATTCCAAATTATTCACAAAATGTCTCTGCTTCACTCCAGGACCTCAAAAGGCAAATCCAAGCTATGTCAAGCCCAGAAATCTTGTGGTCTACTACAATAGGAAACTGGCTTTCTACATCCTTTTGGTAGAAATCCATTTTACTCATGAGGTTCATCATTATTCTCATACTAATATTTGGCCCTGTATACTTAACCTAATAACATTATATATTCTATCTTGCCTAAAAGCCATGAAACTGCAAATGGTGATGGAAATAGAACCCAGAAAGGAAATGCACATCTTGCGAGGCCCTCCCAACTGTCCACTGATGGAGACCTAGCTGCAACCTTAACTGCACCCCTTCTCAGCATGAAGAAGCCAGAGCAGTCATCACCCCTTTTCCCTAGAAGCAGCTAGGGTCTCTATCTGTATAGGGGGGAATAAGACAGGGACCATGGGTGTAGTCAGAGTAGGGTGAGGGCCTCCAGAAAAAGCAAGGCAAGATATTTACAGTCAGAGCAATGTAACTACATGCAAGAAAACCCCCTACCAAAACTCTGTGGTAAACATTATGCTGTAGAGTCATTCTTAGGTGAGATCAGTTAATATTCACCAGATAAAAAGAGTAGCACATATTTTTATTATGCTAATCATTTATAATCATGTGCAAGATTCACTTTAACATGTTAAAAGGCCCAAGCCTCTGTGCTGTCTTTCATCCTTCAGATCTGATGAGGTGATATGCAAACTGGGCAACTAATTTAGCAAGTAAGCCCAGGCATAAACAACATAGTAAAAGGCAAGAAGGAATCCACCTTAAGGATAAGAATGCATTTTATTTTATTATTTTATTTTATTTTATTTATTTTATTTTATTTCATTTCATTTCATTTCATTTCATTTCATTTCATTTTATTATTTTATTTTATTTTATTTTATTTTATTTTATTTTATTTATTTTATTTTATTATTTTATTTTATTTTATTTTATTATTATTTTATTTTATTTTACTTTATTTTATGTTATCATTAATCTACAATTACATAAAGAACATTATGTTTACTAGGCTCTCTCTCCCCTACCCCAAGACCCCCCACAAACCCCATGACAGTCACTGTCCATCAGCATTGTAAGATGTTGTAGAATCACTACTTGTCTTCTCTGTATTGCAAAGCCTTCCCTTTCCCCCACACCCCACATTATACATGTTAATCATAATACCCCCTTTCTTCTTCCCCACCCTTATCCCTCCCTACCCTCCCATTCTCCCCAGTATCTTTCCCTATGGTAACTGTTAGTCCAATTTTGGATTCTGTGATTCGGCTGCTGTTTTGTTTCTTCAGTTTTTCTTTTGTTCTTATACTCTACAGATGAGTGAAATCATTTGGTATTTGTCTTTCTCTGCTTGGCTTATTTCACTGAGCATAATACTCTCTAGCTCCATCCATGTTCTTGCAAATGGTAGGATTTGTTTTCTTCTTATGGCTGAATAATACTCCATTGTGTATATATACCCCCTCTTCTTTATCCATTCATCTACTGATGGACATTTAGGTTGCTTCCATTTCTTGGCGATTGTAAATAGTGCTGCGATAAACACAGGGGAGCATCTGTCTTTTTCAAACTAGAGTGCTGCATCCTTAGGGTAAATTCCTAGAAGTGGAATTGATGGGTCAAATGGTAAGTCTAATTTGAACATTTTGAGGAACCTCAGTATTGCTTTCCACAATGGTTGAACTAATTTACATTCCCACCAGCAGTGTAGGAAGGTTTCCCTTTCTCCACAACCTCGCCAACATTTGTTGTTGTTTGTCTTTTGGATGGTAGCCAAAATTACTGGTGTGAGATGATATCTAATTGTGGTTTTAATTTGTATTTCTCTGATAACTAGAGATGTGGAGCATCTTTTCATGTGTCTGTTGGCCATCTGAATTTCTTCTTTGGAGAACTGTCTGTTCAGCTCCTCTGCCCATTTTTTAATTGGATTATTTGCTTTTTGTTTGTCGAAGTACGTGAGGTCTTTATATATTTTGGATGTCAAGCCTTTATCAGATCTGTCATTTATGAATATATTCTCCCATACTGTAGGGTAACTTTTTGTTCTATTGATGGTGTCCTTTGCGGTACAGAAGCTTTTCAGCTTGATATAGTCCCACTTGTTCATTTTTGCTTTTGGTTTCCTTGCCCGGGGAGATATATTCATGAAGAAGTCACTCATGTTTATGTCCAAGAGATTTTGACCTATGTTTTTTCTAAGAGTTTATGGTTTCATGACTTACATTCAGGTTTTTGATCCTTTTTGAATTTACTTTTGTGTATGGGGTTAGACATTGATCCAGTTTCATTCTCTTACATGTAGCTGTCCAGTTTTGCCAGCACCATCTGTTGAAGAGACTGTCATTTCCCCACTGCATGTCCATGGCTCCTTTATTGAATATTAATTGACCATATATGTTTGGGTTAATGTCTGGAGTCTCTAATCTGTTCCACTGGTCTGTGGCTCTGTTCTTGTGACAGTACCAAATAGTCTTGATTACTATGGCTTTGTAGTAGAGCTTGAAGTTGGGGAGTGAGATCCCCGCCACTTTATTCTTCTTTCTCAGGATTGCTTTGGCTATTCGGGGTCTTTGGTGTTTCCATATGAATTTTTGAACTATTTGTTCCAGTTCATTGAAGAATGTTGTTGGTAATTTGATAGGGATTGCATCAAATCTGTATATTGCTTTGGGCAGGATGTTCATTTTGACAATATTAATTCTTCCTAGCCAAGAGCATGGGATGAGTTTCCATTTGTTAGTGTCCTCTTTAATTTCTCTTAAAAGTGTCTTATAGTTTTTAGGGTATAGGTCTTTCCTTCTTTGGTTAGGTTCATTCCTAGGTATTTTATTCTTTTTGATGCAATTGTGAAAGGAATTGTTTTCCTGATTTCTCTTTCTACTGGCTCATTGTTAGTGTATAGGAAAGAAACAGATTTCTGTGTGTTAGTTTTGTATCCTGCAAATTTACTGTATTCCAATATCAGTTCTAGTAGTTTTGGAGTGGAGTCTTTTGGTTTTTTTCATGTACAATATCATGTCATCTGCAAATAGTGACAGTTTAACTTCTTACCAATATTGATTCCTTGTATTTCTTTGTTTTGGCTATTGCTGTGGCTAGGGTCTCCACTACTATGTTAAATAACAGTGGGGAGAGTGGGCATCCCTGTCTAGTTCCCAATCTCAGAGGAAAAGATTTCAGCTTCTCGCTGTTCAGTATGATGTTGGCTGTGGGTTTATCATTTATGGCCTTTATTATGTTGAGTTACTTGCCCTCTATACCAATTTTGCTTAAGAGTTTTTATCATGAATGGATGTTGAGTTTTGTCGAACACTTTTTCGACATCTATTCAGATGATCGTGTAGTTTTGCCTTTCTTTTTGTTTATGTGGTGGATGATGTTGATGGATTTTCGAATATTGTACCATCCTTTCATCCCTGGGATGAATCCTACTTGGTCGTGGTGTCTGATTCTTTTGATATATTTTTGAATTCGGTTTGCTAATATTTTATTGAGTATTTTTGCATCTACATTCATCAGGGATATTGGTCTGTAATTTTCTTTTTTGGCGGGGTCTGTTTCTGGTTTTTTTATTAGAGTGATATTGGCTTCATAGAATGAGTTTGGGAGTATTCCCTCCTCTTCTATATTTTGGAAAACTTTAAGGAGAATGGGTACTATATCTTCTACGTATGTGTTATAAAATTCCGAGGTAAATCCATCTGTCCTGGGTGTTTTTTTCTTGTGCAGTTTTTTGATTACCACTTCAATTTCTTTGCTGGTAATTGGTTTGTTTAGATTTTGTGTTTCTTCCTTGGTTAGTCTTAGAAGGTTGTATTTTTCTAGGAAGTTGTCCATTTCTTCTATGTTTTCCAGCTTCTTAACATATAAGTTTTCATAGTAGTTTCTAATAATTCTTTGTATTTCTGTTGGGTCCGTCTTGATGTTTCCTTAATCATTTCTGATTCTGTTGATGTGTGTTGATTCTCTTTTTCTCTTAATAAGTCTGGCTAGAGGCTTATCTATTCTGTTTATTTTCTCAAAGAGCCATCTCTTGGTTTCATTGATTTTTTATATTGTTTTATTCTTCTCAATTTTGTTTATTTCTTCTCTGATTTTTATTATGTCCCTCCATCTGCTCACTTTGGGCTTCATTTGTTCTTCTTTTTCCAATTTTGACAATTGTGACTTTAGACTATTCATTTGGGTTTGTTCTTCCTTCTTTAAGTATGCCTGGATTGCTATATAATTTCTTCTTAAGACTGCTTTCACTGCATACCACAGAAGTTGGGGATTTGTGTTGTTGCTGTAATTTATTTCCATATATTGCTGGATCTCCATTTCAATTTGTTCTTTGATCCATTGACTATTTAGAAGCATGTTGATAAGCCTCCATGTGTTCGTGAGCCTTTGTGCTCTCTTGGTATAATTTATTTCTAGTTTTATACCTTTATGGTCAGAAAAGATGGTTGGTGGTATTTCAATCTTTTCGAATTTACTGAAGCTCTTTTTGTGGCATCGTATGTGGTCTATTCTAGACAATGTTCCATGTGCACGTGAGAGGAATATTTATCCTGTTGCTTTTAGGTGTAGAGTTCTATAGATGTCTATTAGGACCATCTGTTCTAGTGGGTTGTTCAGTGCCTCTGTGTGCTTACTTATTTTCTGTCTGGTGGATCTGTCCTTTGAAGTGAATGGTGTGTTGAAGTCTCCTAAAGTGAATACATTGCAGTATATTTCCTCCTTTAGTTCTGTTAGTATTTGTTTCACATATGCTGGTGCTCCTGTGTTGGGTGCATATATATTTATAATGGTTATATACTCTTGTTGGACTGAGCCCTTTATCATTATGTAATGTCCTTCTTTATCTCTTGTTACTTTCTTTGTTTTGAAGTCTATTTTGTCTGATAGTAGTACTGCAACTCCTGCTTTTTTCTCCCTATTGTTTGCATGAAATATCTTTTTCCATCCCTTGACTTTTAGTCTTTGCGTGTCTTTGGGTTTGAGGTGAGTCTCTTGTAAGCAGCATATAGATAGGTCTTGCTTTTTATCCATTCAGTGTCTCTATGTCTTTTGATTGCTGCATTCAGTCCATTTACATTTAGGGTGATTATCGATAGGTATGTACTTATTGCCATTTCAGGCTTCAGATTCGTGGTTACCAAAGTTTCCAGGTAACTACCGCTTTCGCCCCTTGTGGCAATGACGACAGCGATACGTACACAGACCTGGTTCACTTCAGTTCTTTATTGTTACTTGGAAGGCCGGGAGAAGGTGAGTGAGAAGAAGCAACAGCTGGGGGGAGCGAATGAGAAGAAGAATGAGGGGAGAGGGGGAGACAGAGATTGAAAAAGTGGGAGAGTGAGTGAGTGCTTCTCTTTCCTGCTTATGCCTTATATAAAGGAAGCTGGCCTATGGTGATCAAGATCATGCAAGCCTATAGGAGCAACTTCCTTATGCTAATGCCACCTAACCAGGCAGGGTGGCGCCCAGGAAGCATGCGCCATCTTAGGGCATTGGTCAACTAGAGTGGAAGGGTGGTGTTCAGCCATAGTGGGATTCAGCCTCGGCCGTAGGCCGGCCCCTACATCTCCCCCTTTTTTGTTTTTTAACACAATGAGGCTCGGGGCCATGTCTGTCTTAGGTTGTCAGGGAGGTGCAGCATCCTTACCCGTCATAGGGCAACAGACAGCTAAGGTCTGCGCCCTGTCTTAGGTTGGTATGCGTACCTCCTGATCTTACCCGTCTTTGACTACTGGTCCAACATATTGTGCTACACCCTAGGGGAGATGCCTTCTTCTATAGCTGCCATGGCCTGCACCAGAGCCATCTGCACTTTCCGATGTTGCCGTTGCATGGAACAGAACACCCATGCCTGACCAGGCTTTGGTGGCATTTAGCATGGCTTCAGCAAACTGAGCTACAGACAGCGCCTCTAACTTTTGGGGACTAACATTCAATATTTCTAGCCGTAGCTGAGTGGTGAGAACGTCAAACTCACTGGACCAATTGGTGGATAACATCTTGCCTAATTCCCTGGACAGATTGGCAGCTTTAGAGAGGTTATGAAAAGAATGCCAGTAACACATAGAGCTGTCAAAAGGCAGATATTGGAGATTAAGTGTACTATAGGTAGAGAAAAAGGCAGGAAAGGTATGTGCAGTTTCAGTCACCTGGAGTGGAATAGGCCAAGCCTTCACCAGACCCCATAGTTCTCTGGGTTCCGCTATCGCCTGCTGAAGAATCAGTAGCAGGATGAGCATCAGTGGCGTAGGCATCTCGCACTTCCGGTTCTGGTCTTGCCACTCTCCGTGTCAGGCGTTCAGGCACCCAGATGGGATTGTTTCGGTCCTGTGGGAAAACACAAACAGAGCCTCGGTTCCAGATTAACACTGGATCTGGGCCTTTCCATGATCTTTCCAATACATCCTTCCACATAACTGCGGGCATGTTTTTAGGCCTGGAACGGCGATTATGCCGCTCTGCTGCACTGTGGCCATCTTTGTCCAATGTCAAAAAATTTAAAATGAACAATATGATGTTAAGTTTGTCTCTGGGGGATCTGAAGTCTGCCCCTATTCCCCCTTTTTGTTTATAGAGAGCATTTTTAAGGGTCAGGTTGGCACGCTCTACCACACCTTGCCCTTGAGGGTTATAGGGAATGCCCGTGGTGTGGGTAATATCCATTGTTTTTAAAAAGCTGAGTAGCGATTGGGATGTATATGCTGGTCCATTGTCAGTTTTTAAATGTTTGGGCTTTCACCAGGCCGAAAATGCCTGGAGGCAGTGAGATATGACATCTCCAGATTTTTCTCCTGTATGGCAAGAGGCAAAAATGATGCCTGAGCAGGTGTCTACAGACACATGGACATATTTCATCTTACCGAATTCTGGAATATGGGTAACATCCATTTGCCAAATGTGATTGGGGAGTAGCCCCTTTGGATTAACTCCTTCTGAGATGGAGGGTAGGAGTGTGACACAAAATTTGCAACTGACTTCTATGGCTCTTGCTTGGTCTCTAGTAATATTATATTTTAGGCGAAGAGTATGTGCATTGACATGGAATTGTTTGTGAAATTGAGCAGCTTGTTCTACAGGGTCAAATAGAGCTAAGATGTTAAACTCACGGGTCAGGGCATCGGCACGTCTGTTTCCCTCAGCAATGGGTCCTGGGAGGGAAGTGTGGGCTCTTACATGTCCAATAAAAAAAGGTGTTGATCGATCCCAGATCAGTTGTTGTAGCTTTCTAAAAATACTGGCAACAGGGGAAGACTGGCAAATATAACTTACATTCTCTAAGATGGACACAGCAGTCACTACATACTGACTATCTGCTAAAAGGTTAAAAGGTTCCTGTGAGAAAAGCGTAAAGGCTTGTGCTACAGCCAACAGCTCTGTTTGTTGGGCTGAAGTGGTTGGAAAACTGAATGTCCAAGATTGGTCACCAGTGACCACAGTCCCAATGCCATTCTTTGACCCATCAGTGAACACCACCTTAGCTTTGGGTATGGGATTACATCTTGTGTTTTTAGGAAAGATGACAGGATTAGAGAGGCAGAACTGTAGCCAAGGATGTTTTGGGTAGTGGTTGTCAAAGGAAGCATTGGTGATGGTGTAAGCAACAGCCCATGCATCACAGCATGCAGTAAGACATTCAATCTGCTCAGCAGTATAAGGCGTTATTATTATGTTTGGAGGAATCCCAAATTTTTTTATAGCTGTCCTGATTCCCTTGATGATCAAATCAGCTACACTCTGAAGATACCATCTTAATGTATTTCCTGGAGAGTGGGCCAGATATACCCAGAGAATTGGCCCTTCCTGCCAAAGTACCCCCGTTGGGCTATTATTACTGGGTATCACTATAAGGAATAGCAATTTGCCATAGTCTATTCTATCTACCTGGGCAAACTGCAAGCGGGATTGGACTAGGCTCAATGCTTCCTTGGCTTGCTTACTGAGAGAGCGCGGAGATGATAAATCAGAATCGCCCTTCAGTGTCTCATATAATGGACTGAGCTCTTCATCTGTAAGCTTTAGGAATGGCCTTACCCAATTATATCTCCAAGTAGTTTTTGAAAATCATTAAGGGTTTTTAATTGATCTGTTCTTATGGTTATTTTTAATGGCCTAGCAATAGTATCTTCCAATTTAATTCCTAAATACTGTTTGGTGCAAGTTGCCTGTATTTTCTCTGGTGCTAGTTCCAGGCCCCATATCTTAAAGTGTGCATGCAAGAAGCAGAGGGCTTCTTCTACTTTACTATTCTTTTCATGACATAAGAGAATATCATCCATATAATGATAGATAATTACATCAGGGAACTATTTTCTAACTTCTGCCAGGGCCTCATGCACATACAACTGGCACATAGTAGGGCTATTTGCCATCCCTTGTGGCAACACTTTCCACTCATACCGCTCATCTGGGCAATCATGGTTGATGGCTGGTACAGTGAAGGCAAACTTTTTACAGTCCTCAGAATGAAGAGGGATGGAAAAGAAACAATCTTTGATATCTATTACAATTGATTTCCAACCTTTTGGCAGGGCCATAGGCAATGGTAAACCTAATTGCACTGATCCCATGAGAATCATCTGATCATTTACAGCTCTTAAATCATGCAGCAATCTCCATTTCCCTGATTTCTTTCTTATGACAAATATGGGTGTATTCCATGGGGAAGTAGAACTTTGAAGATGCCCTGCGGCAATTTGCTCTTGCACTAATATGTGGGCTGCTTCTTTTTTCTCTCTGGTAAGGGGCCACTGAGGAACCCACACGGGCTCCTCCGATCGTCATTGTATTTTTAATTGCTGTCTTCCCTCAATGGCCCCGAGGAAAAACCCAGTCCTGGGCCTCCAATCCTACGGGGTACCACTCCTGAGAGTGGGATAGGTGTCTCTCTGGCAGTCAGGTTTTTTCCTATGCCTCCGGCTCCTGTATAGCCCTGCTTCCTCATAATGGACTTTGCCTGATTACTATAGAAGGTTTCTGTTGTTAGTTTAAGATTCATCTGGGTCAGTATGTCTCTTCCCCAGAGAGACACCGGTATGTTCAGCACATAAGGTTGAATTACTCCCTCATGTCCCGGCGGGTCCTTCCAGGGGAGTGTGGCAGCACTACATAATGGGGCTTGGGCTATGCCTAGCCCTCTTAAAGTCTGAGCAGCTCGGTTTAAAGGCCAATCTTTTGGCCACTCATCTTCCCTTATAATGCTGCGATCTGCTCCTGTGTCTAATAGTCCTAAGAAGTTCCTATCTCTAATCTGTAGGACAAGCATAGGCCTGTCTCCGAGCTCTAATGTGAGACAGGTCAGAGGGGCCCCAGATGATCCAAATGCTGATTGACCTCTTTTCATGTTTTTATGCCCATATTCTCTATGCTTACTACGAAGCATAAGAATTTGAGCAATGCAGTCTCCAGAATTAATGGCTGTAACGCCTCTTGGGGAGGAGACCATAATCTTTACTACTCCCTCATAATCTGGGTCAATAACTCCTGGGTGTACTATTAATCCTGCTTTAGTTGTGGAACTCCGGCCCAATAGAAGTCCCACTGTCTCTTTAGGCAATGGTCCTTTAAAGTCTGACTCTACTAACTGGACTCTCATCTCGGGAGTCAGTACGAGTCTGGTGGTGGCACGGATGTCCGCTCCTGCGCTCCCTGAGGTGGCTCTCCTTGGTTCTTCATCTCCAAGCTGGATCCTTGATCTGTCAGATGAAAATGAGTCCTGGGAATTTGTTGGATCACCCCATACATTTGAGGGCCCTGAGGTGGGGGGCCCGGCCTCCCGTTTTTTGCCTGCTGCGGGGGTAGTGGGCGTCCCTCCACATCTACTACTGATCTGCACTCTCTTGCCCAATGGTTTCCTTTTATACATCTGGGACATAATCTCGGTTGTGATTGGATGTTAGTTACACTGGCTCCTCGTCCGCCTAATTTCGGGCAATCTCGCTTTAAATGACCCATCCGCTTGCAATAGAAGCATGCCCCGGAAGGGGTAGCCCGGCTGCGCGCGTTTTGCAGACCCTGAGTTATGGCTGCAGCCATTACCTGTCCTTGCACTACAGTGTCATTGATGTCCCTGCAAACTTTGAGGTACACATTTAAATCTTTATTTTTCCAAGGCCTGATAGCCTCCTTACACCATCTATTTGCTTGCTCATAGGCCAACTGTTTTACTAGGGGAATTGCTGTGTCAACGTCTCCAAATATACGGCCTGCAGTTTGCATCAACCTTGCCAAGAAGTCTGCATAAGGCTCATTTGGTCCTTGGAGTACTTTAGATAATTGACCCTGTAAATCACCAATGCCCTGGAGTGTTTTCCAGGCCTTGACAGCTGTTGTAGCTATTTGCATATACACAGCAGGAGGGTAATTTATCTGATTATGCTGTCCTAGGTAAGGTCCTGTGCCATTAGCATCTCTAGGTTCCACTGATTGTTCCCTGCGGCAGCGTTGCGCCGGGCAGTGTCTTGAGAAAGCTCTGCCCACGCAGTTTTGAATAGCAGGTACTGACCTCCAGTAAGGCATGCTCTGGCTACATTAGCCCAATCATCTGGTGTTAGATTCTGAGTGGCTAATGACTCCACTATGGCCACAGTGAACGCTGCTTGCACTCCATAGGTGGTGGCAGCTTCCTTTAGACTTTTAACAATCTTCAAATCTAGGGCTTGATGGTATCTTTGCTGGGTGTTTGGATCTTCTATTACTGGGAAGGCTGCATTCCCCTCCATGTTTAGCCATTCCCTCCATCTATTCCTGCCCAATTGTTCTTGGCACCCCTGGCCACCACAATATGAGTAACTCTGGTAAAGGGGTGGCTCTGCTCTATAGGTTGGAGAGCAAAATGGATAATTTGGGGCGGTTGGCACAATCTCTTCTACCTTACTGCTCTTATTGGGGAGAGGGGCTGAGCTAGTCTCTCCTTCCTCTCTGCTTATTCTCAGTCGGCTCAGTGAGGAGTACAATGTGGTCCGATGTCCTCTCTGAGTAGCCCTAGCCTCTAACTCTTCTCCTGATAATTCTTGGTCCTCTTCCTCATCAGAGGACCCCCCCTGTGTAGATCCACTTTCAGATGCTCTCGCAGAGTCTCTTTCCTCTTTCACTTCCTCAAGAATCTCCTCTCCCTCCCTTATGGCTTCTCTACAACTAGGTTTATTCTCCTTTAGGCAGCTCTTAACCAGCCCCCATATGGGGAGCGTCCCAGCCGGGAGCAGCTCCCTGCGATCTGCGTTGCGCAGATTCTCGCCTAACTTTTCCCACACGGGGGTAGTGATTCTTCCTGCATCTAGGAACCACGGAGCATGCTTCTCCACTGTGTGGAGGAAAGCCCTTGAGGTTTTTGTTTTTAATGGTGTTCCGTTGGCCCTCAGGAGTGCTCTCAAAGGCTCTTCTACTCTAATTCTAGACTCTTCAGATCCCATGTTAGCGATTAAAGGATAAAAGGCTACTTCTAAGTTTATGGGTAAAGGGTACTCTTATTGCTAACCTGCATTCGTCGCTATACCGCGAACTTTACTTGCTTCGTCGCTTTCCCGCGAACTTTCCTGGCTTCGTCGCTATCCCGCGAACTTTCACTGGCGCCCTAACTTTTCATAACATTTTTGACAAAACAAAACAGTACAACAAAGAACACTATGACGGACAGACAAAACAGAAATCCCCACCACAGCCGCTTGCTATCTCCTTTCCTACTTCTACTTTGCTTTGCTCGTTGGTCCACTCACCCTTCTCCTCTGAGGCGCCTTCCCGAGCAATCCTTCTGAACGGGGTCCACAGGTACTGCTTCAGGGTAAGAAGCTCTATGGCGTCTGCGTCCGTCAGTTTCACCTCTGGGAGGTTGGAGAAAAAACTCCCGGGTTTCGGCACCAGATACCGCTTTCGCCCCTTGTGGCAGTGATGACAGCGATACGTACACAGACCTGGTTCACTTCAGTTCTTTATTGTTGCTCGGAAGGCCGGGAGAAGGTGAGTGAGAAGAAGCAACAGCCGGGGGGAGCGAATGAGAAGAAGAATGAGGGGAGAGGGGGAGACAGAGATTGAAAAAGTGGGAGAGTGAGTGGTGCTTCTCTTTCCTGCTTATGCCTTATATAAAGGAAGCTGGCCTATGGTGATCGAGATCATGCAAGCCTATAGGAGCAACTTCCTTATGCTAATGCCACCAAACCAGGCAGGGCGGCGCCCAGGAAGCGTGCGCCATCTTAGGGCATTGGTCAACTAGAGTGGAAGGGCGGTGTTCAGCCATAGTGGGACTCAGCCTCGGCCATAGGCCGGCCCCTACAGATAACTTTCCTTACTGTCTAAGAGTCTAACTTAACTCACTTAGTATGCTGTTACAAACACAATCTAAAGGTTCTTTTCTATTTCTCCTCCTTTTTCTTCCTCCTTCATTCTTTATATATTAGGCATCAAATTCTGTACTTTTTGTCTATCCCTTGATTGACTTTGGGTATAGTCAGTTCAATTTTGCATTTGCCTCGCAATTAGCTGCTCCACCCTCCCTACCGTGATTTTACTACCTCTGGTGACAGCTATCCAACACTAGCAACACTTCCATCTATAGCAGTCACTCCAAAATAGACTGCAGAGATGGTTTGTGGGAGGTAAACTCTCTCAGCTTTTGCTTATCTGGAAACTGTTTAATGCCTCCTTCAAATTTAAATGATAATCTTGCTGGATAAAGTAATCTTGGTTCCAGGCCCCTCTGTTTCATTGCATTAAATACATCATGCTACTCCCTTCTTGCCTGTAAGGTTTCTGCTGAGAAGTCTGATGTTCGTCTGATGGGCTTTCTTTGTATGTGATCTTATTTCTGCCTCTGGCTGCTTTTAACAGTCTCTCCTTATCCTTGATCTTTCCCATTTTAATTACTATGTGTCTTGCTGTTGTCTTCCTTGGGTCCCTCGTGTTGGGGGATCTGTGGATCTCCATGGCCTGAGAGACTATGTCCTTCCCCAGATTGGGGAAGTTTTCAGCAACTACCTCCTCAAAGACACTTTCTATCCCTTTCTCTCTCTCTTCTTCTTCTGGTATCCTTATAATGCGAATATTGTTCCGCTTGGATTGGTCACACAGTTCTCTCAATATTCTTTCATTTTTAGGTATCCTTTTTTCTCTCTGTGCCTCAGCTTCTTTGTATTCCTCTTCTCCAGTTTCTATTTCATTTATTGTCTCCTCCACCGTATCCAACCTGCTTTTAATACCCTCCATCGTGTTCTTTAATGATCAGATCTCTGACCTGAATTCATTCCTGAGTTCTTGGATGTCTTTCCGTACCTCCATTTAAATGTTGATGATTTTTATTTTAAACTCCCTTTCAGGAAGAGTCACGAGGTCCATATCATTTAAATCTTTCTCGGGGTTGTATTAACAATTTTACTGTGGACAAAGTTCCTTTGGCGTTTCATTTTTGTACATGGCACCCTCTAGTGTCCAGAAGCTCTATTCTGGAGGTGCTGAGCCCCTGAAGCAATATCAGGGGTTGCAGGGGAGCGGTAATGGTGCCTAGGTGTAGGAAAGATCTGTTCCCCCCCTCCTGGCTGCTGTGCCTGTCTCCACTGCCTGAGCCAGTTTGCTGGTCACACAGGTATAAGTTTTTGTCCCAGAACAGCCAGATATGGATCCCTGCTTTCCACAAGCAGCCGGAATCCTAGTCTCCCCAGGAACTCTGCCTATATTAACTTTCCAACACAGTAGTCATGCAAATCTCATGAAAGCACCATGAAATGTAGGTTTGTGCTTCCAGAGCAGATCTCTGGAGTTAGGTATTCAGCAGTCCCAAGCCTTCCACTCCCTCCCTGCTCTGTTTGTCTTCCTCCCGCAGGTGAGCTGGTGTGGGGGAGGGGACCGGATCCCATGGTGCCACAGCTCTGGTACGTTACAGCGTTTGCTGAGGTCTGCTCTTTTCTCCACGTGTGTGCAGTCTGATGCCGTCCTCTTTCCTGTTGCTCTCTCAGGATTAGTTGCGCCAATTAAATTTTCTAAGTAAATCCAGTTTTAGTAGAAAGCCTCTGTCTCTCCTCTCATGCAGCAATCTTTAATCCGGCCTCAAGATTGCATTTTAATACCCAGAAAGTTATGAAGTAGGATTCTTAACTTACTGTTTAGCAAACCATACCTCAGCCCACTTGGGAGCTGGGTCTTGTTTAATATGATCCCAGACCAAGATTCTGTTACCTCAGGGAAAAATCATAAGAGCAGGAAGTTGGTTGTCTTAAGTTAACTAAACATTCAAGGGCCACTTATCCAGTCCACACCTCTAAGCCTTTTTCATGTTCTCAAAAGTCCTCAGCTGCCTATAAAACCCCTAGACAACAAACCACTCCCACCTCTCTTGTCCCTGGCATGAGCCAGGAGGTCTGTCCTTTCACTTTATCTCGAAATAAAAGCCTGTACCTTGCTCTCCTACCTTGCGTATTTGTGAAACTCATTCTTTGGATTCATAAACAAGAACCCCAGAATCACTGATAAGGACTGTGTGTGTGTCCAGGGGCCTGGGAATGAAATGCTAGTACAAATGTAGCACAAGTCATTTTAGGCTATATTGAAGAAGATAACATTCTTCCATTTCAGGGCATCTAGTTTAAAAACCTCCCAATTTTTGAAGACAATGATGAACCCAATAAGTAGAATAGATTTTTCAATAAAAGGATTTAGAAAACCAGATTTATATTGTAGTAGTTCACAGAACTTTTGAATATTTTCTTTCCTTGCATTAAAATAAATTTAGATGCATAACCTAATTATATTGTATACTTCTCCCAGGAGCCAAGCCTGTCTAATCAGGTAGTTTGTTTTGAGGCCAGGCTTGTTTGCAGAAGATAAGGAACTTCTTTTTCAGTAGGACTGGGGATCAAATTGCTCCCAGTTTTTTAGAATGCATGCCAGAGTATTTGACTTTAAGAGGAAGCTCCATCCTGAAGAGAGAGAAAGACAGGTGTGGGACACCTCGTCAGCCATTTCTCTGTGTGAGGGCATCCCCTTGCCTTGGAGCCTAGGTGACAGTGGTCAGTCATCTCCTCTGCCAGGCCTACTGAATTTAACCACTCCTTACCAGCATGGCCTGCACCTTCCTTTGCTTTCCCTCTTGTCTTTCCACTAATCAAGAGTTGCCTCAGGGCTCTGGATTTAGTGGAACCCTACCAGTGTGCTCTTACTTTATGCCTTTTGGGAGTTTTAATCTAAATCCAAGTTTTCTCTGCAAAGGGTTTAGCATAGTACACCAGGATCATTCCTTGAGAGGCCCCTGACTGTCGGATAAGTGCAGGGACTATGTGACCTCTCACTGCCAGAGCCTTGGTCAGAGTCACCAGCTTGTTTCACTTCACTGGGGTCTGCAGAATAGGAAATGCCTAGCTCCAGGATGACTGCCTCTAAGGAAGGATTTCACTAGAGCCATTTACATGTTGGTCTCCAGGTTTCACCTTAACTACTTCACAGACTTCATTTACATTATACAGGAGAAAGTGATGCTATCCTATGAGGACTGCTTTGAATGTGGAGCAGGGAGACTTTTTCCAACGTGAGAGACAGAATTCAGACAGAGGCAGTCACACATAGTTATGGGGGGGGTGGTGTCTATACCCTTAAACACCAGTTTCTGCCACTGCATGGGAATCAGCCTGCTAGTTATCCACTGTAAGAAATCTGATCTGTGAGACATGAGATCAGGGGTCATCTGCGACTCTCACATAGGCAGCAGCCTACCCAGAGGTACACTCAGCATCATCAGATCTATAGGCTGGAGGAGACATTCAAGGACCACTGTCTACTAGTGATGCCAAGGTTCTTGTTCACAAAGCCGAATAATGAGCTTCACGAACACTCAAGGTAGGAATGCAAGGTATAGGCTTTTATTTAGAGGTAGAGGGAAAGGACAGAGTTCCAGGCTCATGCCAGGAGGTCACAAGAGAGTCTGTAGTGGTGGGTTGTCTAGCGGATTTTATAGGCAGTTGAGGATTTTTTGATAACGTGAAAAAACTTAGGAGTGGGGACTTGTTAAGTGGTCCCTGAATATTAAAAATTAACTTAACATAAGGAATTTCCTGCCTTGATTTCTCTCTGGGACCCCGCACCTTGGCCCGGGAGCACATCAAAAGGCTTCCTGCCCAGCCCTCAAGGTGAGCTGAGGTATTGTCTATTTGCTAAAGAATCCTGCCTCTTGAAATTCCTGGGTGTTAAAATGCAATCTTATCTTATCTTTAGGATGGAATTCTTCCTGCCTTTTACCATGCCATCTACAGCTGGGTCTGCATGCTAAGTTAGTTGCTCAGTTTGCAAAATCACCTTGTCAGATCTGAAGGAGGAAAGACAGCACATAGGCCTGGGCCTTTTAACATGCTAAAGTGAATCTTACGCATGGTTACAAATGATTAGCATAATAAAACATGTGCTACTCTTCTTTATCTGGGGAACATTAACTGATCTCACTGAAGAATGATTCTAGAGCTCAATGTTTAACATAGAGTTTTAGTAGGGGGTTTTCCTTGCATATAGTTACATTGCTCTTACAGCAAATATCCCACCCTGCCCCCTCCGGAGGCCCTCACCCTACTCTGACTACATCTATAGTCCGTGTCTCACTGCCCTCTCTAGAGATAGAGACCCTAGCTGCTGCTAGGGAAAGGGGACGATGACTGCTCTGGCTGCTTCATGCTGAGAGGGGGCACAGTAAGGGGTGCAGCTAGGTCTCCATCAGAGGACGGTTGAGAGAGCCTTGGAAGATGGGCGCTTCTATTCTAGGTTCTATTTCTATTACTATTTGCCATTTTGTGGCTTCTAGGCAAGATAGAACAAATCATGTTATTAAGTTAAGTAGCAATATCTGGAATTGGATTTTCCATTCTGGAAGGACAAACTTGATGAGATTAAGAATTCATGGTTGAATATGAGAACTAGAAATAGTATAACTTTAATTGAAATGATAGGAGGAAACTGAAACCCCTGGGAAATCATAGCCAGATATTTTGAAGAAGCTGGATTTCTGGATTTAGTTTATGTTTCAATGACTAGTACTAGGACTTAGTATGGACAAGGCTGCATTACTGAAACAATACTTTTCTCTAAAATGACCCTCATTTTTATTAGAACTAACCAGATTAAGAAAATAATTAACACTTGGCTTTATTATTTGCATAACTGCAGCAAGAAGAACAATTGATTACATAGCCTCTTTTAAATGTGCTTTGCTGGAACTTTTTGTAAGAAATTTCAGATTGAACTTTTAAAGGCCTCTCGAGGCCAGAAAGCTAAGTAAGACTTGCCATCAGGTTTTGCCTGCAGTACCTGTAGACTTGGGTGAATTCCTCTCTTCCCGAGGTCTCCAAGACATCCTGAGGTTCCTGCACCTGCCAGGAAGTGACCTTCCTTACTCACCTGGTAAGGCTGCTGGGAACCCTGTAAGCAAGGTCCCAGGCCAGTTCTTCCAAGGGGCTTTGTTGGCTATATAAAGTCAACCTTAGTTCCTTAAAGCTGTTCATATCTGAGCTTTATGCACATGTCTCTCATTTATGACATTCCAGTCAAAGCCTCGGTAGTATAATCTGTGTTTTTAATTGGTCTTCTTACAAGGAAAGCAGGTTCTTATTGAACTTATGCAAATAAACATACTGCCATGAAATATAAAAGTAGTCACTGAGAGTTTTTAAATTCTGGAGGGATCAGGTAGAGAGATAAATGTTTCAATTCTGCTTTTAAAGATAGTCATTTAATAAACTGTTGTCAGCTTAAGAGAAAAAGCTTAAAACACTTTATCAGCAACATTTGAAACAAAAAGCCACAAAATCATCTTCCTTAGTTTTTCTTAATCTTATGTAACCAATACCTGTTCTGCCGAAATCTAGTTCTTTACTAGTTTAGGATTAATAAAACAGTGGCTATAAATGATAAAAGACTTACAAATGACAATGGTTAAAGATCTGATGAGAGCTTACTGTAAGGCAGTTGAAATAAGGAAATTTTGATATTTCTGTAACACAAAACATTCAGTAACAAAGTTTAGCATCATTCTCTTTGACAGTGCTTTCTAGGTAAATATATATATGATACATAAGCCAAATTAGCCAGATACTTTCTCCAATGAGAAAAAAATTCCTCTGACATGTTCCAGGGGTCCTCTGGAAAATATCAGAGTTAACTAGAGGTAAAAGCACCTTTTCAAATTTGATTTTGGAAAGTTGTCAGAAGTTTCTTTGGCATTTGCTTAAATAAGTTTATAGGATGCCATGAAGCAATTTATTCATTTAACTAGAATGACAACAAAATTCCTCAAAGCAAATAAAGAAGGTTACACAGTTGTTAGCAAAGTTTAGTTTTAGTCCTTTTAATAATAAGATCTCATTTTCTTAAATACTCCAACAACTCACTGAGACTTTAAGCATGAGAAACTGCTCTGATAAAATAATTAGAGAACCCAATGCAATCTTTCAATATTAAGAGCAGACTAACAGTTAAGAACTGAAAACAAAATAGTAATTTTGCTGTGTACTTGATACCAAGACTCATTTACTTTAATTTTATATAGCATGACCATATTAAATTTTTCTACAAATTTTCTATAACCTTCTTTTAACATTTAGAATTCTCTCTGTGAAAATAGCTGTACTTTAGAACAAAGTTACATTTTTTTTAACAAAAGACACATTCTTTAGGATGCAGAAATGTTTTCTTTATTACTTTAAGTAGTTTTAATTAGAACTTAAAACCATTAGGTACCTTAATTTTTAGTGAACACCGAGAAGCAGGCTATTGTAAACTCTTACACTAGCATTCTTTAGATTGATAAATTTATGAACATTTTATAATTTCTGTAACTATGAGCTTTACAGCACAATATCTCACTAAACACAAAGTATATCTTCTTAACTTAGCAAAACTTTAAGGTCTTAGGTTACCACAAAGATTCTCAGGCTGTAGGTAGGTATACACACTGTAACACACAATTAAAGTGTTCACTTGCCACACTTACTTAGTTCACTCATTCCTGGCAACTAAGCTAGGTTACTTACAAGACTTTTGATGAATATTAGACAAAGTCAAGCCGTTAAGCATTTTATTCTTGAAAGATTTAGCAGATAACATCAACTTAAATGACTTTAGGTAAACTTAGGCAGGTGATAACCATAAGGACATGTCCGTTTCAGTTCAACTAACTTAGCATTAATGCTTTATATTTTCCATTAAAATTCTCTGAAAGTTTTAGAATGCCCAATTTTCACAAGCGTTTGTCTTTAATTCAATTTCATTATTACCATCTGGAGGTAGAAAAATCTTTCATCTACATGCTTAGACACACAAACATACAGACTGCGACATAATGACTAGAGTTAGCAACACTCTTCATAAAAAGGACTTATACACAGACAGATAAACTGACACAGAGACTTGAGTTAGAGATATCCAATGCCTTTCCTTTTAGCTTATTTGACTAAAAGTATCTCAGTTTTCAAGAATACACTCTATGGGTGAGCAGTTTATATAAGTGGGTTAAGGTTTAGATGGCCCCAGACTAACAGTGCTGATGAAGGCTCTGAACTGATAGGGACTGTGTGTGTCCAGGTGGCTACAAATGAAATGCAAGCACAATTATAGCTCCAGTCATTTAAAGCCAGGCTGTATTGCAGAAGATACATTTCTTCTGTTTCAGGGAGTCTAGTTTAAAAACCTCTCAATTTTTGAAGATAATGAACCCAATAAGTAGAATAGATTTCTACCAAAGTAATTTACAAAACTAGTTCCATATTTTAGTCTATGGGACTTTTGACTATTTTCCTTCCTTGCATTAAAATAAATTACCTGCATAACCTTATTATATTGCATACTTCTCTCAGGGACCAAGCCTCTCCATCAGAGAGTTTGTATTAAGGCCAGGCTTGTGTGCAGAAAATGAAGCACTTTTTTTTCAGGGTCTGGGGATCAAAATTGCTCCCAGTTCCTCAGAATGCATGCCAGAGGCGTTTCTGGCTTTAACCTTGAAGAGGATGCTCCCATCTGAAAGACAGAGAGAGAAAGATGGGTGTCTAGCACCTGGTCAGCCTCTCACTCTGTGAGGGCATCCCCTCGCCTTGGAACTTAGATGATAGTGGTCAATCACCCCCTCTGCCAGGCCTACTGGATTTAACCACTCCTTACCAGTGTGGCCTGTACCTTGCCTTGATTCCCCTCTTGCCTTCCCACTAAGCAAGTGTTACCTCAGAGCTCTGGATTTAGTGGGACCTTACCAGTGTGCTCCAACTTATGCCTTTTGGGAGTTTCCCTAGTTTTCTCTGCAGGAGCTTTCCTTGAGCACCCCCTGCCTGTCTGATAAGTGCAGGGACTGTGTGACTCCTTGCTGTCAGAGCCCTGATCTAAGTTACAAGCCTGTTTTGCTTTTCCAGGGCTGCAGAAAAGGAAATGCCTAGCCCCAGGATGACTGCCTCTAAGGAAAGGAGATCAACAGAATAGAGCCATTTACGTGTTGGTCTCAGGTTTCAGCTTGATTATTTTACAGACATCATTTCCATTACACAGGAGAAAGTGGTGCAGGCCTAAAAGGACTGCTTTGAATGAAGAGCAAGGGACTTTTTTGCTAAGGGCAGAAATAAAATTCAGGGGCTGCCACGGACATTTATGGAATGGGGGGGCCTATACTCTCAAACACCAGTTTCTGCCACTGCCTGAAAATTATCTCGCCAGTCACCCACTATAACAAATCTGATCATTGAGACAAGAGGTCGGGGGTCATCTGCGACTCTTGCATAGGCAGTAGCCTAGCTGGAGGTTCACTCAGTGCAATCAGATCAATCAGCTGGAACCAAGATCCAAGGACCACTGTCTACTAGTCTGGTCTACCCTCAGAGTATGCAGATTAGGAGAGGAAAGTAGGAAATCGGCTCAGCCACTCCCCGACATTCCCATCCATCTGGAGGTGAGGGATCAAGGAGAGGCAGACACGGGTAAATGTTTCACCAGATACTTAAGACTGGTAGCTGACGCTAACCATCTTTTAAGTAGCTAATGGGTGCCCGGACATATTTTTATGAGACAAAAAGTACAGCATTTAGTTAGGAATAAGAGCGAAGCGTGGATCTCCTACTTTGCAGTGGTGAGCATCAGGTTCCGTGAAACTGATGAGGTTAGAAGGGAGATAGAAACGCCCCCTGCCTCACTGAGGCCAGGGTGGCCTGAAGAAGCAGGCTGGAAGTCAGAGACAGAGAGAGAGGCACTCTTCAAGGGAACCCAACTGGGCTGTAGGGGTCTGATTCCAGACATGCAGGCCTTTGAGAAATCGCTGAAGTGTAGCCTCAGCCTAGATTCTTGCAGTTGCGCACGGCTTTCCTCAGTCCTTCACATCCAAGGAGATGTCTCTGAAAGGAATACTGGCCTCCACTCAGGTGACATTCCCGGCTCCCAAGGAAAATGGGAGATCCACTGAGGTAGACGCAGGGGAACCTGTCGCTTGAGACTCTGAGATCGGCAGCCAGGCTTGTCTCATTTAAGTGGCTAATGAGCGCCTGATGTTGGGTGCCACACATGGCTTCCTTCTATAAGGACAGTGAAAGAAAAGGCAGGCTTGGATGCTGATACTCACCTCTGAAGCTACCCCCGATGAGCCCCCAAAGATGATGCCAATGTTCTTGTTCACAAAGCTGAAGAATGAGCTTCACAAACACTCAAGGTAGGATAGCAAGGTACAGGCTTTCATTTAGAGATAAAGTGAAAGGACAGAGCTCCCAGCTCACGCTAGGAGGGGACAAGAGAGTCCATCATTGGTGTGTTGTCTAGGGGGTTTTATAGGCAGCCGAGGATTTTTTGAGTACATGAAAATAACTTAGGGGTGGGACTTGTTAAGTGGTCCCTGAATATTAAAAATTAACTTAACATAAGGAATTTCCTGCCTTGATTTCTCTCTGGGACCCCGCACCTTGGCCCGGGAGCACATCAAAAGGCTTCCTGCCCAGCCCTCAAGGTGAGCTGAGGTATTGTCTATTTGCTAAAGAATCCTGCCTCTTGAAATTCCTGGGTGTTAAAATGCAATCTTATCTTATCTTTAGGATGGAATTCTTCCTGCCTTTTACCATGCCATCTACAGCTGGGTCTGCATGCTAAGTTAGTTGCTCAGTTTGCAAAATCACCTTGTCAGATCTGAAGGAGGAAAGACAGCACATAGGCCTGGGCCTTTTAACATGCTAAAGTGAATCTTACGCATGGTTACAAATGATTAGCATAATAAAACATGTGCTACTCTTCTTTATCTGGGGAACATTAACTGATCTCACTGAAGAATGATTCTAGAGCTCAATGTTTAACATAGAGTTTTAGTAGGGGGTTTTCCTTGCATATAGTTACATTGCTCTGACAGCAAATATCCCACCCTGCCCCCTCCGGAGGCCCTCACCCTACTCTGACTACATCCATGGTCCCTGTCTCACTAGTCTTTTCTGACCTCAGAGTCCGCAGATTAGGATAGGAAAGTAGGAAATCACCTCAGCCACTCCACAGCATTCCCATCCAGAGGTGGGGGATCAAGGAGTGGTAACCTTTCACCCTAGACTTAAGACTGCTAGCCAATGCAAATCATCTTTTAAGTGGCTAATGGTTGCCGAGACATATTTTCATGAGAAAAAAGTGCAGTATTGAGTCAGGAATAAGAGCGAAGCGTAGATCTACCTTGTGGTGGTGAGCATCGGGTTCCATGAAATTGATGACGTTTGAAGAGTGTTAGGAACATCCTCTTCCTCACTCAGTGGGCAGGAAAGCCTGAAAAAGTAGGCTGGAAGTCAGAGAGACAGAAAAAGAGACACTCCTCATGGATACTCTGTTGGGTTGCTGGGGTCTGATTCCAGATGTGTGCACATTTGAGAAGCCGCTGAAGTGTAGCCTTAGCCCAGATTCGCAGTTGCCCATGGCTTTTCTCAGTCCCTTGCATCCAAGGAGATGCCTCTGAAAGGGAATCCTTGCCTCTACTCAGGTGACTTTCCTGGCTCCCAAGGGATATGGGGGATCCACTGAGGGAGACGCAGGGGAAGTTGTCACTCAAGACTTTGAGATTGGCAGTCAGGCTAGTCCCATTTAAGTGGCTGATGAGTGCCCAGTGTTCTGTGCCATAGACAGCTTTCTTTTATAAGGAGAGTGAAAGAAAAGTCAGGCTTGAATGCCAATACTCACCTCCGAAGTGATCCCGGACAAGCCCCCAAAGATGATGCTGGGGTTCTTGTATGCATAGTTGAAAAATGAACTTAGCAAACACTCAAGGTAGGAGAGTGTGTGTAAAACTGTAATATTTCCAGAATATCTTGCCTGGCTTTAGAACATCTGCATATCAGTAATCATTCAGAGGTGGAAAGAAGTATGGCTTTAGTGCATTTGCATCATTTCTCAGGGGTGGAAAGAAGTTCATCTCCGTGTCAATGTTTAATTACCTGGGCAAAGCAGGGCTTATCTGAACCTGTGAGGAGGAGGAGGGCCTGTTTTGCTTGTACTGGAGCAAGAAAGAGAGGAGGGCCTTGACTGTAATTGTAAACAATAAACACATTTAAAACTTTCTTTCTCCTTTTGAGTGATTTCGGTTTTTATACGTATTTTGCCTGAGATTTGCTTTCCTTGGATTACAGTGAGTTAGGGAGAAGCTTTTATTTGGAGATATAGTGAGAGGACAGAGCTCCTGGCTCACACAGGAAGGGGACAAGAGAGCCAGTGATGGTGTGATATCTAGAGGATTTATAGTAAATTGAAGATTTTCAGGAATGTGGGTAAAGGGCTAGGGGTGCAGACTTGTACCACTGATGCCGGGGTTCTTGTTCACGAAGCTGAAGAATGAGCTTCACAAACACTCAAGGTAGGAGAGCAAGGTGCAGGCTTTTATTTAGAAATAAAGTGAGAGGGAAAAGCTCCTGGCTCACGCCAGGAGGGGACAAGAGAGCCCATAGTGGTGCATTATCTAGGGGGTTTTATAGGCAGTTGAGGATTTTTCAAGAACATGAAAAAAACTTAGGTGTGTGGACTTACATCACCTGCCCTGTCCTCAAGGTGGACTGGGTCATAGTCTGATTGCTAGGGCTGATAACGGGGTTATGGGTTATGGTGATACCCTTGCTGAACACTCAAACATTCCAGGCCAATTTGCTCCTGGCCTTTTGAGGTTTAACTGATCTCACTGAAGATGTCTATATTCTTAGGTATCTTTCCCTAGAGAATTAGTGTGACCTTGGCTTTGCATAATGCTTAGCACAGAGTTTCAATAGGGGCTTCTTTGCCCATTGTTACATTGCTCTGACTGTAAATATTCTAACCTGCCTTTCCTGGAGGTCCTCACCCTACTCCGATTACACCCACCTTCCCTGTCTCACGAACTGCCCTGCCCCCAAGATGGGCTGGGCTACTGTCTTTTTGCCAAGGCTGTTTATAGTTGAGATACAGTGAGGTCTCAGGTCATGCTGAGATACACTTGTGGAACACTCAAACATTCCTGGCCAAGTTGCTCCTGGCCTTTTGAGCTTTAACTAATATTACTGAAGATGTCTATATTCCTAGTCTGGTATCTTTACCCTAGAGAATTAAAGTGACCTTTACTTTGAATAATACTTTACACATAGTTTGGAAAGAGACTTCTTTGAACATTGTTACATTGTTCAGTCTAATTATCTTGCTTTGCATTTTTAAATTTACTTATCTTTTGTTATTTTATTATGGTATAATTGATATACACTCTTATGAAGGTTTCAAAAGAAAAACAATGTGGTTACTACATTCACCCTTATTATCTAGTCCCTTCCATACCCCTTTGCAGTCACTGTAATAAGATGCCACAGAGTCCTCACTTGAATTCTCTGTGCTACACTGTCATCCCTGTGACCCCACACACACTGTTTGCAATAATCATGATACACCACAATCCTCTTCTCCATCCTTCCACAGCCACCCTTACCTTCTCCCCCTTTGGTAATCACTATAGTCACTTCTTGGATTCAGTGAGGTTGCATCTATATTGTTCCTTCAATTTTGCTTCATTGTTATACTCCACAAATGAGGGAAATTACTTGGTATTTGTCTTTCTCTGCCTGACTTATATCACTGGGCATAACCCCCTACAGCTCTATCCATGTTGTTGCAAATGGTAAGATTTGTTTCTTTCTTATGGCTGAATAGTATTCCATTGTGTATTTGTGCCACCTTTTCTTTATCCATTAAACTCCTGATGTACACTTCGTTTGCTTCCATATTTTGGCTATTGTAAATAGTGCTGCACTAAACATAGGTGTGCATATGTTTTTTTGAATCTGAGAACTTGTTTTATTTGGGTAAATTCATAGGAGTGGAATTCCTGGGTCAAATGATATTTCCATTTGGAGCTTTTTTGAGGAAACTACATATTGCTTTCCACAATTGTTGAACTAGTTTACATTCTCACTAGCAGTGTAGCAGGGTTCCCCTTTCCCAACATCCTCGCCAACATTTGTTGTTGTTTGTCTTTTGGATGGTGGCCGTCGTAACTGGTGTGAGGTGATATCTCATTGTAGTTTTAATTTGCATTTCTCTGATGTTTAGCGATGTGGCGCATCTTTTCATGTGCCTGTTGGCCATCTAAATTTCTTCTTTGGAGAACTGTCTGTTCTGCTCCTCTGCCCATTTTTTAATTGGGTTATTTGCTTTTTGTTTGTTGAGGTGAGTGAGCTCTTTATATATTTTGGATGTCAACCCTTTAACGGATCTGTCATTTATGAATATATTCTCCCATACTGTAGGATACCTTTTTGTTCTATTGATGGTGTCCTTTGCTGTACAGAAGCTTTTCAGCTTGCTATAGTCTTTACATATTTTTATATATTTTTTGAGTTCTTTATATATTTTGGACATTTACACCTTGTCGGATATGTCATTCACAAATATTCTTCCATACTGTAGGATGCCTTTTGGTTCTACTGACAGTGTCCTTGGTTGTACAGAAGGTTTTTTGCTTGTTAAAGTGTCATTTTTTCATTTTTGCTTTTGTTTCCCTTGCCAAGGAGATGCATTCAGGGAAAAGTTGTTCATGTTTATATTCAAGAGATTTTTGTCTATGTTTTCTTCGAAGAGTTTTATGGTTTCATGACTTACATTCGACCTTTGATGTATTTTGAGTTTACTTTTCTGTATGGGGTTAGACACTAATCCAGTTTAATTATCTTGCATGTAGCTGCCCAGTTTTGCCAGCCCCAGTTGTTCAAAAGGCTGTCATTTCCCCATTGTATATCCATGGCTCCTTTATCATATATTAATTGACCATATATGCTTGGGTTTATATCTGGGCTGTCTAGTCTCTTCCATTGGTCTATGGGTCGGTTCTTGTGCCAGTACCAAATGCTCTTGATTACTTTGGCTTTGTAGTAGTGCTTGAAGTCAGGGAGTTTAATCCCCCCAGCTTTATTCTTCCTTCTCAGGACTGCTTTGGCTATTCAGTGTCTTTTGTGGTTCCATATGAACTTTAGAACTATTTGCTCTAGTTAGTTGAGGAATGCTGTTGGTATTTTGATAGGGATTGCAATGAATCTATAGATTGCTCTAGGCAAGATAGCCATTTGACATTACTAATTCTTCCTGTCCATGAACACAGATGTGTTTCCATTTATTGGTATCTTCTTTAATTTCTCTCATGAGTGTCTTGTAGTTTTCAGAGTAGAGGTCTTTCACTTCTGTGGTTAGGTTTATTCCTACGTATTTTATTCTTTTTGATGCAACTGTGAATGGAATTGTTTTCCTGATCTCTCCTTCTGCTAGTCTGATAGTGTATAAGAATGCAACATATTTCTCTGTAGTAATTTTGTATCCTTCAATTTGCTGAACTCAGATATTATTTAAAGTAGTTTTGGATTGGATTCTTTAGGGTTTTTATGTACAGTATCATGTCATCTACAAATAGGGACAGTTTAACTTCTTCCTTGTCAATCTGGATGCCTTTTATTTCTTTGTGTTATCTGATTGATGGAGCTAGTATCTCCAGAACTATGTTGAGTAAAAGTGGGAAGAGTGGTCCTCCTTGTCTTGCTCCTGATCTTAAAGGAAAAGCTTTCAGCTTTTTGCTGTTAAGTATGATGTTAGTTGTGGCTTTGTCTTATACAACTTTTACTATGTTGAGGTACATGCCCTCTGTACCCATTTTGTTCAGCGTTTCTATTATGAATGGATGTTGGATTTAGTCGAATGGTTTTTCAGCATCTATGGAGATGATTGTGTGGTTTTTGTCCTTCTCTTCGCTGATGGGGTGGATGACGTTGATGGATTTACAAATGTTGTATCATCCTTGCATCCCTGGAATAAATCCTACTTGATCACAATGGCAGATCTTTTTTATTTATTTTTGAATTTGTTTTGCTAATATTTTGTTCAGTATTTTTGCATCTATGTTCATGAGGGATATTGGTCTGTAATTTTCTTTTTTGTGATATCTTTGCCTGGTTTTGGTACTAGAGTGATGCTGGCCTTGTAGAATGAGTTTGGGAGTATTCCTTCTTCATCTTCCTGGGTCAGCCTTGGAAGGTGATATTTTACTAGAAAGTTGTCCATTTCTTCTAGGTTATCCAGATTGTTAGCATATAATTTTTCATAGTATTCTCTCATAGTTCTTTTATTTCTGTGTTGTCTGCAGTGATTTTTCCTTTCTCTTTTCTGATTCTGTTTATGTGTGCAGATTCTCTTTTTTTCTTGATTAGTCTGGCTGAGGGTTATCTATTTTGTTTATTTTCTCAAAGAACCAGCTCTTGCTTTCAATGTTTCTATTGTTTTATTTTTCTCTATTATATTTATTTCTGCTGTAATCCATATTATGTCCCTCCTTCTACTGACTTTGGGCCTCATTTTTTATTATTTTCTAGTTTCATTAATTGTGAGTTTAGACTGTTCAAATGGGATGGTTCTTCTTTCCTGTGATAAGCCTGTATTGCAATATACTTCTCTTTTAGCATGGCCTTTGATGCATCCCAAATATTTTGCAGTGTTGAATTATTCTTGTCAGTTGTCTTCATACATTGTTTGATCTCTGTTTTTGTTTGGTCATTTAGCCATTGATTATTTAGGACCATGTTGTTAAGCCTCAGTGTGTTTGTGGGCTTTTTCATTTTCTTTGCATAATTTATTTCTTGTTTCATATCTTTGTGGTATGAGAAGCTGGTTGGTACAACTTCAATCTTTTTAAATTTACTGAGGATCCTTTTGTGGCCTAGTATATGATCTATTCTTGAAAATGTTCCATGTGCACTTGAGTAGTATGTGTATCCTTTTGTTTTTGGTTGGAGTACTGTGCAGATGTCCTTTAGATCCATGTGTTTTAATCTGTTGTTCAATGCCTCTGTGTCCTTACTTATTTTCTGTCTGGTTGATCTGTCTGTTGAAGTGAGTTGTGTGTTGAAGTCTCCTAAAATGAATGCACTTCATTCTATTTCCCCCTTTAATTCTTGTAGTACTTGTTTCACATATGTAGGTGCTCCTGTTTTGGGTGAATAGATGTTTATAACAGTTATGTCCCCTTATTGGACTGACCCCTTTATCATTATATAATGTTCCTCTTTGTTTCTTGTTACTTTCTTTGTTTTGAAGTCTATTTTGTTGAATACAAGTACTGAGACCCCTGCTTTTTTCTCCCTATTCGTTGCATGAAATACTTCTTCCATCTCTTCAGTTTTAGTCTGTGTATGTCTTTGGTTTTGAAGTGACTATCTTGTAGGAAGCATATAAATGTGCTTTGTTTTTTAGTCTATCCAGTGAGTCTATATCTTTTTATTGGTGCATTCAGATCTTTTCACATTTAGGGTTATTATCATTAAGTATGTACTTATTGCCATTGTATGCTTTAGATTCATGGTTACCAAATTTCTAGGGTAATTCCCCACTATCCTACAGTCCAATTTAACTCACATAGTATGCTATTACAAACACAGTCAAAAGGTTCTATTTTTTTCCTCCTTTTTCTTCCACCTCCATTTTTTATATGTTAGGTATCATAGTCTGTACTCTTTGTCTATCCCTTGATTGACTTTGGGGGTAGCTGATTTGATTTTGCATCTGCTTAATAATTAATTCTTCTACTTTATTTACTGTAGTTTTATTTTCTTGGGTGAAAGCCATTTAGCCTTAAAAGCACTTCAGTCTATAGCAGTCCCTCCAAAATACACTGTAGTGATTGTTTGGAGAGGTGAATTCTCTCAGCTTTTGCTTTCTGCAAATTGTTTAATCCCTCCTTCAAAACTAAATGATAATCTTGCTTGGTAGAGTATTCGTGATTCAAGGCCTGTCTGTTCATTACATTACATATATCATGCCACTCCCTTCTGGCCTGTAAGTTTTCTGTTGAGAAGTCTGATAACATCCATATTTGTTTTCCTTTGTATGTGATTTTTTTCTCTCTATAGCTGCCTTTAAATTTCAGTCCTTATCTTTGATATTCACCATTTCAATTATTATATTTCTTGGTTTTTTCTTCCTTGGGTCCCTTGTGTTAAGACACCTGTGCACCTCCATGGCCTGAGAGACTATTTCCTTCCTAAGACTGTGGAAGTTTTCAGCAATTACCTTCTCAACGATAGTTTCTATCTCTTTTTCTCTCTCTTCTTCTGGTACCAGTCTAATACAAATATTTTTCCATTTGAATTGGTCACACTCTTGTCTCAATATTCTTTCATTCCTAGAGATTGTTTTTTCTCTCTGTACCTAAGCTTCTTTGTATTCCTCTTATCTAATTTGCCATCTCTTCCACTATATCTAATCTGCTTTTAAATTCCTCCATTGTATGTTTCATTTACAATATGAAATTTCTCAATGATTGAATTTCCACCCTAAATTTGTCCCTGAGTTCTTGAATATTTTTCTGTACCTCCATGAGCAAGTTTATGATTCTTTTTTGAACTCTCTTTCAAGAAGATTGGTGAATTCAGTTTCATTTGTCCCTTTTTTCTGGTGTTTGTGAGATTTTTGTTTGAACCAAATTCTTTTGACATTTCATATTTGTATCTGGCACCCTCTAGTGCACAGAGCTCTAATATCTGGTGCTGCTCAGCCCCTGCAGTGATGTCTAGGTACCAGGGGTGCAGGACTTGTGCCTTGGGGGAGGAAAGAGCTGTTTCCTGTTTCCCGTCTGCTGTGCCTGTATGCACAGTCAGAACCAGTGTGCCAAGCACACATGAATAAGCCTCTGTGATTGGCGTTTGTAGCTGCCATAGGTAGGGCCTTCCTCTGATGGGCCTGATGCCAGGGTGAGAACTGCCAGTTTGTGAGCCGGTACTGGCAGGCCAGGATGTTGCAGCAGGCTGTATATCATGGTGAGGGCCTCAGAGCTGAGTAGCCAGCGAGGGGGATGGAGGGCCTGAAGCTCCTGAATATTCCCAACCTGCTGTGTAGAGTGCATCCAGAACATTTTGTCCACCTGTCCTTTCTCCTGAGAAGCAACCTCTGTGCAATCCTAGCCCCTTTAGCAGCCCTCTTGTTGTTAGGAAGTCTCTCAGACTGCCTGCCTTTCTTTTGTTCCAGAGCAGCCAGATGTGAATCCACGTTTTCCACAAATGGCTTGTATCTCAGTCACTCTAATTATTCTGCCTGTCTTAGCTTTCCACCCCACTAATATCCAGAGCACAATGCAATGTAGATTTGTGCACCCAAAACAGATCTCCAGGGCTATGTGTTCAGTAGTCCTCAGCTTCCATCCCCTCCCCACTCCATTTCTCTTCTTCTCATCGATGAGATGGAGTCAGGGAAGAGCTTGGTTCCCACTGGATCAAGGCTTTGGTACATTAGCCTGTTTCATGAGGTCTGTTCTTTTCTCCAGGTGTATTCAGTCGGGTGCAGCCTTCTTTCCTGTTGCTCTTTCAGGATTAGTTGTATTAATTATATTTTTGTATTATCTGTGGTTTTGGGAGGAAGTCTGTGTCTCACCTCTCACACTACCACCTTTAATCCAATCTCATGTGGTATGTTTATTTATTTAGGTCTTTGCTTTCTTTCATCATCTTTTTGAAATTTTCATCATGCAGATGGATAATCCATGGCATTTGAAAAAAAGTTTTCTGTGTTGCTGGCTGGAGTGTTCTATATGTAAATTGTATCCTTTTTGTTTATCACATTATCTCTTTCTTTTAATTCATTGCTTATTATCTATCTAATAGTTATATCAATTGTTGAGATCGGGTGTGGAAGTGTTTAACAGTGCTTGTGCTATTATCTAACTTTTCATTCACATCTGTTAATTTTGTTTCATGTATTTCAAGGTACTTATTTGTTTTGTGATGTAATCATGTTGTTAAATCATTATGTAATCATTCCCTTTGTCTCCGAATACTTTGTTCTAAATTCTGTTTTATCAGGTATTAATAAAGCTGCCCCTTTTTATAATTGTTTGCACAGTTTATCTTTTTCAATCCTTTGCTTTGAATGTAATACAACATATAACATTATATTTGCAGTAAGTTTCTTTTAGATAGCACATTGTTCAATCTCTGTTTATCCACTCTGCCATTGTATCTTTTAATTTCTGTATTTATACCAAATACATTAATAAGATAATTATAATATGCTTCTTGAATGTAATAAAATAATTTGATGTGATTACTGTAATTCATTTAATGTGGTTAAGTAATGCAATTACTTAAGATTTATGATTATTTAATCAAAAGTATTTTATAATTATTGCTTAAATTTGTATCTTATTATTTGTTTCATGTTTGATATATTTCTTATTCCAATTTCTTTTTTTAACTTTCCTGCCATGTATTTGAACATTTTTAAAGTTTATATATTGATTTTATAGTTTTTAAAAAATATTTTATTTTGTATTTCTGGTTTTGTACTTATCCTTGATAATACAATATACATGAACATTATCCCAATTTCTTTGTATTAATATTTTAAAATACAGTTTTCTTAAATATTGCCTCTAAACACATTGAACATGAAATGAAATGGTGTTACAATTTGTTTCAACCATTTAACAGGATTTAAGAAATTCATAAGAAGTGGGGTCATCTATTACATTAACCCATTTTTGTACTTTATGAAACTCTTCTTTCCAAAGTTCCAAGCCCTATTTCATTATAACACCCTTTCTGTTTAAAGATCACCTTAGCCACTTTTAAAGGATAGATTTGATGGTAACAAATGATTCCCATTTTCCTTTACTTGAAAATGAATTGATTTTCCTTTTATTACTGAAATATATGTTCAGGGAATACAGAATACTTAGGTAACAGTTATTTTCTGTGAATATCCAAAATATTGTTTTACCACTTCTGGCCTTCATGGTTTAGAAGAGAAATATCCTCTCATTAAATTGGTGTTTCCCTATATCTAATGGTCTTTTTAATTTGGTAGCTTTAAGATCTTTTGCTTTCATTTAGTTTAAAGGAGTTTAACCTGTCCTGCTATGGACTGGTTTGGGTTTAAACTAGTTGAGATTCTCCCAAAATCTTGAAGTTATAGGTATGTGCATTTTGCTAAAGTTTGTAAGTTTTCTGCTTTCATTTCTTTGAATGATTTTTCAGCCCCACAA
Source organism: Manis pentadactyla (assembly GCF_030020395.1). Lineage (NCBI taxonomy): Eukaryota > Metazoa > Chordata > Mammalia > Pholidota > Manidae > Manis > Manis pentadactyla. Next base: position 74,179,525 of record NC_080038.1, read on the forward strand.
TTTCCTCTCCTTGAAAGGTTCAAATATTAGCTGTTTATTATTATTCCACATACCCAAGATTCTTTTAATTTGTCCAGTCTATTTTCTGTTTCTTATTCAATGAAAGAAAAATTTATTTTCTGATCTCTTCTCAACATAACTGATTTTATCTTCAGCCACCTGAATTCAAGTTTACAAGTTAGCAATTTGTTTACATTTTAGTGTATGTTCCTATTGCTATAACATCAATTTTGTTCCTTCTTATAAGTTCTACATCTTTTCTGAAATTTTATATTATTTTTACAGGTCTCAAAGAAGTTTTTAATTGTTGATGCAATTATATTATGGCTGCTATAAAATCCTTTTCAATAACTTCAAAATTTGCCAGCATGTGATTGCCCATGGGTCATTGACTATTTTCATTCATGTAATTTTCTGGATTCATTTTATGACTAGTGGTATTCTATTGTAACCTGAACATATTAAATATTATATTATGAGACTCCAGATTATACTTTTATTCATTTTAAAAGAAACGTTTCCCTATTGAGTTGCAAAATTAGGTCTGTATTATCCTTACTGCTTTTCTTTTTTTGTTATCATTAATATACAATTACATGAACATTGTTTTTACTAGATCACTCCATTTATCAAGTCCCCACCACATACCACATTACAGTTACTGTCCATCAGCATAGTAAGATGCTGTAGAATCACTACTTGTCTTCTCTATGGAATCCTGCTTTCCCCGTGGCCCCACTACACTATATGAGCTAATGGTAATGCCCATTTTCCCCCTTCTCCCTCCCTTCCCACCCATCCTCCAACGTCCCTTTCCCTTTGGTAATTGTTAGTCCATTCTTGGGTTCTGTGAGTCTGCTGCTGTTTTGTTCCTTCAGATTTTTCTTTGTTCTTATACTCCACATATGAGTGAAATCACTTGATAGATGTCCTTTTCCACCTGGCATATTTCACTGGGCATAATACCCAGTAGCTCCATCCATGTTATTGCAAATGGTAGGATTCATTTTCTTCTTATGGCTGAATAATATTCCATTATGTATATGTACCATATCTTCTACATCCATTCATCTACTAACGGACAATAAGGTTGCTTCCATTTCTTGGCTATTGTAAATAGTGGTGTGATAAACATAGGGGTGCATGTATCTTTTTCAAACTGGGTTATTGCATTCTTAGGGTAAATTCTTAGGAGTGGAATTCCTGGGTCAAATAGTATTTCTATTTTGAGTTTTTTGAGGAACCACCATACTGCTTTTCACAATGGTTGAACTAATTTACATTCCCACCAGCCATGTACGAGGGTTCCCCTATCTCCACATCTTTGCCAATATTTGTTGTTTGTCTTTTGGATGGTGGCCTTCCTTACTTGTGTGAGGTGATAACTCATTGTGGTTTTAATTTGCATTTTTCTTATGATTAGTGATGTGGTGCATGTTATCATGTGCCTGTTGGCCATCTGAATTTCTTCTTTGGAGAAGTGTCTGTTCAGAATATCTGCATATTTTTTAATTGGATTATTTACTTTTTTTGTTGAGGTCTGGGAGCTCTTTATATATTTTCAGTTTCTAAAACTGTGACTTTAGACTATTCATTTGGGTTTGGTCTTCCTTCTTTAAAAAGGACTGAATTGCTATGTACTTACCTCTTAGAACTGCCTTTGCTGCATACCACAGAAGTTGGGGCTTTGTGCTGTTGTTCTCATTTGTCTCCATATTTTGCTTGATGTCAGTTTTAATTTGATCATAGATCCATTGATTATTTAGGAGCATGTTGTTGAACCTCCATGTGTTGGTGAGCCTTTTTGTTTTCTTTGTACAGTTTATTTCTAGTTTTGTACCTTTGTGATCTGAGAAGTTGGATGGTAGAATTTCAATCATTTTGAATTTACTGAGGCTCTTTTTGTGGCCTATTATGTGGTCTATTCTGGAAAACGTTCCTGGTGCACTTGAGAAGAATGTGTATCCTTCTGTTTTGGGTGTAGAGTTATGTAGATGTCTGTCTGTTAGGTATATCTTTTCTAGTGTGTTGTTCAGTGCCTCTGCGTCTTTACTTATTTTCTGTCTGTTTGATCTGTCCTTTGGAGTGAGTGGTGTGTTGATTTCTCCTAAAATGAATGCATTGCATTCTATTTCCTCCTTTAATTCTGTTAGTGTTTGTTTCACATATGTTGCTGCTCCTTTTTTGGGTGCATATGTATTTATAATGGTTATATCCTCTTGTTGGACTGCCCTCTTTATCATTATGTAATGTCCTTCTTTATTTCTTGTTACTTTCTTTGTTTTGAAGTCTATTATGTCTGATACAAGTAATTCAACCCCTGCTTTTTTCTCCCTATTGTTTGCATGAAATATCCTTTTCCATCCCTTCACTTTTAGTCTGTGTATATCTTTGGTATTGAGGTGAGTCTCTTGTAAGGAGCATATAGATGGGTTTTGCTTTTTTATCCATTCAATTACTCTGTGTCTTTTGATTGGTGCATTCAGTCCTTTTGAATTTAGGGTCATTATCGATAGATATGTACTTAATGCCATTGCTGGCTTTGGATTCATTGTTACTAAAGTTTCAAGGGTAGCTTCTTTACTATATAAACACCTAAGTTAACTCTCTTATTAGATATTATGAATGCAGTCTGATGATTTTATATTTATCTCCCTTCTTATTCTTCCTCCTCCATTCTTTATATGTTAGGTATTTTACTAACTAAGGTATTTTACTAAGGTACTGTTTTGTGTTTCCTTTGAATGCTTCTGTGGATAATTTTGTTTTTTGCCCTTAGGTAGTATTTGGTTGATCTGCTTTCTTTGCTGTGATTTTATTTTCTCTGGTGACATCTATTTAGCCTTAGGAGTGCTTCCACCGAGAGCAGTCCCATTTAAATACCCTGTAGAGGTGGTTTGTGGGAGCCAAATTCCCTCGACTTTTGCTTGTCTGGGAAAGTAAAATCCCTCCATCAAATTGAAATGATAACTGTGCTGGATACAGTATTATTGGTACAAGGCCCTTCTGTTTCATTGCATTAAATATATCATGCCATTCTCTTCTGGCCTGTAAGGTTTCTGCTGAGATGTCTGATGGTTTCCTAATGGATTTTCCTTTGTAGGTGACCTATTTTCTCTCTCTGGCTGCCTTTTATACTCTGTCCTTGTCTTTGATCTTTGTCATTGTAATTACTATATGTCTTGATGTTGTCCTCCTTGGGTCCCATGTATTTGGAGACCTGTAGGCTTCCATGGTCTGAGAGACTATTTCCATCCCCAGCTTGGGGAAGTTGTCTGCAATTATTTCTTCAAAGACACTTTCTATCCATTTTTCTCTTTCTTCTTCTTCTGGTACCCCTATAATGTGAATATTTTTCCATTTGGATTGGTCAATCACTTCTCTTAATATTCTTTCATTCCTAGAGATACTTTGATCTCTCTCTACCTCAGCTTCTCTGTATTCCTGTTTTATCATTTCTATTACTTTAACAGTTTCTTGCACCTCACCCAGTCTGCTCTTAAGACCTTCTATCAATTGTTTCATTTATGTTATCTTCCTACAGACTTCATCCCTTAGCTCTTGCATATTTCTCTGCAGGTTCATCAGCATGGTTATGACTTTTATTTTGAATTCTTTCTCAGGAAGATGGGTTATATCTATCTTACCAGGCCCTCTCTGGGGTTGTCGGATTGATTTTTACTGGACAAGATTTTTCTTCCTTTTCATGGAGATAGAAGTGGTTGTAGGCAAGTAGCACACATGTCAGCTTGGATAACAAAGTCCTTTCCTTCTTGCTGGTCACCTTGCCCTTCTCTGCTGCCTATGCCACCTACCCACACACCGTGAGCAGTCTCTAGGATAATCTGCTGAGATGCTATGGGCAGGGTGGTCCTTGGGATAGCATAGAGCACTGTGGGGGGTTGCAGACACACATACGGTTTTTGGAGGAGTTCTCCGCCACCCTACTTATGCCACTATCTTGAGCCCATCTCCCTGTATTGTGTTTTTAACAGTGAACATTGTTTTGTGTACATGACTTTCAGTGTCAGGGTAATTATTAGAACTGGAAAAATTATGTTACATGAAGAAAAAAATGTATGTTATCAGTAAAGCAAAATGGTCACACTATTGATATGAAATACAACTTGTTTTTACATAGGTGATTGTAATAAGTTTTATTACATCTTTGTAAATCAGACAAAAATACTTACTTTCATGTTTTTTCTGCACAAAGAAAATCTCAGCTTTATACTTAGTGGATTGCTCCTTAGCAGACTATGTGCATACTTTCATGATCTATACTTTGTAAGTATTTTAACAGAAAACTTAGCAAATCTATGAAGTATTTGATTTTTGTTAGCAGTGGAAAATAAGTATTCTTTCTGTAGTGATTACAGACTCTATTGCTGCTCTACAGGATACTGTGCTTAGAAGATGGAAGGTATTGAGGGAATGGAGGAGGTGTTATCTTTAGGTGAATTTTGGTTGAGAAGACAAGAGTTAGATATGCCAATATTTCATCTGGCATTCTGAATAACACAAAGCACTTTGCACTGTTTCTGGCAAATTAGTTTGTCTCCTTTTCAGAAACAAAAATCCCAAAAGAGGCCTCATATGTTTGCTAGAAAAAAGAACGGCATTTAGTTTCATGATGTATGTATATTCCTCATTGGATTTGCAAAATAAAAGGAGAATAGTAAGTCTGCCAACTGCTGAGGTCCCATGCCAGTAACACCACAAATTTGGGTAGAAAATACTTTCTCTGTTGTAAGCACCCCAGATGCAAAGGGTGCTCGTATATTCTGGGTATCCTTAAATGCTAGGAGGCTTAGATTATCTTAAAGAATAAATGCTGTACAGAAATCTTACAGATTTTCTCTTTTGTTCACTTTCCTTTGTGCATCTGTTTTACAATCTTGGTGTTTATGCAGAACAACTAAAATACATTTTAAAACTATATTATGTACATTATTGATAATACAATGACATTAATACTAGAATAAATAGAACTCAAAATTGTTAAATCACACAGGCTTTATAACTTGTTCTCCCTCCCTCAGTTCTTTCCCACCCTCTGCTATAGAAGTACATTTTAAGTGTCAAAGCCAGACCAGTTTTAGATATAAGATATTTTACTTAATATTCTCCTTTATCTCATGGGAAAACCCTAAAGAAGCTCTTAAAATGTCAGAATCCCACAATGTGCATTAAATCAGAAAGTAAATATCTTTCTTCCCATGAAAACCTTCAGGAGTCTCTTGGCATTTTTAATTAAAGTAGCAAATAGGTTGATGTCTCTTGTATTCTAACCAATATAATGCTTGGAAAAACAAAATGGGCATAGAGGGCAAGTACCTCAACAGAATAAAGGCCATATATGACAAACCCACAGCCAAGATCATACTTAACAGCGAGAAGCTGAAAGATTTTCCTCTAAGATCGGGAACAAGACAGGGATGACAACACTCCCCAGTGTGATTCAACATATTTCTGAAGGTCCTAGCCATGACAATCAGACAACACAAAGAAATACAAGCATTTGTATTGGTAAAGAAGAAGTCAAACTGTCACTATTTGCAGATGACATGATACTGTGCATAAAAAACCCTAGAGACTCTACTCCAAAAATACTAGAAGTAATATCGGAATTCAGCAAAGTTGCAGGGTACAAAATTAACACACAGAACTCTGTGGCTTTCCTATACACTAATAATGAACTAATAGAAAGAGAAATCAGGAAAACAATTCCATTCACAATTGCATCAAAAAGAATAAAATACCTAGGAATAAACCTAACCAAGTTACTGAAAGAACTATACCTGAAAACTACAAGACACTCTTAAGAGAAATTAAAGAGGACACTAACAAATGGGAACTCATCCCATGCTCTTGGCTACAAAGAATTAATATGGCCAAAATGGCCATCCAACCTAAAGCAATGTACAGATTCAATGCAATCCCTATCAAAATACTGATAGCATTCTTCAACAAACGGGAAGAAATAGTTATAAAATTCATATGCAACCACAAAAGACTTTGAATAGCCAAAGAAATCTGGTGAAGGAAGAAGAAAGCAGGGGTATCTTGCTTCCCAAATTCAGATTCTACTAAAAATCCACAGTAACCGAGACAATTTGGTACTTGCACAAGAACAAACCCACAGACCAGTGGAATAGAATAGAGTGTCCATATATTAACCCAAAGATATATGGTCAATTAATATATGGTAAAGGAGCCATGACATATAATGGGGAAATGACAGCCTCTTCAACAGCTGGTGTTGGCAATACTGGATAGCTACATGTAAGAGCTGAATGAAACTGGGTCATTGTTTAACCCCACATGCAAAAGTAATTTCAAAATGGATCAAAGACTTGAATGTAAGTTTTGAAACCATAAAACTCTTAAAAAACATAGGTAAAAATCTCCTGGAGATAAACATGAGCAACTTCTTCATAAATATATCTCCCTGAGCAAGGGAAACAAAAGCAAAAATGAACAAGAGGGACTATATTAAAATGAAAAGCTTCTGTACAGCAAAGGACACTACCAATAGAACAAAAAGGCATCCTACAGTATGGGAGAATATATTCATAAATGACAGATCTGATAAAGGCTTGACATCCAAAATATAAAAAGACCTCACGCACCTCAACATACAAGAAGCAAATAATCCAATTAGAAAATGGGCACAGGATTTGAACAGACACTTCTCCAAAGAAATTCAGATGGCTAACAGACACACGAAAACATGCTCCATATCACTAATCATCAGAGAAATACAAATTAAAACCACAGTGAGATATCATCTCACTCCAGTAAGGATGGCCACCATCCAAAAGACAAACAACAACAAATGTTGGTGAGGATGTAGAGAAAGGTTAACCCTCCTACACTGCTGGTGGGAATGTAAATTATTTCAACAGTATGGAGGTTCCTCAGAAAACTAAAAATAGAAATACCATTTGACCCAGGAATTCCACTCCAAGGAATTTATCCTAAGAATGCAGCAGCAAAATTTGAAAAAGACTTATGTACCCATATGTTTATCACAGCACTATTTACAGTAGCCAAGAAATGGAAGGAATCTAAGTGCCCATCAGTAGATGAATGGATAAAGAAGATGTGGTACATATACACAATGGAATACTGTTCAGCTATAAGAAGAAAACAGATCGTACCATTTACAATAACATGGATGGAACTAGAGGGTATTATGCTCATTGAAATAAGGCAGATGGAAAAAGAGAAGTAGTAAATGATTTCACTCATCTGTGGAGTATAAGAACAAAGAAAAAAAGCTGAAGGAACCAAACAGCAGCAGACTCACAGAAACCAAGAATGGACTAACAGTTACCAAAGGGAAAGGGACTGAGTAGACTGGATGGGAAGGGAGGTTTAATGGGGAAAAGGGCATTGCGATTCGCAGGCTTAATGTAAGATTTCAGGCTTGGGGAATGCTGTACAACACAGAGAAGACAGGTAGTGATTCTATAGCATCTTACTACGCTGATGGACTGTGTATGTATGTGGTGGGGTATGTGGTGGGGACTTGGTGATGGGGGCAGTCTAGTAACCATAATGTTGCTCATGTAATTGCAGATTAATGATATTAAAATTAAAAAAAATTAAAAATACAAAATCAAATTGTACCAATAGAAAAACAAAACTTGTGAGGATTTGTTGAATGTTGACATCAACTCTTGCCCTCTTAATGTTAGTGTCACTTCACTTTTGTGTGTAGTAAAAATTATTATTGTCTTTGGCTAAGAAAAGACATCTTCATTTATAGATACTGGTTTTATAACAAAAGTACAATTTTATATGGAAGATTTTCTGCATTTGAGTAGCAGAGAGAGAGAAATTAACCTGAAAACTCAAGTATATAAGGTTGTTAGTTGAATGGGTTATTATTTTAAACCAGGATATCAACATGCATAAATGTTCTTGTAAACAATTATTACATAATTGCTTTGTAAACATGATTGACTATCTGAGTGTATGACTCAAGGTATTTCTTCCAGTGATCCCATACCAGTTGTTCCATAAACCATGGTTTAGCATACAGACTTCAGGATTACACGTTACAAATCTATTTTTCTGTGGATATATGGGTGGGAAAAATCTAAGAGTATTTTATTATATTTGGCAACAAGAATATTTATTCAAAAGACATTTAAAAAGAAGATGGGCATTTTAAGTTACTAGTCTGCACATGGTATTTCATAAGAAGCTGTGGGTTAGAGATCTGGTCACCAATAAATATAATGCAAATGGATGGTTACTTAAAACACATTGACAATTGATGTTCATTCAATACCTCCTAGTACATCTTATTATTAAAATAATTTAATTTGTGATCTCGAAGTTTCTTTAAACAATATGGTTTTTGTAAGAAAATTCCAGAGGTAGCTAAATGTTTACATAAGATCTCTCATCTAAATATACAAAGTATATTTTCACTTATTTGTAATTATCAACTGGAGATTTGCACAGCAGGTATAAGAAACATATGTACTGAATGGTATTTTATTTCTTTGTCCATAACATATATTAAAATGATTTTTCTTTTTATCTGAAAATAACCTCTGTAGAAAACACACTGTGATGCCTATAGGGATTTGGTATATATTTTGGTAGTGGATGACACTAGAGAGCACAAAGAAGATCTCCTAAAGTAGTAGAAGTGTGTAAAGTAGAGGTATTTTGTTTGAGTAAAGTCAAGAGAGATTAGGGAAGCATTAGAGAAATATTAACATCCCTGTGTGGAAGTTTTTTTTGTTTTTGTTTTTTTTTTTTTTATTGAAGGGTAGTTGACAACAGCATTGCATTACATTAGTTTCAGGTGTACAACACAGTGATTCAACATTTATATACATGATAATTCTAGGTACCAGGTATCACCATACCAAGTTGTTACAATATTTTGACTATATTCCTTATGCTATACATCCCGGTTACTTATTTATTTTACAATTGGAAGTGTGTTTATATATATATATATATATATATATATATATATATATATATATTTTTTTTTTGTGAGGGCATCTCTCATATTTATTGATCAAATAGTTGTTAACCACAATAAATTTCTGTATAGGGGGGTCAATACTCAATGCACAATCATTAATCCACCCCAAGCCTAATTTTCGTCAGTCTCCAATCTTCTGATGCATAACGAACAAATTCTTACATGGAGTACAAATTCTTACATAGTGAATAAGTTACATGGTGAACAGTGCAAGGGCAGTCATCACAGAAACTTTCGGTTTTGTTCATGCATTATGAACTATACACAGTCAGTTCAAATATGAATATTCATTTGATTTTTAAACTTGATTTATATGTGGATACCACATTTCTCTATTATTATTATTTTTAATAAAATGCTGAAGTGGTAGGTAGATACAAGATAAAGGTAGAAAACAGAGTTTAGTGTTGTAAGAGAGCAAATGTAGATGATCAGGTGTGTGCCTGTAGACTATGTGTTAATCCGAGCTAGATGAGGGCAATAAACATCCATGTATGCCAAATATTTCTCTCAGAACATGAGGGGGGAGGTTCTAAGCCTCACCTCTGCTGCTCCCCATTTTCTCACCAGATGGCCCCCTGCGACTGTGCCTGTCTTAGGTTGTTAATCCCTTGAGGAATCTTACCCATCTCTGGCTAACCAGTCATCTTCCGGGGCCATACAGGGAAATGTTAAGTTGGTAAGTGAGAGAGAAGCCTTATTGTTTGAAAAGGTTAGCTTTTTACTTCTTTGCATATTTATGCCCTGTGTCTTCTATGCCCAGCAGTTGTCTTGAGGTGTCTTTACCACTTGGAAGAATTATGATACTCGGTAAATTCGACCTGTGGCACGAGTTCTATTTAAAGGTTGTGATTAGGTAGGAAGAAGAAAAGCTATAGAAGTAGCAGGCAGAAGAAAACCTGGGAAGATTGATTATTTCTTTTACATATCTTCTTGTAGAGTAACTTCAGCATGGATAGGTTTTAAACTACTAATTAAATTGTGCACACACATTAACATAATAGGAATATAATAGGAACATAATAGGAATATAGTTACCTAACCAAAGCATACCTGTAATTACCAGCCATCTCCAGTGAAACCAAGAAAATAAGTTAGGCACCTTAGTCATTTGTGAAAACTTATCTAT